>NC_142034.1:7307500-7609444 GCF_982192425.1 Myodes glareolus
GAAGGAGCATGCCTGGTGGAGCTGCAGGGCTGCTGTGGCTCTGTATGTGGCGGCTACAAGGGTCCACCCTGTGCAGAGCCCATCCTTATCACCAGACCCGCCCCTCTGCTGACCACAGGTGCTCTTCCCTTGCCTTGGGAGTGCTCAGGTAGCTGTCCCCCTAACCTGGGGGTGGGGGACAGCAGTTCTGGTTGGTGGGAAGAGCTGCAAGTGATAGAGGTGCAGATCAGAGCTGGCGGCAAGTGGAGCTGCTTAGATGGGAGACTGGAAGAGAATGGCCGCCTTCTCTTGGGGCCCAGCAGCACGGCATTCTGGTTGGTCTTGACTGATGCTGGCTGAGGTGCAATTGTCAGCCTGTGGCTGGCTCATCTCTAGAAAAGGCTAATGACCTGTCTGCTTCACCTGATGGCCTGTCCACAGAAACCCCAAGTTCCTCTCTTCACACTGTTCTTTTCATGTGCAGAGAGAATGCCTGGAAAACTCAGGGAACAACGAAGACCACCAAGGACTTGTTTGGGGCCCCTCTACTTGTAGAGTAGCCACAGAGAGTCCTGGGCAGTGGCCACTGGGCAGGACAGTCCGAGCACAGGAAGGCTGGCCACAGGAGATGGGGAATGGAGACGGAACCTGGGCGCACAACTTTCACTTTCTGAGATGAGGCTTTTCCTGGACTTCTTGGGAGCAGCAGCTGAGGGCAGCACAGGAATTCAAAAGCCACTTGGCAAAAGTGGGCAACAGATGGCCCAGGCTTACAAGACCCCTGACTGCTGGCGGCGACAGATCAGAGCAGCCCCACTGGGAGACTCTCCACTGGGGCCACCACAGACTTGGGGACAGGTAGACACCAGAAAGCCCTCCTGTACCCAGGCGAAGGTCTCTTCTTGGGGACCTGCGGTCTTGTTTGGCTGCTTAGTTGCACCCTCCTGCTGGCTTGGAACAAATCTGGGGCACTGTAGGGGGTGGGGTGGGAGAGCAGGTCTGAGCAACTTCCCCAGGCAGAGCAGCCCTAGCTCCTCTATGGATGCCTGGCAAGGATGGTGTCTGACCCACTTTGAGGGGAGTGTGGAGCTGGATGCAGGCTGCGGTGGTAGCTCTGAATACACAAGCAGAGGTGGGGTGGGGGTGGGGTCCTATGGGTCCTCGACAGCCCGAAGGAGTGCGGTGGTGCTCCAGAGCAGCCTTTATTAGAAGGAATTGCGTTTTTAATAACACCGATGGGGTGCCCTGAGCTGAACCAGCTGTCGGCGAGCCAACGTGGGAGGCATCTGTGTGTGAGCAGGGAGGGCTGGGTGGGTAATAGGATTGAAGTAATAATGCCATTGTGACCCCTTCTAGCCCAAAAGCTCCCATGGGGCAGCCAGCTGGGTATCCAGGGAGGGAGCCACCAACAGGTCTAAGTCTTGTTGCTTTGGACTCAGGATAGAAGGCCCTGGTTGCTGGACCTGTGGGAATGAAGGACAGCGCCTTGGCTGATGCATGTGCCCCTGGGCCACCTGCTGCTGAGAGAGGGCTAGGACTAAAGCTAATTCCCTATACCCCAACTACATGGATGAGTCTGCTCATTTCTCTCAGGTGTGTGTGTGTGGGAAGGGGCTGAGGTGCAGGGACCACAGCTGGGTGTGGGGATAGAGGTCGACAGGCTGCCTGGAGGATACTGGGAAGCATAGCTCTGTTTTGGACACGGCTGAGGCAATGTCCCTGACCTCAAAGCCAGTCCAAGGGGGAGGTTCATCCTGAGGCCACAGTCAGCTGACCGGTGGAGAGGAGGACGATGTGCCTGTCTGAGTGCCGAGCAGGTGCCAGGGATGATTCTGACAGGCACCTCCTAGTCTGACTCCTGTGTCTTTACAGTCCTCAGTGAGGCAAGTCTTCCTTGCCACAGCCCAGAATAGGGTCCCAGAGGACGCTCGGTCTGTGCACAGTGGGAGAGGAAGTCATCGGGCCACATTAAAGGGAGCAAGGCCAGAAGGTGCAGCGGCAGCCAGCAGGTGCAGCATCCAGGTGAGGCCCTGTGCTCACACAGCTGTGACCAGCCTGGAGTGGCTGCCTGGGAGAGCCAACTGGAAGCCCACGGGCTGGCAGTGAGGTCTGTGCTGGCCTGGAGGATAATCTCCCTGACTGGGGACAGCAGAGATTCTCCTTGGAACTTATTCCTCTTCAGAGGAATTTACCATCCAAGTACCCTCAGGCCTGAAGTGTTGGCTCAGCAGTTAAAGCACTTACTGCTCTTTGTAGAGGACCCAGGTTTGAGTCCCAGCAACCACACTTCAGCTAACTGTCTGTAACTCCAGTTCCAGAGGATCTGATGCCCTTTTCTGACCATCTGGCACCAGGCACTCACATGGTACACATATACACACACGCAGGCTAAACACACACACATACACATTGGCAGTTTGGAAGAAAATGACCCCCAAAGGAAGTGGCAGTATTAGAAGGTGTGGTCTTGTTGGAGGAAGTGTGCCACTGGGGGGTGGGCTTTGAGGTCTCATTTGCTCAAGCTTCCCTCAGAGAGATAGTTGACATCCTGTTGCCTGCAAGATGTAGTACTCTGAGCTCCAGCATCACCTCTGCCTGTATGCCACCATGCTCCCCCGTCCTGATGATAATGGTCTGAACCTCTGAAACTGTAAGCGAGCCACCCCAGTTAAATGTTTTCTTTGTAAGAATTGCTGTGGTCATAGTGTCTCTTCACAGCAATAGAAACCCCCCCCTCTCTCTCTCTCACACACACACACACACACACACACACACATACACACACACACACACACATACACATACACACACACACACACACACACACACACACACACACACACATTGAAGGACCCCAAATCAGCCAGCCTGGCAGGCAATGAGTCCACGCTGGCATCTGTCACCTATATCCTGGCATTTTCCCTGGACAACTGGCTATTTGCAAAAGCCGTTTAAGCCTTCAAATCCTACTGTGGAAACACAAGGCGACTCACAAAGTACGGATGGGAAGGGCAGAGGAAGAACCCTCAGAGGGATGAACCTGAGGCTCCCGGGCATAGCTCTGGGGGCCTGCCATGGACCCCAGCTTCATTTCAACAGATAGTAGAACAAATTCCTAATTATGCGCGAGAAACTTTCCGGCTCAGCACATTTATTCACGATTTTCCGGTCCCTTTGGTGCCTATTCTTCCTCCTTGTCTTCTGGAACCCGAGCCAGCTTACTGCCTCTCTGAGCTCCCTACTCAGCTCTTGAAAAGGCAGAGCCCTCATTTGGGGAGAGGGGAGAGAAAGAGTGTGTGTTGGCAAAGGATGGAAAGGAGGGAAGTTAAAGGGGGAGGGGGAGGAGTGTGGGGAGGAGGGTCTTGGGAGGGACATGCCACACAGCTGCTTCTCAGAGGCAGAATGACAACTTGGCTAAGGCTCCTGAGGACAAATGGGGCTTCTGAGATCACTGCCCAAAGGGTGTTCTAGAAAAACTGCCTGGGGTGAGCTTGGCTCAGACAGGCACCCTTGCTGCGGCCCAGGGCAGGCTGAGGTCCCTTCCATGAACAGGGCTGTCTGGTGCAGCCTGGGTGCTTCTGGGGGATTCTCCTCTTTACAGCAAGACCCGGAGTTAGGTGGAGGAAAAAGCCTGTTCCTAGCCGAGGAGAGAACTGCCCTGGTAGTTCCTCTGCCCCAGCTGAGAACGTAACCCTGCTCACTATGGTCTAGTTTACTTAACGGCAGCTTTCCTTTTCCTGGGCGGCTCTGTCACTAGGGGGCCCAGCTTTTTGAGTCCAAAGGTCTGAGTCTCTCACAGAGAAAAATGACTGCCTTGTGCTCCATCGCCCACAGCAGTGCACCCGGGAGACTCCTGACATTTGATTATCTCTCAGCTCCAAGGGAAAGGGGAAACGGTGGTGCAGACGATGTGTCAAGGCAGCAGCGTGGTGCCCAGAGACAAAATGCCAAGGACCCTTACTAGCTGGGCTCTGCCCAGGCTCCCACTGCTGCCCACAGACCCTCTCAGGACCACTGTTTCCTGCTCTGCAGCACACAGGCGCTGCTTGGAGGCCCGGGGTAGAACTGGGATTCTCCTGCCCCGTAAGAGGCAAGGTGGCAGTTCCACGGGGGAACAGAGCATCTGAGTCAGGGACTTGCTTATGTACGTTCAACTTTCTGTTACTTTGCCTCTTTCCTTCTCTTTTTGTTTTTTTTTTTGTTTTGTTTTTGTTTTTGTTTTTGTTTTTTTTTGAGACAGGGTTTCTCTCTGTAGCCCTGGCTATACTGGAACTCACTCTGTTGACCAGGCTGACCTCGGAACTCACAGAGATCCGCCTGCCTCTGTTTCCCGAGTGCTGGGATTAAAGATGTGTGCCACCACCTGCTGGCCTTAGTTTGTTTCTTTAAGATTTATTTTTGCAGTTTTGGTGGTCTTTCTTCAGCCCTGTTTTTATTAATTTAAATTGTGTGTGTGTCTGCATGTGGGTATATGCACACACATGCTGGTGCCAGTGGGGGCGGAGGCCTCAGATCCTCCTGGAGCTGGGAACATGCATGTGCACTTACTCAGGTGAATGTTGGTGGCAGTGTGTGAACAAAGGTCAGAAGACAACCTTGGGGTCAGTCTTGGTCTTGGACCTTGCTTTACGACAGTCTCTCTTGTTATGGCTGCATACAGCTTTGAGTTTCTGGAGAACCTGTCTCTACCCCATCTTCCCGTAAGACTGGGATCCCAGACCCCTGTACTACTGCGTCCAGCTTCTATGCGGGTTCTGGGGAGCCAAACTCAGGTATCAGGCATATGATATCAGGTATGGTGAGTGCTTTTACCTACTGAGCCAGTTGGATAACATAGCAGGTGTCTGGGCAGACCCAAGGGGAGGGAGACCTGAAGGAAGCAAAGGCAGGCTGGAGGTGGTCTCTGGGGTCTGGGACCTGCTGGCCTCAGAGCTCTGCTGTAATTCTGAGCTGGTCCTGGTGCTTACAAGAAATATTTACTGTTAACCAATTCCTTCCCCTTTCACGAATCCTTCCTTCTACTTCCTCTCTTTCTGAGATAGGGTCTCATGTAGTTCAAGCTGGGTTTTCTATGTAGTCAAGGCTGGCCTTGAACTCCTGATCCTCCTGCAGCCTCCTACATGTGGGGATTATAAAAGTGTGCCACTACCCTGAGCCCAAGCTTCCCTCTTTAGATGGATACATCCTTCAAAAATATAGAAGTTAACTGTCATTATCAGCACTGTTGTCCCCTTACGGGCTGACACAGGAATCCATCAAGCTAGTCAGAGCATGTGTCCCCCCTCCCCGTCCCCCCTCCCTGTCCCCCCCTCCCCGCTCATCCCTCAATGTCATCCCAGCCACAGCAAGAAACGAGAAAGTCAGCTTCAGACTGTAGCTTAGAGAGCCCGTCCTGGGCTGAGGACAGGCAAGCCCCAGCAGGGCGGGGGCCAGACTTGTCAACCTACCCTCTGGGAGGGAAAGGAACTGGGCAACAGACACAGGTAGATGCAGACAGAGAACATTCCTCTCCAACCCTGCTGCAAAAGACACCCTGGAACTCTCACATACGAAACGTAAGCCAAGATATAAGAGAGGGTGACCAGCTCGGATCTGGCCACTCGGGTCTGACCACTGCTGACCCTGAGTTTTAGGCACCAAGCCCTCTGGGGCTCCTGGATAGAGAGTTGGGGGGCTGCCTCACCCCCAAGCTTCAGAGCCTGCTCTAGCTGGGGCAGGCCAGGCTGTTTAAAAGGATGACCCCCCCCACCCCTGCTTCCCACTGTGGAACCCAGGATTTCCATGGTTCCTCCCATCCTCCCACTGAGCTGGGGAGCCCAAAGATGCAGCCCTTAGCAGAACCATCATCCTGCTGTGGTACGGGGAAAAAAAAAACAAAAAACAAAAACAAAAACCAGAGGCAGGCCGCAGCTTTGGTCCTGGTGGGAGTTCATCAGCCTCAGGGTAGACAGGAAGAAGAAGCCTTGCCAGGGGGTGGGGTGGGATAGGGATTCCTGGATAAGTCTCAGATAGCCAAGGCTGGCCTTGAATTAACTCAGTTATAGCTAAGTGTGACCTTGAACTTCTGATTCTTCCTCTGTTTCCCTAGAGCTACAGTACAGGCACATACTACCATATCTGGCTTGATTTGGTGCCGGGGGACCAAGTCAAGGTTTCAAGATTACCAGACAAGCACTTACTAAGTCACATCCCCACCCCACCCCATCCCACCCCGTTTTAGCTTTAATACTGAGAAAGACAGACACACGGCAGCCAGTCAGAGGATCGGCAACAGCAGCCCACAGCTGGTCTTCCTCAACACTGCTGCCCCAGCCGCGGGCTCCTTTGCCAGGGTGGCCGGCTGGTACGGCAGAAGTGAACAGATACCCACTGCTAACCCAGTTTAAGGGGGGAAGATCCCCAACATCTACCTGAGGACAAGAGTGCTGCCATCCACTATAGATGGTGCGGGCTCCTTTGCACACTGGTGGTCCAGAGCTCAGAGGCCGAGAGCAGCTGCTGCCATGGCCCACTGGGTTTCACGGCTGTACCACCTATCATACTCCCGAGAAGGCAGAATGGTGTTGTTCCTGTCCCCTCCAGGGGGCACAGCCCGACCTAGCACGGTCATGTGAAGGAGGCTGGACCGGAATTAGCAGTTCAGGTCCTAGCCCAGTTCCATCCGTTCAATGTGACCTGGAAAAAGTCACTCACATTTTTTTGGTACTAAATTTTCCCAGCAGTAAAAGGCCGGCGGAGCACTTGCCTCCTCCGTGCCCTCTGGAAAGGTCAGAGGACCAGGCAGGCCGATTGGATGGAACCGCTGCCACATCCCAGCTGGGAGTTTGCCTGGCTTCTCTGCAGAGGCGGAGGGAGGCATGGGGGAGAAGGGGAGACAAAGGGGAGATTTCTCAGACTCACCAATCCATCTCATCAGAGAGGTCAAGATCTGCAGGTACTTAGTCTTCTGGACGTCGAAGAAGGTGAAAGGTCCGAGGAGGAGGGTGAAGATAGCCTGGGGACGGAAAGAGCAATGAGGCGGTGTGCAGAGGGGTGACATGAAGCAGGCTGTGGGGGGCAGCAGCCTGGAGGCCATGATGAGGCCCGCAGTACCACAAGGGAATTCCTGCACCTCTTGACAGAGCCCTCCTGGGGCCCATCAAGGTCACCAAAGATAAAGATCAAGGACTAGAGACGGATGGAAGAGTCAGAGCCTCACTTTTGGGCAAAGCCCAGGCTTCACACCTCCACCCAATCCATCCTGCTGACTTCTTCGGCAGACACTGATGAGGAAGCCTCAGGCCCAGCAGTGTGCTGCTGAGTGTGGATTAAGAATGAAGTACCAGTGAGATGGTCCAGAAGGAAGGCCAGACAGACCCTCACCATCACGGGGAAGAGAGGACAGAGGGAACAGGGACATGAGGGCTCTGATTAGCAGAAGTCAGGGCTGTTGGGGCCACTTAAGGAAATGTCCTGGATCGACAGGGAAGACCAGGAGTGGGGTTGGGAAGCTGGTCAGTGGCAGAAAGATTGCCATGGGCTCAGCTCCCAGCATCACATAAACCAGGTGTGATGGCACATACCCATATCCTAGGCCTGCTACTCCAGCACTATGAGGGTGGAGCAGAAGGGCTGGGAGGTCAAGGGCATCCCCATCTATTCTGAAGAGCTGGGAGTGGAGAAGTCAGGGGTGGGAGGTGAACTTCTCCGAGACCCGGGTGCCTGTGGCTCTGGTCCACCGAGTTCTTCCCTTTCCTTTGGAGACCAAGGGGAAAATGCTTAACTTAAAGAAAAAAAATAAATGAACCCTGCCTTAGGCCACTGATCTGTGGGGTACGTAGACCCCTTCATGAAAAGCAACTGGGGTAGATGTGGTGATGTCTCAGAGGGAAGGGGAGTTGGGTTTTCCATGCCAAATTGGCTGCTCAGGAAGCAGAGGGATTAAAAGCTGCTCCTTGGAGTTAAGATGGTACCATTTCCAATCTGCCACTCGGAAGCAGGCGAAACATCAGCCCCTATTAACATTTACACTGTGCCATTTCATCACGCTGATGCTAATGACACTCACCAGAGATGCGGCATACGGTGGGGTAGGGGGGAGCCTGAAGGACCGGGAGAGGCGTCTGCCATGGGGAGCTGGGCTCTGACCCTCTGAGCAGGGTGACTCCATCACAGCTGCCAAGTGTGTGTGTGTGGGGGGGGGGGGGTGAGACAGTTACTGTGACAAACAAGAGGGAGCTCCTGGGGGTGGGGAGCCCACTCCACCCCCTCCACAAGGAGGGCAGGAAGTGGGGGAAGCTGTGACCTCTTATCCAAGACTATTATCGCTGTGAGAATGAATGACAGGATTCCAGAACCGCCTAAGAAAGGAGCTAATTAGCTGGGGTGGGTGAAAGCGGCCTGGCAACCTCCAGGGCTGGGAGATTTCTGGAGAGAAGGACTTTCTGCTGGGGCCCTCAAAACCAGCCTTGCTTCTGTTTAGAAACAGGGGGCTGGGAGAGAGAAGCATTTGCTCAGGCTGGGTGGCAGCAGAGGCAGGGAAGGGATTCCGTGAATCAGGTAAATGTAGCCCTGGCAGGGGCGCTGGACTACAGTAAGAGAATGCACACCAGGCACCGCCCTCCCCCACCCCCACCCCGGCCCAGCCCAACCTGTCTTCATGCAAGGCCACCAGGAAGTCATTTAGGAAAATCCCCACTTCAGGGAAACTTTCCACTGGTGAATTTCTCTTTTGAAGCAGAGACGGGGCTAACAGGGAGAGGCATAAACACAAAACGTGTCCAAACGCCTCGGGTCTGCTGGGACCTGGGCTCTTGGTATGCCTGGGGTTTAGACAATTTAGCTCTGACCTGTGACGTTTCCAGTTGCAAACACAGCGTCCAACTGCGGAAGTGGGAAATCTTGGGGTGGCTCACGAGGAAGGTCAGATGTCACATAGAACACCGCCCGGTTTTTAGAATGTTCTAGTGCACTGAAACAGGGTGGCGGCAGTGCAAGCATCCTGGAGGGCACTGCCCAGGGTCACCCTCCAGGGGCCCCTGCACAGAGGCCGATCTATCTCCCTCATTCTCAGCGCACCCTTGAAAAGACTCCAGGACATGAGAAACCCATTTCATAAAACTCCATGGTAGACTCCTAGGTGCAGAGGGTCCCTGGGGCCAAGTGAGTGACAGAGTTAGACCGAGGGCCCACTGCTTAGCGGTCCATATTTAGCCCAGACGCCAGGTCTGCCCTGGCAACTGGACCTGGTGGGAAAGAGCTCTTTTAGGATTGAGCTCCAGCTGCGACACGGATGGCGGGACAGTGGCTGTGTTTCCACAGCTGAGCAAGTTCAGGGCCCGCCAAGTCACAGACAGCATAGACAACCTGCCAGCCAGCAGCCCTCGCACGGGGTGCAAGCTCACACAGCAGAGGGAGCCCAGATGAAGCAACCGACCCGGAGCTGGGGCTAATTAAGGAACAGGTGTCCATTGCAAATTAGCTCGAGGCAGAAGCAACTGCAGGCGCGGGCATCCAGAGTGAGAGAGGACGAGTGTGGAAGTGGGAAGAGAGCTGGCTGGGGTCAGGCAGGGTAGAGTCCACCATGGAGTGAACCCAGTCAGGTGAGGTGCGCTCCTTCCCTTTTACAGAGAGAGAGCCAGAAAGCCAGGAGACGGCCTATCCCCTGGGGCTTCCAGTCTAGCCCACATGACATTAGGAATTCGCTGGCTCCTGAGCAAATTTCCCAACCCCCAAATGCCATTGATCAGTTCCAGCTCAGTCTCCGTTCAAGGACTCCTGTCGCCCCTCTCATTACAGAAAGCAGGGACACCCGGCACAGCAGCCAAGTATGTTTCTTTTAAAAAAGAAATGGGGAGGAAAAAAAAAAAAAAAAGAACCAGCAATGCTTTGATTTCTAATGAAATCTTCAAGCTGGTTTCTGGGAATAAGGTCTGAGACAGACCGGGCAGGGGCAAACAGGGCCACTCAAATCTCTCTTTCTGGGTCAGTGAGTTTTGCTGCACACCAAAGTCCCCACAGCAGCCTTGCTGGAGTCGTGATGGACACGAGGCAGCACATGTTCCCAAGGCACTGCAGGCAGGACGCAGCCACTGCTTTTTTAGAATGTTCTGGAGTCTCCTGTTTGTCAAGGCTGTCCGCCTTCCTATGTCCCCTAGGCAGATGACATTCACCTCAGCTGCTCAGGCGTCAAACATCCGGCCATCTCCAATCTTTCTTGACTCAAATACTAGATTTCTGTGGTTACCATAACATGTCCTCCAAACCACAGATTCTCTCTAAACCCAGGAGTCCCAAGTACGGCTCAGAAAGGTGCCCAAAGGTGCCACATCGCACCCACTGCAGGACAACACCACACCCAGTCCATGAGCCAAACAACAGGGCTGCCAGAAGCTGAATTTCCCCAACCGGCGATAGAAATGAAGCTCAATGGCAGAATGAAGACTAGAAAGCTCCTGCCTACACCCAGGCCTCTGTCCCCCGAAACAGACCATGGACTAATGACTTGGGGCCTCACACAGGCAGGATGGGCTGGGTGGACTCCCCCCACCCCGGATAACACAGGGTTTGGGTAAGGTCAGGAAGTGCTGAGACTTCAGCTTCTAACTAACTCAGTGGTTCTCAACCTTCCTAATGCTGCGGCCCTTTAAGAGAATTTCTCATGCTGCGGTGACCCTCCAACTATAAAATTATTTTTGTTGCTACTTCCTAACTGTAATTTTGCTACACTTATGAGTTGTAATGCAAACATCTGTGTTTTCTGGTGGTCTTAAGTGACCCCTGTGAAAAGGAAGTTCAGGTCCAAAGGGGTCACGACCCACAGGTAGAGAACTGCTATCTGGAGCCTCCATTCCCTCAGGTGGGGCATTGCCTCAGCTGCCCACTCTAGAGCAGGGGTCAGGAAGTGGATACTGTGTCACGGACAAGCAGATCTTCAAATCAAGAACGCTGCTGAGGCTGAGCCATGCTCACCTTCGGGCTGACCCCACCCCACTCGGCATGCTCTGAAGAAAGGCTCTAATTCCACCCACTCTCCTTATACAAAATGGGCCTGGGACAGGCCAGGCGCGCAGTCTGCTCTTTAGAAGGTGGGGGAACACATGAGTGACAGTCACACCAAGTATAGCAGTGTGATGCCTGCTTTCCCTGTGCCCAAACCTTCCTGGCCAGAGAAACAGAACAAAAACATACATTTGGTGTCAATCATACAATAGCCATAAGAGGCTCCAAAAGCTCAGTCCCACTGCCAGACAGGAATCTATCATGGTCTCAACCTCCTTGTCCCCCCTTTCCCCGACTCTACTTCTATCAAAGTCACCCCGTGATGGTCTCACTGATCAAGGTCACAGGCCCCTACACATCTGCACCCACATGCGAGGCTTCCCACTCATGTGCAAGGCCCTCAGAGCAGGTAGAGATCGCTGACTGAGGAGACGGAGAGGATGGAGAAGTTCAGGGGCGAAGGAAGAAAGTTGCAGGGTAAGTAATGACTTTCCTGCCACAACCCGGCTGCTTCTGCAAGCCCAGCTCACTGCATCCACCTCCTCTGTCCCCCCCCCGCACTCCGTCAAACTAATTCCCACCCTCATGCCTCTGCCCTCTGGACCCTCCTGCTGGCCGTCCCCTTTCTCTGGCCCCACCTCCAACGCTCATTCAAATGCCAGTCTCCTCTGCAGTTACTTCAGGCTTCTCCAGGGCTCGTGACTGAATCGCCAGTGCATGGTGGCACCACGTGACTCCGATCCTGTAGGGAACAGGGCTGCTCCTGCATCCCCAGCAGGGGAGTCGGCATACCGAAGGCAAGGACCACATCCTTGCTTGTTCCAACAGCCAGAGAAGACTTTGCACACATGACATGGATATCCGTGGGCTATGTTGCACTTGATAAAGTGCTGGGGAGGAAGGTGTCATCACAGGGATGAAAGGCATCCCTCCCTAGTTTTGCTGATTTGCTTTGTACCCCTTACTACCCTTCCTGCCATAGCCAGGCAATTCTGCAGACACACACCTGTTGAAAAACGATCACAATGTGGGGAGGGCATCTCTTTCCAAAAGCAGTTTGGAGGGCTGGGAGGTATGGCTCAATGGAAGAGCGTCTGCCTAGCACACACAAGGCCCTCGGCTCGGCCCTTGGCTTGATCCTAGAACTGAGGAAGGCGGGGGTGGGGAGGAGATACGAAGGAGAGGAGCCTGGCACTCAGCTCCGACCATCAGCAGTGCTGCCCAGCCCACCCGCCAAAGGAAGGGAGCCCTCTGGACTATAACCACATGGTGACTCTATGATGGTCCCCAGGAGAGGTGACATCTTAGAAGAACCCTAAAGAACTAAAGGCCTTCAAAGGGGTTGGTCTTTTGGAAGCATCTACCTCTTGGTAGGATTCCTAGTCACAACCCAGCCATCAGCTTTTCCTGAACAACAAGCAACCCCCTAACGCCTTCTTCTCATCTTTCACTTGCCGAGAATACATGGAGTGGCCTGCAGCTTCTGATCAGAACTTCAACTCTGGCAATAAGATAGTGGGAAGGACTCAAGGAGGCACATCAGCTGTGAATCCAGCCGGGGGCTGGTGGGGGCGGGTCCCTCCTACCTCTGTGAGTGCACAGACAGACAGGAAGAAGTTCCAGGGCAGTCCGCTCACATGGTATCTTCCACTCTCAGAGAAGGCTCGGGACTGAAAGAGGGTGTGCTGGACCCTGCTGGCCACTGTGTGCCCTTACATGGGCACTGATCAACTTCCTCACCAGGTGGGCAGTTCTCCAAGTGCCTGTTTGTTTACATCCTCTAAAGGTGAGGTTTCTGTTATGGTACCCACGGAAGAGTGGGATGGGGCTTTCAAGAATTCTGGCACTTTCCATCCCACTGATCAGCTTCTGGGGTCTCAACACAAAGGTCAACAGTTCCACTCCATGGCTTCTTACTCCAGGGCTTCCCTTGTTAACTCAGCGTGGCAGATAAAGGCCCTTCTTAGAAACAGCAGCGTCGGACGGACCACTGCAGCGTCGGACTGGACCGCTGCAGCGTCGGACTGGACCGCTGCGTATCAGGGCTTCGCTAAACACACAGGATCCGGAAGGGCTCAGGGCAGAATTCACAGGCTTAGAGCCTGTCGGCCCCAGAGGAGTGGGTTCAAGTGGCGATGGCCAGATGCCAAATGCACAGCTGAGCTGTCTGGATTGACCCTGGAGGGTGTTTCAAATGAGGAAGCGAGGGATGCCAAGCTGGCAGGGCTGTTCCTGCTGAGTGCTAGGGGTTAAAAGCTAACTGGGGTTAATAGCGTCTCGGCACGAACCCATCCCTAATTGAACCTGCCACGCGTCCTTGAAGCGTAGTGAAGAAATGCTCAAGGATTCTATTTTTACTTCTCAAGTGGCTGTGAACATTCGGGGCTGGGAGATTTTATTTGCCTACCTGAATCACAACTTCTGGGGCTTCATCTACAATCGGCAGGTGAGCTCTGAGCGGGAGCATGAAGGGGCACTGAGTTCGGATCGCAGGGATGGGGTGGGGAACCGGTACGGATGTCCTTGTTAAGCCTGCTCTGCTGAGTCACTCAATTTCTTCAAGTACATCACGTGTAGGGCATTTTCCCAATTAGTGATCAATGGGGGAAGGCCAGGCCCATTGTGGGTGATGCCATCCCTGGGCTGGTGGTCCTGGGTTCTATAAGAGAGCAGCCTGAGAAAGCCACGGGGAGAAAGCCACTAAGCAGCATCTCTCCATGGTCCCTGCATCAGCTCCTGCCTCCAGTTTTCTGCCCTGTTTGAGTTCCTGTCCTGACTTCCCTAAGTGATGGAAGTGTAAGCTGAAATAGACCCTTTCCTCCCCAAGTTGCCTTGGTCATGGTGTTTGATCAAAGCAGCATTAATCCTAACTAGCACAGAAGTTGGTACCAGGATAGTGGGGTATTGCGGTGACAGACCTGACCACGTCTTTTTTGGGGGGAAGATTATGGAAACACTTTGGAACTTTGGGCAAGAAAAGCCAGAGTGTTCAAAGCTTGGTGAGCTGTTCTGTAGAAACCTGGGAGGTAAGAATGTCGAGAAAAATGCAGACGATGGAGGCCTGGCCTGTGAAGTTTCCGAGGGAAGCAGAGACTCTACCAGGCCTTTTGTGTGAAGAATCTGTGGCAACTGGTCAGCTGGGGCTGAAGAATCAGCTGTGATTAACAAGAGACCAAAAGCCTTTAATCCCAGCACTCAGGAGGCAGAGGCAGGCGGATCTCTGAGTTCAAAGCTAGCCTGGTCTACAAAGCAAGTTTCAGGAAAGCCAGGGCTACACACAGAGAAATCCTGTCTGAAAAGCCGAGAGAGAGAGAGAAAGAGAGAGAGAGAGAGACAGACAGACAGACAGACAGACGGTGTGTTTCCTTAGGGTCAGCACACAGAAGCCGTGTTCCAGAGGTGGTCAAGGTTGTATCTTGTGCTGGCAGCTGAACTTAGTAGTGTAAGAGTCACCCAGGTGGTGCTGGCTTTGAAAAGCATGAAGGGGCCATGGAGCGCAGCTGAGGTTTGCTGTGAGACAGGACTGGGGTCCCTGCAATGAGCCCAGAAGAGGTTATCGGCGAAAGCAAGGGCTACCAGGAGTTTGGAGATGCATCACGGGATGACCACCAAGGACAGTACCAGGAGAGAAGTGGGGTCGGCTGCAGCCTAGAAGACAAGCTGTGTGTGCTGCAGGAGCAGAGCTGGAGGAGCCCCTTGGAGGAGCCCGAAGATGGGGAGCGAATCCCACACAGTGGGCACTGACTTAGCTCTACTGTTGGAGGTTAGCTTTGCTTTGTGCCCTGGTTCTTCCCTCTTGAAGTAAAAAAGTAATTTATTTTTGATTTGACAAGAGCCCACAGTTGAGGGAGAGATTTTGAATTTTAAAGAGTCTAAATTTTTAAGAGCTTGGTTTTTTTTTTCTTCTTTTTTTTTGAGACAGGGTTTCACTGAGTAGCAATAGTTGTCCTGGAACTTGTTCTGTAGACCAGGCTGGCCTCAAACTCAGAGATCCACCTACCTCTGCCTCACACGTGCTGGGATGAAAAGAGTTTGCCACCACTGCCCGACTGAGTGTTTATTTTTTTTTAAGATGTATTATTTATGTATATGAGTGCTCTATCTGCATGTGCATCTTTATGCCAGAAGAGGGCACCAGACCCCATTACAGATGGTTGTGAGCCACCATGTGGTTGCTGGGAATTGAACTCAGGACCTCTGGAAGAGCAACCAGTGCTCTTAACCACTGAGCCATCTCTCCAGTTCCAAGTGTTTGAATTTTTAAAGACTGTGGAACTTTTTAAAATTTGGAATGTTTATATTGTAATGTTGATATTAATCTTGGGGACGAATAAGAAAGGAAAGGTTATGGCTTAACGATGATGCGCTTGTGTGTCAAGCTGACAAGCACAGTCTGTTGTGCTGGCCGGTTCTATGTCTGCTTGATACAAGCTAGAGTTATCAGAAAGGTGGAAGCCTCAATTGAGAAAATGCCTCCATTAGATCTGTCTGTAGGGACTGATAATGTGTAGAGCCCCACCCCTGGGCTGGTGGTTCTGAGTTCTATAGGAAAGCAGGCTGCCAGACTGGACAGTGGTGCAAATGTCTTTAATCCCAGAGGCAGAGGCAGGTAGATTTCTGAGTTTGAGGCCCGCCTGACCTACAGAGTGAGTTTCAGGACAACCAGAGCTATAGGGAGAAACACTGTCTCAGAGAAACCAAAAAGGCAGAAAAGCAGGCTGCCATGGCCATGGTGCTGCATGGCTGCAACAGTAACCGTGCAATCGACTCTGCAAACATCCCAGGCATGGGACTACGGCCCTGCCAAGACCTGCGTGCACAGGAGGCTCTGTCAGTGCTATTCACTCTTGGCTCTTTGAGATGAGCTCTTGCTATGCTCTGTCTGGGTGTAAATGATCTTCCTGCTTTGGCCTCTTGAATAGCTGGGACTATCGCTGCATGCGCTACCCCTTACCACACGCTATTTTATTTTATTTTTATTGCCCATATGAGTTTACTAATGGTTCAAATACTCATGAGAGTTAAGTACTTCTGATCATACAGGACAGGGCCAATCACCATGCTGAAGATGACCAACGGAGGAACAGATGTCACCCTGAAAGCCGTGTCAACCACAGAATATGCGCCAAGCCAAGACCAGTGAACTGCTGTCACGGCTCACTGCCAGAACTCTAGGACAAGAGCTGTTATGCCGTGGAGAGGAGGGCTTTTTCACATCAAACTATAAGGTTTCAGAAGTGACTTGCCCTGGGACAGAGGAACTGTGACCCTTATAACAATCAGCCCAGTGGTAGGCTGACCTAGAGAACGGGGAGTCTTATGGACAAAGAAACCAGCTGCGCCGGGACAGGCTGCTGGGTCTCAGCACTAACCCAGGCACAATGGAGATGCCACCAAGCCCTTCCTCACTGATCTTCTAGCTCCCGTGGTACAGACGGAAATGAAGGCAGATGGAGGACATCTCTTTCGGGGCACGGACCCATTCCACAGCAGTGACTAGTGCCTGCCCAACTCCTGACAGAACATACCGTTTGATGGTGGTGATGTCTCAGTGTCTCTGGTTCTACCCTACCTTCTCCCAGCCAGCTCCAAGAAGGTACCTGGAGGACGAATGCAGAATGGAGCGAGGACGAAAAGATGCAGGTGATGATGGAAGATGCCCATCCCATCCCAAACAAGCACGTGCCTCTTGAGAGTAGGGGTCGACCCCACAAATCTTGCTCTTGTCTTGTCACACCCTCGGGCAGAAACCTCCCCCGTTGTTGCACTGTTCCGTCCACTCCGCACTGGAGAGTGGGGATGCAAGACGCCTGTGGCTTGCTGGAAGATGCTGAGGCTTAAGAGGCAACAACAATGGACGGAATGATGAAAATTCCAGGAGGAAGAGGAGGCAGCCACTGAGCTGCAGAACAGAGGCGTGGGTGGGCTGGGGGTGGGTGGGTGAGGGAGCACAAAACCAGCTAGCAGTAGTCTAACAACCAGGGTTGGTCATGAGGGTCCTGTGGCTTCGTCTGGTAACCAGAGTAAAGAAGGATGCTGGCAGCCTGCCTGAGGTGCCTGGTACAGACCCAGAATGGCCACAGGCAGATTCCAGGGCAGCAATCTCTAAGCGGTTGGTGGAAATGCCATTCTGTTCTGAACCTGGGGAGCCTGAGAAGATGATTCGAGAGGGAACCTAGACAGCGGGGCTGCTCTGTCTTGGGAGCCCCAGTGAGCAGCTCCTGCATGCAGACAGCACCAGCCCTGTGAGCCCAGAGCCTGCCCTCCCTCCTCCTTCCCAGTGACTGGGAAAGGACGACAGTCTCCTGCACAGAGCTGAGGGTCAGTGCATTCAGGGTAGCTGAGAAGGGAGGAGGAAGGTAAGGGAAATCCAAGACTACAGGGCACTGCCTCAAGACTCCTTAGTGCAGTGGTTCCCAACCTAGGAAGGTTGCTTTGACCCTTTACAACACAGCTCCTCATGTTGTAGTGACCCCTGACCATAAAATTATTTTTGTTCTACTGTTATAAATTGTAATGTAAACGTCTGTGTTTTCTGATAGTCTTAGGTGACCCTGTGAAAGGGTCATTTGACCCCCAGGTTGAGCAACGCTGCCTTAGAGCCTTGGGCACACCATTGCTTCTTTGGAGACTTGGACCTGTACACAGGCGACTACCAGAAGCAACTGAAAAGCAGTTCTTGGGGTCACTTTTGTTATTTCCTGAAGACAGTGACTGCAAAGCCACTTTTGAATGTTTGCTGCACCCCTAGACCCCTTCTCAAACTTTCTGCCCTCCTTTTATAATTGCTTTTATTATTTTTAATTGTGTGTAGGTATCTGCACATGTATGCAAATGCCCATGGAGGTCGGAGGTTTCTGCTCCCCCTGGATCTGGAGTTACAGGCTGTTGTGAGCCACCGGATCTGAGCGCTGGGAACCGAACTCAGATCCTCTGCAACAGCAGTGTGGATTCCTCTGTGACTCTGTTTCCCCCCTGGGTTTTCTGAGACAGGGTTTCTCTGTGCAGCCCTGGCTACTCTAGAACTCACTCTGTAGACCAGGCTAACCTCGAACTTGGAGATCCACCTGTTTTTGCCTCCCAAGTGCTGGGATTAAAGGCGTGCGCCACTACTGCCCAGCTGCGGTTTGGGCTCTTAACTGCTAATACATCTCCCCAGCCCTCTGGGGTCCATCAAAAATTATTTATTTACTATGGTGGTGCATGTGTGCCATGTCACAGGTATAGAGGTCAGAGGATAAAACCATGGAATCGGTTCTCTCCTTCTACCTTTATGTGGGTTCTGGGAACTAAGCTCAGATTGCAGACTTACGCAGCAAGTATCTGGGGCTACTGAGCCCCCCAACCCTGCCTCCCTTTTGGAAGACAACTTTAAACAAAATAAACAGAAGGAGGGACCTACATAGTCCACTTTCTGAGTCACCTTTCTGACCTTTGGTTTGTGGCAGGTCTTTATGGCATCCTGGGATGCAAATCAAAAACCACCTTTTCCCCTAAGAAAGTCACCCTAGCCAACCTGGGAGGACAGTGGGGGATTCTGCAATACCACACCGATGGTCTGGAGGTTCCACATGCCAACCCCTGCCAAAGGCCCACGTCTGCTCAGAACACAACCTGGGAGGATGGTGGGGGCTCTTGCAACACCACACCGATGGTCTGGAGGTTCCACATGCTATCCCCTGTCAAAGGGGTTCATGTCTGCCCAGAACACAAGCCATAGACCCTGTCATGTCACCAGTCCCTCTGGCCCAGCACTTGTCCAGGCAACGTCCCCAGTGGCTAGGACGCCTGCCAATGGGAGGTGACTCTGGGGCTGCATTCCGAGGGATGCTGTTGGCAATCAACTCTCCTCGCCTGGAGCCTTCCGGAGCTCTCTGGGATTTGTGAGACTGGATCATCTAGAGAGGCTTGGCCTTGGGGCCGGGAGAAAGGGCTCTGAGAGCTGGCTGGGGAACCAGCTCTTTGGACTGCCTCCCAGGTAGGACCGCTTTCTAATCCTGGCTCCTGGTTCCACTTCAGAAGACAGGTGTTGAGAGGGATTAAAAGCTTTGTCCAAAATCTCAATTACTTAGCTCTAGCTGGGATTAGAGCTGGAGTTACCTGTATCCAAAACCTACTTCCTGCTTAGCGCACTCAGCTGCCCGTGACTGTGCCGTGACAAAAGGCCACGTCTTCCACTCTCCCTGTCCCCTCCTCAGACCTGGCTCCCTTAGGGGAGGAGGTTGGGCAGGTGGGATGGCCTTAGCCTGGCACAGACATTGTTTCTCTAGCCCTGTCATTTGAGCCCATGCCTGCATGCCTGTGCGGTCTTTCTCAGCTGACAAGCCAGATGGCACCCAGCGATGGGCAGAGTTCCAGGAATCTGATGCCAGAGCTACAACCTTTGTGGTTTGGGAGAAAAGATAAATATTGTGGAAAACCCACACAGTCATTCACGTAATGACTATGAGCCATCAGGGTTTATAATGGATGGCTGTCTCCTCACAGGCGAAATGGAGTGAGGTGGGAACCAGCAACACCAGGCCCAGCTGAGAGGTCACATGGGGCGGGGAGGTGGGATAGTGTGCATGCCTGCATGCACACAAATGGGCATGCGTATACATGCACAATGGGCTGTGTCAGTGGAGCGCTAAGAGCGCTGCCTGGAGGAACAGGCCTGACTGTGGAGGCAGCTCTGCTCTGGTAACTCCCTGTGCGCAGATCAGGCGCAAAGAGGAGCACGCAGGGGAATAGGCATGGAGAGCCGGGGCCTGCAACTTCGAAGCATGTGAATGGCTTTTAATAGCTGCCCTCCAACCATGCTCTGGCCCGTCCTGGTGGTGAGGACCAGAGGATGCTGTCCCTTGGGGGACAAGAGGAGTTGGCTGTATCTATGGAGTTGGATTCGTCAGGTTAGGGCAGTGGCTACCCAGCAGTAGCTGGCCCTAAGAATCCCTGAGCCCATGCAGGATAGGAGGATCCTGAGACTAGCGAGTGAAGCAAGGGCTCAGAGCATGAAGATGCTGATCAGGGGGGCTGGAGAGATGACTCAGAGGTTAAGAGCATTGTCTGCTCTTCCAGAGGTCCTGAGTTCAATTCCCAGCAACCACATGGTGGCTCACAACCATCTATGATAAAATCTGGTGCCCTCTTCTGGTATGCAGGCAGACATGCAGGCAAAATGTTGTATACATAATAAATAAAAAGATGCTGATCAGGAGGGTAGACGTGATGGAAGGGAGGAACTCTAAGAGGCAAGACAGAGAGTGTGCTAAGTGGAAGGCTTCAGTCCCACCTCATGAGGTGCTTCCAGGGGTTTTAAGCAAGGAACCATCAAATGCACTCACCTAGTTTGTACTTGGAACCTTGGGTGGGGCTCCTCTCAGTTTTAATTTTTTTTTCAGTTTCAATTTAGTTTAGTTTTTTTTTCCCTTTTGAAATAGGGTCTTTCTAGCTATACAGACTAGGCTATGCTGTCCTGGAACTCACAGAGAACCTACCTGCCTCTCTCTGCCTCCCTGTATGCTAGGATTACAGGTGTGTGCCAAGATGTCTGACTCAAATGAGGTTATAGCGGGCTTTAATCATTTCTGCTAAGAAGGAGACAGGGAGAACAACAGGGCTAGCCACTTGTTCCAGACGGACAGAGGAGGGAAAACTGTCCCAGGCTCAGCAGCCTACTAGAAGGCAGGGCAAGAATATGGAGCTGGAGACATGGCTCAGCAGCACTGACTGCTCTTCCAGAGGACCTGGGTTCAATTCCCAGCACTCACATGGCAGGCAGTTCACAACTGTAACTCCAAGATCTGACACCCTCACACAGACATAGATGCAGGCAAAGCACCAATGTACATAAAACAAAAATAAGTAATAAAAGAAGAATATTCAACATACACTTGCCCCATGGTGAGAGAAGGACACGTTGGGAGTATGATGGTAAATTTAAATGGTCAACTTCATCCACTCTAGAATTAACCTAAGATTGCAGTGAGGGATTGCCCAGACTGGTATGGCTTGTGGGCATGTCTGTGAAGGGCTGTCTTAATCACATTGATGTGGAAAGACCTGCCCTACTGTGGGCGGCACCATTCCCTAGGCAGGGGTTCTGGACTATGACAGAAAAGAAAGGGAGCCAAACACTGATAGGTTCGCAAGCATTCGTCCCCTCTCTGGTCTTAGTGGACCTGACCAGCTACTTCAGGTTCCTGCCTTGACCTCCCTGCAATAAGGGACTGTAATCTGGAATTGTAAGTTGAATAAACCCTTTTTCCCCTAAACTGCTTTTTTTTGTTTTGTTTTTTTAAAATATATTTATTTATTATGCATACAATATTCTGTCTGTGTGTATGTCTGCAGGCCAGAAGAGGGCACCCAACCTCATTTCAGATGGTTTTGAGCCACCTTGTGGTTGCTGGGAATTGAACTCAGTACCTTTGGAAGAGCAGGCAATGCTCTTAACCACTGAGCCATCTCTCCAGCCCCCCCTAAACTGCTTTTTAAAGTTTTGTTTTTGTTTTTGTTTGGTTTTGGTTTTTTAAGACAGGATCTCTGTACATAGCCCTGGCTGTCCTGGAACTCATTCTGTAGACCAGGTTGACTTCACAGACATCCTCCTGCCTCTGTCTCTCAGATGCTGGGATTAAAGGTGTTTTACCGCAGGAAAGAACTAAAACTAGGGAGCATGGGTCTGGAGAAGGCTGGCAGGGATGTGGAAGCCTGGAGGAGAGCAGTGTGCCTACATTCTGTTTCTTCAGGGCCACGGTGACAGGAACAAAGCCCAGAACTTCTGGAGCTCTACAGATCACAGTCACCGGCCCTCACTTTTAACTACAAGCCCCCAGCTCAGACTTATTGATTTTTGGATGTCAGGGAAAGGCAAACAGGACTGCCACATGGCATCACATGAAAAAGCTGGCCATGCCCTTGGTCCCCAACCACTTTGGACTGAGGAACCAACAGGGGGCTGTGCGGAAGGGGGCCTTAGTCCTGACGGGTCCTAAGAACCAGAAACTCCAAAGGAAAGGCAGACTATGTCAGAGTGACAAGGGCATGGGGACCCTCTGTGCCATCTATCCAGCCCCTAGCTCCCTTGGGGAAAGCCCACACGTGCCAGCTCCCTGATTCTGTCAGGATGGACCCGCTCAGGTACAGCCAGTGGTGGGCAATACAGGCACGTGGCTGTCCAACTCTCCTGGCCGGCTGGAACTCCAGTGCTCTGGGGCTGGGCACTGGCCCTTGATCTCCTGTCCTGCGCCAGGAACCACAGGAGGCAGGTCCACCATCTGCAGCTGTCTGGTGCTGATGCTGACGCTACTCTCCAGAGGTATCAGGTGAGAGGCTCTCCGCATCCTCCCTTCCTAGATACTCTCTTCTGGGGAAGAGCGATGGAGGAGGGGGCTACTCCATGCTAGAATTGGAGGAGGGAGGGAGGTGGGGAGGGAAGTCAGATGCCCAGGTATGAGAGCCCTGCAGAGAGGAACACACAGGCCAAGCTGGACCCACTTCTTTTTCTCTGCTGATCTCTGACCTCAAAACAGACCAGGAACTGAGTGATCCTGGACGAGGGAAGGACACGTTATATCAAGCTGCATGCTGAATGAGCTCTGTCAAACTGGGTACAAGATATCACGCTAGCAACCCCAACTTCCTTCCCAGCTGCTGGTCAGTGGGAGGTGTCCTCCACAGGGAGCTGGCAAGCCGTGGCACCAAGCAGCAAGTCTGAGGGAAGCTCAGGGGACCATCTGGTAGGGACGGGGAAAGCACCTGCTGCTCTCAGTTAACACAGCAGCCCCCGTGGGCACCGTTAGTGACCCCAGGCTGGGGAACCTGTGGATGGTCTGACCAACTTCCTCTTTCTGCAAGCCCCTGACCACCCACCCCTTCCATGACAGGACTTGGAAAGCAGGTTGCTGAAGAAGGACCAGAACGGTCTCTTCTGGGACAGGGGAACCTTATGCTGGAAAGGTTACCAATGTTACCAATGTAAAAGATGAATTCCTAGGCTTCCCCCGTGAGACCTAGGCATCTACCAGGTCAGTCTGACGACCTGACTTAGGGCCTTCTGCAAGCTAGGCAAGTGCTCTGTTACTGGGCCGTGCTAGCCTGGAATCCCAGTCCACACTAATTAAAAAAAAAAAAAGTGTGTGCGCGCGCGCAGTTATTGCATGCACACGTGTGCACCACAGAATGCATGTGAAGGTCAGAGGACAACTCTGGAGTCAGTTCTCCTTCCACCTTAATGTGAATTCCGGGGATTAAACTCAGGTCACCAGACTTTCGTGGCAAACACCTTTAACTACTGAGCCATCTTGCATCCCATCCCCACACCCATATTTTTGACCAAGGTCAGCAGTCCAGGATCTAGACACTGAGAAGCACCATGGAGGACCTCCTTCCTAGTCCGGGGGAAGGGCAGCTGGGAAGTCATCTTAGAGGGTGCACCTGCTGCAGGGAGCTGGGGGAGCACAGCTTCTCCCGGACAGTGGGGTGCATGTGGTGGTGGAGCTATTTGGCTACAAAGTGTCAGCACCTCCCAGCCCTGCCCACTGGTCCTATCAAGGCTTCTCGGAACCATTTTTTGATCCATGCTGAGAAAGCTACTGCCACAGGCTGACTGAAACACCCTGGGTGACTTGTGACCACACTCCCACAGTGTCCGCTCAGTGACACCCTAGGCAGCGCTTCTCTGAGCCTGAAGGCTTATTAAGATGTGCCTCCACCTTCTCAGCTCATCCACAAGACTTCCCGAGCTCATGCTCATTAATCACACGGCATCATTAATATGCACCTAATTGTTTAGCTCTGTAGCGAGTCCTTCACACTTGTGCCTCACACTGCATTCTGCTGCCTATAAACCCTCTGGGGCTCTGGGGCTCCTTCTGTCTTTGCAGGGTCAGCATACATTGGAGAATGCACACGCAGATCTTATGTGCACCTCTGGATTGCTTTGGTGCCAGTGTGCAGAGCCAGGGCTGGTACATAGCTACGTGAAGGAGCACACTCATTTAGAGTGATGCTTCATTTCATTAAGCAATTATTGCTGCCCCCAGGACCACTGGGCTGAATGCTTTCATGTCAACTTGACACACACTGGAGTCATCTGAGAGGAGGAAATGTCAATTGAGAAAATGTTTCCATAAGATCGGGCTATAGGCAAGCCTCCAGGGCATTTTAACTAGTGAATGATCCATCCCATCATGTATGGTGCCATCGCAGTCATAGCAACCATAACTAAGATAGCCACTATTTAGAAGGGTTCTGCTAATAACATGCATCCCAGAGGATGAATGAACGTCGCTCAGAGGAACAGTCCTGCCTACCCAAACCCAGCAGGGTCACCAGGTGTCCCACCTA
The DNA here is from genome assembly GCF_982192425.1 of Myodes glareolus. Classification (NCBI taxonomy): domain Eukaryota; kingdom Metazoa; phylum Chordata; class Mammalia; order Rodentia; family Cricetidae; genus Myodes; species Myodes glareolus. The sequence continues at coordinate 7,331,792 of NC_142034.1, forward strand.
AAGTCAACAATCAAGACATCTCTTTAAAGAATACAAGGTGGGTATCACGGCACATGCTATACCAACACTTGGGAGGCGGAGGCAAGAAGATCATGTGTCCACAGCTAACCTGGGCTACATAGTGAATTGAAAGCCAGCCTGGACCACAGCACAAGACCCTCTTAAACAACTAAACCAGGTTGGAGAGATGGCTTGGTGGTTAAGAATGTGTACTGTTCTTGTAGAGGATCTGAGCTGGGCTCCCAGCACTCCAGTGCTGCCCTCTGGGATCCACAACCACTGGTCCTCACGTGAGCACATGCTCCCCGCAACATACGCACATAACTAAAACTAAAGCAAGTTAAAACAAACAAGCAAACAAAACACCCCAAACCTAAACCAACCAACCAAAGTAGAATGTCATTTTTAGCCTTGTGCCCAGCCATTGGCGTTCTGGAAGCAGAGGGCATACAGAGCAAGGGAGTGGCCTGGACTGCCGAGTTATGGGCACATGCCCAGGGCCCAGCTCCTGCAGTAATGGCCGGAAACCCTGCACATGTGCCTGTGAATGCAGATGCAGAGGTGAGGATTAGCCTGGTGGCCGGGGATGTACGGTACACCGCGTTCTTACCCCGACCGTGCTGCTCACAAACAAGGAGGGCTCGTGAGTACAGCCTGGGGTCTGAGTGTGCAGAGTGTGCACAGACACAGTCCTGAATAAGCACAGGGCAGAAGGTCCTCGGCAGGGATGGACGCGCCCCATGGAGACCTACTTGGAAGCTTCCCAACCAAACTGGCGATGGCGTGAGCGTGGGCGTGGTGCATGCCATGGCTCTGGGATGCCTCTCTAGCGCAAGGGTCCATGTGTGGGGCTGGGTGGGGCTGTCCCTGGAACCACTCTTTGGTGGGCTGCTTATGGAGACCACCCAATCTGGCATCTGCCTGCTTCTCCAGCTACCTGAGCCAGGCGTTAAGTTTCTGTACCCAGGTACACAAATACCAGTGCCTCTATTTACACAAGAGATGGGCCCTCAAGTTCCACTTTCAAGAGCTCAGTTTCCATAGGACAATACCGTAGACACCCCGGGGACTGCGGCACACCTCCAGAGAGGCGGGGATAGACTAACAGTTACCCCAGCTGGTTTCAGTTTCCATAGGACAGCACCTTAGACACACAGGGAACTGCGGCACACCTCCAGCAAGGCAGGGACAACTGTAACGGTGATCCTGGCTTGTTTTTTTTTTTTTAAAAAAAATATGTTTGCATTTTCATATAACGAGAGTATGCTGGGGGCAGGGGTAAGATATCAGGATGCCTGCCTCCACTAGCATTCCTGAACTCGGGAGGAGAGAGAAGAAAGGGCCAGCCGCTAGGTAAGTCCAGCCACTATCTCCCCAGGTGCCCCAGAATGAAGTGGCTCACTTTGGGGACAGGCCGTCTGCAAAGCTGCACTAGTTTCTGGACAAAGGAGGCAGATCTGGGGCATGTGAGGCATGGCATTCTAATAGTGCCGGAGATGCGCGGGGGTCTGAGTGGTGGCCCTTTTTACCTTGCGGGACCCTGACGAGCACGCATGAGGGGCAGGGTGAGGAAGCAGTTGAGGCAGAGGACCTGCCTGCTGCCTCAGGACCCTGAGTCCCAGAAGTGGGCTCTTCACTGAGGTGGCATGGGGATTATACAATGTCCTCCAAGCTGGTGCATCAGGTACTGGCCATGGGAGCAGCAAGACACGGGGCATGATGGATGGTGGGCTTAATGCTGGCTGACAGAACCCATGTCCCCGAGAGTGCCATTAAAAATAAAAACAACTTTCTCACTGAGCAGGAGGAGGGAGCCCAACACCCAGAGGGCCACGGGGTGGAGGGGGAGAGGGAAGCTGTCACAGTGTGGTTCAGGAAGGTGACACCAGGGTGTCCTCAGAAGGAGGGGTGGGCTCGTGGCTGTGAACAAACAGGAACAGAAAGGTCTGGAGTGACCACAGCAGGATGACAGTGTCAGGGCAGGGTCCGTGGGATTCCTGGACAGGGGCTGACAAAACAAGCCAGTGCTGGAGCAAGTGACAGGCAGTCTGAATGTCATTTAGAGAGGGGGTGGGGAGAGTATGCACGCACGCGCACACACACACACACACACACGCACGCACAGCCACTCCTGTGTGAGATGCAAGGATAGCTCTCCAAGAAAGAAAGCCACAGGCCTGTTCCTGTGTTATTGATTTCCTTGTAAAGGAAATCCTTCCACGGCTGTCATTCCAACCCGAGCTTGGTCCCTGCCAGATGCTGGAATTCACTCCACATGAGGCCCGGAGAGCAGGCACCTGAGTTTCCAGGGAGTAGGGAAGAAATTTTCCCTTCCCAAAGTCCCTGACTCCTGGAATAAAGGAGAGGGTTCAGCATGTGTGTGGATAAATTGGGTCTGGGGGCCACACCCTCCGAGTCACAGGACTGGATTTGGTCATGGTTGCTCTGCTCACAGCTGTGGGGCCACTGGGCTGTGACCAGCATCCTTTCAGGCGGGAGAGTGACCAACAAAACAAACCCAAGTATGCAGGGCCTGCAGAGCTGAAGGTGGCGCTGCCTAAAAGCATGCTGGGAGGCAGGAGAGGAGAGGAGATGGGCGTCCCTCACTGTAGCCATGAGACCTGTCGTTATAAGACAACAGCTGGATACCCTCAACTGCCTGCCTCCCCCATCCCCCACTTCAGACACCCAGAATCGCCCCGACTGGCTCCAGTTTGATGCTGGGGTGAGTCCTAACTTGTGGGTGTGTGACAGGATGAAGGATGCTCCCTAAAGACACCCCTCACCAGGTTGCTGGATTTTCTAGGTTCTTGGTTTCTAATAGAGACCAGCCTTTTGGATCCTCCGTAGACGGCCTCATCTTAGCTCTTACCCCCGCATCCTGAGAACCCCTTCCTTTTCCTGTCTCCCCTGTTTCCATCCAGGGTCTGTGATACACACAATTGGGGGGGTAGCACCCACCTATTTTCTCCTGCAGCTTTGCATGGTCTGAGTGTGTGTCAGCCTGGAGGCGCAGCACGGTGACCTGGAGAGCAGTCGGGTCCTGTGACATTGCTGCTGCTTCCAGGACTTATGCTTCTTGTTAATGTCCCTTTCTCACTGGTCCTGAAGGCCTCTAGGCCACCTCCTGCCCCAGAATGGGTAAGGATGAATATTCAAGCCATGGCAGCGGTGACCCACTTATTAGCAGATGCTAGACAGCCTCAGGGCACAATGGCTGATGTTCAAAGAACAGAGCAACTTTGGCAGTGGAAGGGAATGTCCTTGGGAAGAGGCTCCCTTCCAACCTTACTTGTGGTGTTAGGAAAAGTCTACTTTGCTCCCTGGGAATGAGCGGCAACAAGAGAGAACACCTCAAAAATCAACAGGAGGGTCAGACCAGTGCAACCGGTCCCTGGCAGGGGTCATACTGTGGGACTGGCAAGCTGGTATCCCCAAGCTATGCAGCATAGCCAGGGCTGCCCTGCAAACAGAGCGCTCTGTCCTGAGTCTGTGAGAGGACCTGAGGATAGCCCACTGAGCCAGGCTGTCTGCCTCCATCCGGGGAGCCCGAGGAAGCCACTCTCTGGGATGACAGCATGAACTTGATGGTGTGATTGGGAGGCCTAAACCAGGCACATGGAAGCCACTGCTAATATGCCATGCCAATGTCAGGTGTGCGGAGCACTCCATGATCCCAGCACGGGGGAGGTGGAGGCAGGGGGATGATTTGGTAACATGATGAGTTCACAGCTGAGACTTCAAGAGCCCCTAGCTATAAAACAAAACAGTGCCCTGAAGGCCAACGGGAAACAAGCCTCACCACTTCGAGGTGAACTGAACTAAGACAGAGAAGCTCTCAGAACTTGGCTATGGGGTCTCACCCCTCATGAAGAGGACACAATGTCCTTGCCTGTCTGTGCCTTCAATATTCTGGGAAGAAACATTTGTGTTGAAAAGAGGAACTAACTGATGTCTTAAATGTCACAGACCAAGGGCTGCGCTACAGCATAGGGCAATCAAAAGAAGTGGGGGGGGCGGCGTTGAGAAGGCTCAGGAGGAACCCCCTAATGTAACCTGGCAGGCTGACCTGCTTCTCTAGAAAGAGGCTGGCAAGCAGCGCTGCTCTGAGCTCCCACCTCTTCTTCAAAGAGGACTCTGGATGGAGTCCGGGGAAGATGACCTCCACCCAGAGAGAGGCAGGGGCCCTGCCAGTTGTGAATCGGCTGCATCTCTCCTCCCAGTCAGCTGTGCTCCAGAGGTGGATCTCAGGACTCCTGCTGAGGGCAAACTGGGGTCACCTTGTCCTATCCCAAGCCCTCCCGCTCAACAGGGCCAGTTTGTGGCTGGGCTTCCCACAGGCTCAGCTCAGCTCTGCCATCTGTGCTCTGTTGGGCTGGTGCCTGTTGATGCCCGTGACCCTGAGCATCTGCCCACCTGAAGTGGCGGATGTTGCCAGCTCTCAGCTCTTGGGTAGCCTCCGCTGACCCATGATGACCTGCGGGAGGATGGGTGCTGGCTGGAGACCCGGGACAAGAGGCAGGATGGCAGGCTGGAAGTGCTGCAGGAACCAGGAGTTGCAGACCAGAGCCGCAGCTGGCACCAGAGGAGAGTGGCCCTAGGGCAGAGCCCCGCCACACACACTCCCATCGCTTCACCGGGGCCCTGGCTCCTTGGCACTGTGGCACAGAATCAAAACGGCACGTTTTTCTTTCCTTAGGTGTGTATGGTGTATGCGTGTGAGGGTGCACCCACTTATATGTGGGCATGTGAGAGCCAGCGACATGCTCCTGCATCAGTCACATGTCTCCAGTATCAACCCCCACCTTATCTTTTTGAGGCAGGGTCTCTTGCTGAACTTGGAGTTGACCATTTTGGCAAGACCAGCTGGCCATGAGCCCCTGGGATCATTTGGCTTCCCTTCTCGTCCAATCCTGGCCCTGCACTGAGGTTAGATACGCAGGCCTCCGAACCTGGTTTTCACATGGGCGCTAGATATCTTAACTCAGGTCCTCACCCTACCTGTTGAGCCCTCTTCTCAACCTCGCCACTCAGTCTGCCTAGTCCCTGACACATTATGACTCTCGTCCCTCCAAAGCCAGCACTAGGACAGGCACCAGTGCAGAGGCAAGACTTCGAGTCTTTTGAGTCGGGGCACCTAACACTTGCTCACTTTATCTTTCAGGGGGGGCAGGGGAAGGGGGCCAAGGACCTAAAGTCACCCGAAGCAAATCCTGTTAACTCTCACAGGCCCGAATGACAGTCCCCGGGTCACTGCCGACCTGAGAGTGTACTCGAAGCAGTGGGTGACACAAGGGACCCTCAGCACCCCCAGCACCCAGTTCTGAGACTAACACGAGGATGAAGAAGGAGAAGCTGACTCAGCAGCTGCACTGGGAACCATGGGAAGTGGCTGGGGGCCAGCATGGGCACTAGGGAGCGAGGAGGAATTTCCCATGTCTTAAGGGAATGGGCGTTGGGAGGCAACGTGTAGTGCTGGTGGAGAAAGCCAGCTTCTTGACGTCATCAGACACTACCCATAGGCTGGTCTCAGAGGTAGTTAACATCCCTCCTATTCTCATTCTCTGTGCGCTTCTCAGGGGCTTTCCTGAGCTGGTTTTCCAGAGGACTGTCTGCAAATTAAGCCACAACAGAAAAGCCTGCTTCTTTATCCCACAGAACATGCTGTTCCAGAATAGCAATGAAGACACGGCCATTATGGAGTCCCACTAAAGATGCAGGCCAGCAGGAGAGAGCACCATTTGCCTGGGATGATTTATGTGTGGGGTGGGAGGGTTCTTTCAGTCGACTCCTACCTGCTTGCTGACCTGCTAACGCTGTGGGTGGACCCTGAAGAGCTGGTGGTGAGAGGCATGGTAGAGCCTTGGGGAGGGATGGACCACTTGAACTTGGATGATTAGAGGCCAGGTTAAAGGATGTTGGTCCCACCTCTGAGATCCACAGAGGCTGCTTGCTAGGGTCTATAGTTCTCCTTGTTGGGAGGGAAAGATGCCCTGAGCGTCTGCCAGACTCAAGCCTGAGGAAAGATGCCAACACCTTTGCCATCTTCTCTCTAGCTCCTTGGGGGGAGGGGAACATACAGACAGATACAAGCCCTAGCACTGCTGTTAGGAGGCTGTGCTCTTTCCTGGACCACAGACTTGGGAACTGCACGTGAAGCTGAAAAGCAACTTCCAAGATGATGCCCGGTCATCAGCCCTCTGAACTGGGTAGAAGAAGGCAGGCAAGGTGCAGGTTCTGGGGCTCAGGTACGACAGTGCCTACTACTCAGAGGCTCCGGGAGGTGGGGGGCACTAGTCTTCCCCTGCCTGCTCTGAGGGCTGGGCCTCTCAGGCTGGAGGGCCGGCAGGTACTGGGACAATTAGCTCCCTGAGTTCGAAGTGCGACACCTGGGAGACAAAGGCCTGTCTGCTTTCCTGAGGGGTCCTTTCTGTTCTGTCAGTTACTGGGACTCAGGGAGGGGGGCGTCCATCACGGGGAACAATTTAACACAGCGATAACAAAGCTTCTGAGTAATTCACCGAGCAAACGGCAGTGGCCAGTACTCCCTGTGCTCAGCATCTACTGCGCTGCAGGGTGGGGGTATACCGGCGGAGTCTGCAGACTGCGGCAGCTTCCTCTGGTGGGGACCCACTACCTGTCACTCCTCCCTGGAGCACCCAGACACCTTCCTCATTCTCCTCCTGTTCCCTACACCTGAGGAGGAAGTGATTTAGAGGGGTCTTAGTCATGGCACGTTGAGATGCTAAGAGGCTAACAAAGCTTTGGCGAGATCTCTCCTGCCTTGGCGCCTGGCTGCTGGTGGGTTCCTGTGCCCACTCCCACGGCTGCAGAGGTGGACCCGGACACAAGATGATTTAACTTGCTATCAAATACCTGCCGGACTTTCAGTGGGAGGATCAAGCACACAAAATCCTAGCCAGGACTGCATGCCTCAGGGGGGAAACAGACCATGGAGTGACAGCGACAGAAACGCCGACAAGACACATCTCCTGAATCCTTGCCTGCAGGATTCTTCAGGAACCTACTTGGCCAGAAAGATGAAACCCATTCAGTAGTCCTTGAGATTATTAAGTCCAGACCCCAGCAACACAGCTGGGGTCCATGGAGCCCTTAGCTGGACCAAGGATGAGCCAGGTCACGAGGCTACTGGCAGAAAGATCCCATTCTCTGCTTGCCGCTTCACATCAGTAAAGCCGCCATGGCCAGGACTGAGTGGCACCCAGCACACCTGATCATGCCCAGGGCCGAGAAGAACCAAGTGGGAGCAGAAAGGACTAAGGGATGCTGCACAAGCAGGAGGGAAACACTCCTGAGCCTGTCTCTGAAGCAGGCAGAGACAAATGGCCTCTGGAACCTTGCCGTCCTATTATCTGAAGCCTGTCTGGAGTATTAGTCAGCTCCACCCCCACCACGCCACAGCACAAAGCAATCAAGAGTGAGGCAGGCAATTCATCCTCTTCCCTCATCCATGGGAAGACAGGAAGAAGGCTGCGCTGAGCCCAACCTGTCTGGAGAGGCTGTCTGGGAAGATGGACCAGTCTTGTCTATTCTGTTCACAAGACCCAGAACCTGCTGTGTGCACCTTGCTGGCCTGGAGTGAGGCCAGCACCCAGAAAGTCTCTGGAACACAAGACCTTGCAGGTACCCCTCAAACTATACTAGTCCACAGCAATCTGCTGGCCTGGACCTAGAGGCCCATTGCAAGCCAGATTTGACCCTGATGCTAAGACCTCACTCTGGAGCCGGAGTGTGGCAGTGTGCAGGACTCCTCTCTGTAGAACGGGCTGAGACAGAAAAGGAAGATGTTTCAGACACTTCTGCCACTCACACTGGCCTGGTGTGCCCCAGGTCGGGAGAGGACACTCACCAGATAGATCCGGTAGGCATCCACACGGCGCAGGGGCCCCCAGCACAGATCAGTGTCATTGTATTTGGTGTCTGTGTCCACGCCACAGGAGTCGTTTCCAGACACACTGCTAAAGAGAGCAATCGACAGACCTGGGCTTAGCACAAGCCCCTGCTTGGCTAGGAAGAGAGTGCGGGCCTGCACTTTTCATAAACCACCACTTAGGATAAGCCACGCTTGTTCGTTCATGCAGCACCATGACCTTGAGGCCCAGGGATCCAAGTTACCCTCTTGATGGACAGGAAAGGGGACAGTGTGATATAGAACATGCCTGGTGAGGACAGAGGACACAGCTGACCTCTGATGTGTGGAGAAGGGATGACAGGTTTGTTTATGGCTTTGACGGAAGACCCTTTGCCCTGCTGGTGGAGGAGGCCTATGGGTCAGTAACAGTGTGGAAAAGAGGGGGCTACTCACCAGGTCACCTGCATGAGGGACAAGGGCACAGCTGCAGCGTAGATGGCAAGGTCTCCGTACAGGTAAATAATGATGCAGAAATAGAACAAGTTGACCCCCACTGAAAGTAACAAAGCCACAGGTCAGGGAGCCAGAGACAGACACATTTGCGTTCTTTTCTGACGGCTGAGTCTGCTGCTTCCGCTGCCCTCAGTTCTTCAGGCCATACGCCTTCTACAGAAGGTAGAAAAAATGACCCCAAATTCCTGTTTCTTATTCTAGCTGGCTACACTGTGAGGTTGGCAGGAGATGCATCAGTTTGGGACTGGTGCCTGAGAGAGCTCGGCATGGCCTGGAGATCAGAGAGAGAACTCAAATCTACACTGGCAAGGTGAAAGAGCCGGCTCGGGGGGCACTTGCTTGCCACCACACCTGAGGGTCTGAGTTTCATCCTGGAGGGCACATGGTGGAAGGGAAGAGCCAATCTCAGCAGGTTGTCCTGTGCCCTACACACAGCCCCCCCACCAAACAAAATAAATACATAAAAATGTAGAAAGGGAAATGGATTTGGGTCTAAAGATCCAGGCTGATGCCCTGAAGAAGCTCAGGCACTGGCACCTGAGGCTCATGGCCCAGACTCCTGGCTCCACGCTTGCATTTAGACTAAGTATTCAAGTTCCCGGTATCACCAGTCTGAAGCAGCTGACTTCTCTGAGGACAGGAAGAAAAATGAAGTGACAGTTCTCTTCTAATCCTGGTGGCTCAGGACAGTCCACAGGTCCCCTGGGGAAAGCCTGGGACATGTCAGTCCTGGGCTATGTGAGGACTCTGCGCCTCAGAATCCTGACCAAAATGGCCAGGAAAACACACACACACACACACACACACACACACACACACACACACACCCATAAGGGCATAGGCACAGTACCCATTTTAAACATAACAGGCGTCATACCCTTACCTGACATGTTAGAATTGACCCCAACATGGCTTGAGGCCCCCGGGGCTGTCTGTCATTCATGACCCCAGGCTCTAGGTACATCCCACTCAGCCTGCCTTTCCTCTCCAATGCCGGTGGTCCCTGTGAGAAGGCATCACCTCCTCCCAGACCCTCTCGGCCACTGCCGAAAGCTACAGTATCGGCTGTTTATGAACTGCCATCAGCCCTCCTTGATCAATAAAATTTCATTACCAGACACAAAGTCGGAGGATCAATGAACTTCCTGAGAGGACATTAATGTCTGGGCCTGGCATTTCTAATTACAAGAAATGAGCGTGAAACCCTGGGGAACCTTTTGTGGAGGGTGCAGCTCTGCCGAAGGTGATAAGAACAACCTGGTCTGAGCTACTAAACACAGCTGAGGGGGGAGCCCTCTGCAGCCCACTCCTCACAGAGGGCATGTGACAGTGTCTGAGGAGCTTTGACAGTAACATCCAAGAAGCCATGCTGGAACTAGAGGCCAGAAACGCTGCCTCAGCATCCTACAATGCTCAGGACAGGCACCACAACAAAGGGTGATCAGCCCCAAGTCACGGGTGCCAAGCCTGAGAAGTCCTGCAGGAGGTACTGGGGAGACTCTTCAACAGCTGGGGCTGCTCCCATACTCACGTGCTACTTCATACGAGACATGGGCAAACAAGACGAAACAAACCACTAGTGTATCGAAACCTTAAAGAAATCAGGGCAGGAGCATGGGGACCTGAGTTCAGATCTCCAGCACCCCAGAAAAAAGCCAGACATGCTCCTATCACCCTAGCGCTGAGGATAAGGAGGCAGGAGGGTTGCTAAGCCCACTGGTCAGTCAGCCTAGATGAACAGGTGAGCTCCAGGCTCACAGGTTCAATGTGAGACCCTGTCTAAAATTTAAGGAGGAAAGAGAGGGAGGGAGACACCTGATGTCAGCCTCTGGCCCCTCCACACATGCATACATGTGCACACACACTCAGCTACACATGCATACACACAAATAAAAAGAGGAATCGGGGCAGGTACAGAACACACTGACGAGCAGTGTGCTAGCCCACTGAAGTACACTCGCTTTTCAAACTTGAGTCTGGAGGAGATCTCCGAATGGCTGCAGGAGGGGACACACACACACACACACACAACACACACACACACACACACGCTCAGGCACTCTCCCTTAGTGGACGGTGAGTGACAGAAACAGAACAAAGGAAAGGCACAGAAGTGGGCTTGAACCAGCCAAGTGGACTTTGATGAACCGTGGCAGTCCCCCTACCAGGCTGGCCCAGCCAGCTTGCGCCCATCCTGGACCAGTCACCAATTTGCACTTTGAGGACAAACTGAGTGCTTGGGGTTTAGTCCCAATCACGAAGATTCCTATTTCTGCAATCCTCCTCTCTCTCCAGAGCCACACTCAAGACCAGAAGGAACTGGCAAAGATGCCCCACTTGGCAAATGGGGAGGCTTTGACAAAGGGGCAGAAGTATCTTCTAAGATAGCTTAGAGGCTGTGCTCCATACCCGAGAAAGGAGGCACAGGTTAGGTGTAGGCACTAAATATTAAACTCCGAAAACAGCCCATTTTCAAAAAAAAAAAAAAAAAAAAGATTTACCACAGAGGCAGAAAAGGATTGACAGATGCAGATTCTGGAGTCAGGTGGATACCTGCAGGTTGCAGCAAATGCCAGCCAGGAACAGGCAGAGCCCGGAAGGAGCATGTTGTCTCAGTTCTCCAGTGCTGGATCTCTGGGTAAAACTGGTATGGGCTCCTAGTGCCCTCTGCTGGCTGACAGGGACAGGGATGTGTAGCAAATACTATGGCTTCTTTTCTGGAAAGTGACCTAGGACCTGTACTAGTTGGATGGATAGCCCTTACTCTTCAGGCCAGGGGACAGCGAGGACCCCAGGAAGACAACGGAAAGCAGGTCAGGCCTTGCAGCTGGACAGCTCCTCCTGTGTTCTGCTACCCATGTGCCCTACCCTTCAACACGGAAGCCCATGACCAAGGCCAGGAGCTCAGCAAAGGTCGAATGTGCCCCTGTCCCACGCACCATCCCTGAGTGACCGTTACCTTTATTGAAGAACATGGAAGCCATCTGCCCCATTTCCACCCGGTCTGTGATTTCAAAAAGGTTGGCTGATGAGCGTCTCTCTGTAGGGCCAGAACAGACAGGGATGTGGTTGTTCACCAGAAAAGCCCTGAAAGGGGCTGCTTAAACTCTGGAAATTCTCTAGAACAAGTAAGTCTCCAAGCTTCTCCAACTCTTCAAACTTTTTCTCCCTCACTGCTGGGTCCCCAGCTCTCCTCTGCTGACCTGCATTTCCCATGCTGTTCTAATATTCTAACATTTTTTGCTTCAAGCGTTTGAAGTCTTTTTATTTATTTAATTATTTGTGTGTGTGGTGCTGGGGATGAAGCTCAGAGCTCAGGGACGAGGCAGTGAGGAAAGGGTATACGTGTGAGCGAGGATGAATCCGGAGAGGTACGTGAATGCAGGCAGATCATATTTCAGCAACAGTAGAAGGGTGGGAAACTGAGGCATACAGTTCAGGTAATGGCCAAACTACACAGAGGAGGCAGAGCCAGCGGAGGCCAGGCCCATGTCCAGCACCCCCGGGCCTGTGTTCTGTGTACTGAACCCCACAGCCCTTCTAAACTGACACCTGAGAGGATGCCGGCCCGGAAACTCCCCAGGAACCTCTCTACAGAGACAGGGAGCCCTGTGGACTAGGGGGAGGTGTGAAGCTTGCCCAGCGGCCCAAGACTTACGCACAGACAGGATGGGCCGTTTCTCTGCCCGCTCATAGTTGTCTTGGGTGAGGATGTCACTGTCTGAGGCCGTGGAGGAGTCTTCTTCTTCCTCTTCCTGGGAGACAGGAGAATGGAGAGGAGGGGAGGAAGAGACATGGACAGAGATGAGTGCACAGTGCTAGAAACCCCAGTCAACAGGGGCCCTTCCTCGGCTCACTCTCTTCAGAAGGTGGAGAGAGCAGAGCCTCTGGGACAAAGGTTCAGAATGACGGTGAACTCCAGGTGACTGTGTTGGGGACTGAGGTTGCAGTGCTGAGACAGCAGTTACTGGGTGTGCCCCTTGGGTTTTATCTACTTAGCTGTGGCCCTGGAGAGAAGCCTGCCGAGACTGCCTTAGAGGCACCACCCGAGGATGAGGGCAATGCACACACCTTGTGGATCTCCATCCTCTTCCAGCGGAGCTGGGCGTTGGCTGCAGCCATGGCCTCCATCACAAAGGTGGTTGTCACAAAGCTGAGGAGGAAGCCACGTGTTAGCGACATAGAGAAGGTCGCAGGAAATACAATCTGGCCCAGGCAACAAATCTGCAGCACTCTCTCCTCTGAGAGCTGTTCCCTACAGAAATCCTGAAATGGTACTCCCTAGCCACAATGCATGGTTCTGGGCCAGTGAGATGGCTCGGTGGGCAAGGGTGTTAGCCGCCAAGCTTGACAGCCCAGTGGATCACAGGGGCCCACCTGATGGAAGGAGAAAACCCTTTCCTACAGGAACATGCACGCTCACACACACTAAATAAACATAAAAGAGAAACTAAAGCGTCATTGTGCACACTGAGTGATTCGTTTTTACTTAAAGTCATCACCGACATCAGAACCGATCTCCAACGCATGGGAGAAAGGCATGAAAGGAGCCGGTGGAAGGTATGCCAGCTAGTTTTGGGTTAACTTGACACCAGCTACGGTTGACCGAAGGGAGGAAACCTCAATGAGAAAATGCCTCCAGAAGAATTATTTTTTATTTTATGTGTATTGGTGTTTTGCCTACATGTCTACATGAGGGTGCCAGATCCCCTGGGACTGGAGTTACAGACAGTTGTGAGCTGCCATGTGTGTGCTAGGAATTGAACCCAGGTCCTCTGGGCGAACAGCCAGTGCTCTTAACCTCTGAGCCATCTCTCCAGCCCCCCTCTAGGGCATTTAATTAGTGACTGATGAAGAGGATTCAGCCCGTTGAGGGTGATGCCATCCTTGGGCTGGTTTTACAAGAAAGCAGCAGGCTGAGCAAGTCATGGGGAGCAAGCCAGTAAGCAGCTCCCATCCAAGGCCTCTGCTTCAGCTCCTGCTTCCAGGTTCCTGCCCTAACATCCTTCAGTGATGGACTATGGTGTGGAAGTGTAAGCAAATAAACCCTTTTGTTCCCAACCTGCTTTGATCATAGTGTTTCATCACAGCAATAGCAACCCCAACTAAGACTGCCGGGGTGGGGGTGATGTGGGCAAAGCAGCACTACTCCCAGAAAAGGGCCTGTTGGGGCGAACACTAGCGGTCTTCTGAGGTGGCAGGTTGACTCACAAGGGGGCCTCTTAGACCTTCTGGAAGGACAGCAGGCAACCTTCCCTGCTTGCCAAACACAGAGCATGGGCCATCTTCCTATTAATGTGAGGGCCGTGGGGATGGCTGGCTGAAGCTGCACCTGGACTCTAGAATCAACCCCTTCCTCTGACAGCACTTTCATTTCCTAAATAATCTGACTCATCTTTAAATAAGCTTGTTTTCCTGCTTCTCTAAATGGAAGCTGGGAAATGGCACCAGACACAGCCCAGAGCCTATCGGGCAGTCAGAAGGTACTGTGCTCCCATTCGCAGGCGATACAGGGTGCAGCCTTCAGCTGCTGCAACCCTGGGCACAAATCTACTTGGGCAACACCTGTTTCCCCGTGTTTGAGGCCAGCACAGCCGTGTCCCCACACCCTCCAACACTGACATCAGCCAACAGTAAATGCTCAGCCGTGCAGTCAGGTGGGAAAGGACCCGCTGAGCTGCTCAGAGCTAAGCCTGCATCATCCCTTCACCAGAGGATAAGGGAGGCGAGGTGGGGAGGCCAAGCCTGAAGAAGCCCCAGAAAGGGCTCTCATTATCTTGCCTAACTGAATCTTCTGCGGACTCCGCATTTCCATGTCTTATTGGAAGCAAACTGAAATCAATCTTAATTAAGGCATAAGAAAGCTTCTTATGGCTGCACAAAGCCAACTCATTGATCATACTCAAACATAAATGGCTTAGCGGGGGGGGGGGGGGAGGGGTATGGCAGCCCCTACTGCAGGCCTCCAACAACCACTTCCCTATCAGATGCCTGTTCTGAAGGACCTTTAAAGGGGACACAGTGACATAAGGACAAGGACCCTGAGAGCTCTTGGTCACCAGAGTACGAAGTATGTAATTAGCCAACAGTACTCTGAGGTTCACCCCAAGGTTTCCTAAAATAAGAGCACAAAGAAACCCCAAACCTTGGGTGTGACCCCCTCCCAGGAGCCTCTTCTGGGTCTGTTTACTTCAGCTTTTATCTTTGTTTCATTCTTTCTAGGGTGCCCTTCCCCTCAAACCTCAAACACCCTTGGCCCTCCTTGAATCCGGTCTCTCCACCTCCCTAGCCCCCCTCCGGCTATGCTTTATCCTTTTCTCTTATCAACTTGCTCTACAATTTATGGGTGACTTTCCCTACTCCGTCCCCACCCCTGATGTGGTCAAGTCTACACGGGCAGAGTACCAAACTGAGGATGATGTACAAGAAGAGCTGTCTCTCAGGTGAGGTGCTCTTTAGAGGTGTCTACACGTTCCCCTCCCATTTTCTGGGGGTGGTGGTGGCAGTATTTGCTCTGTAGTTGAGGATGACCTACTGATTGTCCTGCAGCTGTGCCTTCCCCCAAGTGCTGGGATTACAGGTGTGCACACCTGCCTGGCTTCCTTCTGTTTTTAAGATTTATTTCAATCTTTATTTTTATTTACTTATTTATTTTTGCCTGCATGTACGCATGTGCACTGCATTGCCCGTGGAAGTGAGAGCATCGGACCCCCCCGCTGAAACTGCAGAGGTTGTCAGCCACTTTGCAGATGCTGGGAACCAAACCAGGTCTCAGCAAGAGCAACAAGTGCTCTAAACTGCTGAGTCATCTCTCCAGCCCCCACTCCCAGGTCTTTAACATGGATTCCCACCTGGTGGACAGGGGTGGACTTGCCCCTAAAGTCCCACTGTGATGGGACTTCTGAGTGATACTGGAATCCCTAAGAGGAGGCTCTGTCTGCTCTGAGGCGCCAGCTGCTGACCCCTCTAACATCTGGTTGACAAAGCAAGTGTTCCTGGAGGCCTGGGTAGGTGGGCCGGAATCAAGGCAGATACTTAAAAAACTGATTGCCCCTGTATGTGTGTATGTGTGTATGTGCATAAAAAACTGATTGCCCCTGTATGTATGTGTGTATGTGCATGCACATATACCTGTGTGTAGGTGTACATGTATGTGTGTGTGTGTCTGTGTGTGTACACATGTGTATATGTGTGTGCCTGGGTGCTTTTCATTTACCTGGTGAATTATTTTAAGCAAATCCTGAACTGCAAACTAATTCCCCAGGCAGCCTTCAGGTCTGCTAAACTCCTCTTTAGTGGTTAGCTGCTGTTTTCTCAGAGAGCAAGGACTGATGGTTAAAGAGATAAAACTCAGAGCAGGGAAGCTGAGTCAGCCAGGACTGGCTGGTCAGCACCTCTGAGACAGACCAAGGCCTCACTGGTGTCCTGGCTCAAGGCCCGGGTGACCCTTGGATCCATCTTCCTTACTCTGGGCCAACTAGCTTAGGACCTGCTTCCCTACACATACGGGAAACAGCAATCTTCCTACTGTCAAGAGCTCTCCAGTTCTGTCCCCTGCCCAAGGACATGGCAGTTCACCCTCCACCCCCACAGCTCTTACCTCATGAAGCCCAGGAATACCAGCAGGATGAGGCTGACGAGCCACCCGGCAGTGGCAAAGGCCTTGGGCATGGTGAGCGCGCCTGTGCCCACAATAAGGTTAAACATGTACACCAGTCCGACCTGGAACCAACAAGAGCAAAATTCAGTCGGGATTAATTAGCCTAAAGACAGCTTTGGGTGACATTACAACTGCAGAGATTCACCAAGGAGACGGGAGGGACGGCACCTGAGTCCTAAGGAGCCAGCTCTGTAGCTAGGTGTTGGGAAACCAAGCATTGGCATGGACGCCAGAGAATGACAGTCCTGAGACCTCCATTCCTGTCAATTTAAGTCTGTTTCCGACTATCCAAAGCAATGTCATGGCCACTTGTGCTCTGCTCAGCCTGGCTGGGCTTCCTGAAGACAGACACCACAGGTAGGACACCGACCTCCAGAACCTCCCAGAGAGGGCCAATCCCCGGACTCCCTCCTCCTCTGCACCAGGCCTCATCACTGCCCACTGGGCAGCAACATCCACACACCGCTGGACTGCATCCTTCTCCCTATACCAATGGCAGGACTGTGCTGTTGTTTTGTTTGAGACAAAGTCTTGTTACATAGTCCTGTCTGGTCTAGTGCTGTGTAGCCCAGACCAGCCTTAAACTCAGGCAATCTTTCTGTCTCAGCCTTCCGAGCCTTGGGATCATAACTATGTATCACCACAGTTGACTACCAAGTTCAGGATGTAAAACAACAGTGAAACTTTGAATCCCTATTCAAGGACAGAGAGATGGCTCAGAGGGCAAAGGTGCTTTCTGCCAAGCCTGATGACCTGAGTTCAATCCCCAGGACCCACACAGTAGGTAAGAACTGACTTCCACAAGTTGCCCCCTAGCTGCCACCCATGTGAGCGTATGCACATGCACACACATACTCACTATATCAATAAGTAAAAATGTAAAATACTGACACATGATTCATGTGCTACAAAATTTAGCTCAAAAGACACCACCAGGGGCTGGAGAGATGGCTCAGTGGTTAAGAGCACCAGCAGCTCTTCCAGAGGTCCTGAGTTCAATTCCCAGAAACCACATGGTGGCTCACAGCCATCTGTAATGAGATCTGGTGCCCTCTTCTGATGTGTGGGCATACATGGAGGCAGAATGTTATATACATAATAAATAAATAAATCTTAAAAAAAAAAGGCATCACCAGACCCAGGTCAGGTTATCTGGGGCATGACAGTGCGCCTCTGGCCTTCTGAATTGTAAGTCAGACTTTTTACAAATGATTGCACCTACAGCAAACACATTTTTACCTTGGTTGGGGTCAATTACATCAAATTGAAGCCACCGTGTACCTGGCTAGCTCAGTCCACTCATCCCATTCAACCATTACTGAGCCTCCAGCGGGCCTGATCCTGTACTTGGAGGGGATTCAATGGCCCTAGACAGACACACCTCTTTGCCTGACAACGCCATCTATCAAGACCCAGGGAGAGACAATGAGGATGGTGACAGCGATGATGCTGAAATGAAGAGAGGAATCACAGCTGTTACGGGGTGATGTAAAGCCCTTTAAATAAGTGGTACTCAGCTGGCTCTGGGGACCCCCGCTCTTGTAATCCCAGAATTGGGAGCCTAAGGGAGGAGGACACGGGTCTGGCCAGCCTAGGTTTCACAGTGAGCTACGGAAAAAAAAGAAAAGAAAGAAAGAAGAAAACCACAAGCCGATGAGATGGCTCAGCAGGTACGAGCGTGCATGAGAAAGGTGGTACCCTCAGTTTGATCCCCTGGACAGACCTGGGTAACGGTGGAGAGAACGACCCCCCAGGGCTGTCCTCCTACCTCCATACAGGCACTGTGTCATGTGCACCCCCTACCCCCGTGTGCCTCTCTCCTTCACAAGGAAATGAAACAGACTACAAAAGAAACAAACAGGTCAAGGGAAGGGACTTCCAGGTACAAAAGTCTACAGCAGGAGAGGTGGAGGGGCTGAAGGGCCTCAAATGTGAGGTTCAAAGGGACACTGAGACAGACAGTGGGGTAAGGACTTTTGAGTCTTAATGCCATGGACAGACAAACAAACAATAGCACAGTGAGGGCTCTGAAGAGAACAATCAGGGCCCCCGTGGCACAAGTGGGGGTGTCTTACAGTTTTTACGATGGAAATAGCTTCCTGGTGTAGCCTGCAACCAGGCTCTCTGACTGCCATGCTGGGAACAGAAAAAGGGGTGGGGAGGTGTGGTCATCCATACTTCCAGTTTTGAAGCAACTCATGTCCTTAGGTTGAGACCCTGGCACTTAGAAGTCTGTTAGCGAGGGGTTCACAATGCCCAGATCTGTGCGAGAGGGAGGCCAGTGCAGGAACTGCGGCAGCTGGAACCTAACATGGCAGTCTTACAGATGTTTGTGTGAAGGGGAAGGCCACTGCAGGAATTGCAGCAGCTGGAACCTAACATAGCAGTCTTACAGATGTTTGTGTGAATGGGAAGGCCGCTGCAGGAATTGCAGCAGCTGGAACCTAACATAGCAGTCTTACAGATGTTTGTGTGAATGGGAAGGCCACTGCAGGAGCTGGAATCCAACAGGTGTCTGTTGGGCTTTCTGAAGGCCATACAGTGAACCAAGCCCTGAGGACACAGAAGTGTCCTTCCTCACGGAAGTGATGGGGGTGCCACGGCTTGAGGGTTTAAGCAGGTGTGATGGGGCAAGACGGTGCAGCTGCTTCCATGGATTCTTGCTGAGGTGGTTTATCTAGAATCTTATCTCTTTGGTGGAGAATCCTGTGGAAAACCACCCAACTCTGTTCTAGGAACCAAAGGTCAGGACGCCCTAACTAACTTATCTTAGCCTTTGTTAAACCTGCTTGCTTGTGGGGAACCTCTTCCAGATAACGGCTTATCTTAGAGTCTGTTAAAACTGCTTGCTTCAAACTGCTAATGCTGTGAATACCCCCCATCATCCCCCACCCCCACTGAGTGATGTGTGCATGAGGGCCTGCCCTTAAAAACCCCATGTTCTGGACACGGGGCCACACCTAAAATCCCCTACCACCCCCAACACTTGGGTTTGGTCCCAGCTGGCTGGAATAAAAACGTTCAATTGGCTATACACCGTGTCTGAGTGGTCATCTCTGGTGCCCGCCCCCCCGACCCCCTGTAACAGGGCACTAACAACAGATCCCAGCTGACCCCTAATGTCACCCTTTGCTCTCCGCCTACCACTATTACAAGAAGCACTAAGCAGGAGTAAGGACTTTATGAAAACAGTCTGGGTGAGGCTCTCATGGTGGAACTAAGAAGGCAAAGGGTTTTAAGAAAGTGACACTAGGCAAAAACTTTATGGGAGAATTAAGTAGTCTAAGATGCATTTGTAGAAGCTGGGCTCCTATAATCCCAGCACCCGGGAGGCAGACGCAGGTAGATCTCTAAGTTTGAGACTAGCCTGGTCTACAGAGCGAGTTCCAGGACAGCCAAGGCTACACAGAGAAACCCTGTCTTGAAAAACAAAACAAAACAAAAAAACAAAAAAAACTAAGAAGCACTTGTACGGTTAGAGAGATGGCTCAGTGGTTAAGAGAACTGACTGTTTTTCCAGAGGACAAGGTTTAGATTCCCAGCACTACATGGTGGCTCACAATCATCTATAAATTCAGTTCTGGGGATCTAATACCTTTTTCTGGCTTCTGTAGGAAGTAAAATCATAAGACGAACATTCAGGGAAAATGCACAAAATTTTTAATTAAAAGAATAAACTAGGGAACAGACAGAAGTTGTCTTGCTTTGTTGCTATTTTTAGGTCCAGAGTAAACACTGTCTGCTGGGAGCTCAGAGAGCCATGCAGGGCAAGGCAGGACTTCTTTGCCATTGGTGGGCCTCAGAAGTCTAAAAATTGAAATTTTGAAATTTATGCTCTGGCAATGCTAAGGCATGCTTGATTAACCCATATATGGCAGTTCTATTGAACTTGTTCATATTGAGTTTCATGGTCTAAGTTTATGAGGACGACTGACCAGGTCTCTTCTTCAAGAGCGCACTAGATCTCATTATAGACGGCTGTGAGCCACCATGTGGTTGCTGGGAACTGAACTCAGGACCTTTGGAAGAGCAGGTAGTACTCTTAACCGCTGAGCCATCTCTCTCAGAAGTCTGGTAACATATTAAATCCTCTTTACATTTGGGAAAGGTACTCAGTGAATGCCAGTCATGAGGAACAGACAAAAGGAAGTCATTCTCAACTCAGCCACAGGCCAGGTCAAAAGAAGCTGTGGAAAGGGAAAAAGAGGTCACATGACAGTGGGGAAAGCAACCTCATTGGAGGGGTGGCAGAGAGTGGAGGAGTAAGACCCTGTTGTGCTCTCCTTGGATAAGCTTACATATGCAGGTTCACCCGACTCCCCTGTGGCTGAACTGGGGGAGGCACAGCCCCAGCAGCCCCATACCCTCATACGGTGTCCTATCTGCCTCTCTTCCATCCAGAAGACACCGATGACACCAAGCACCATCTCCCGAAGAGCCCCTCTGGTGCCAACCAAAGGGATCAGAAGGCAGCCATGGTGTGTGTGTGAGCCTGACCAGGATTTAAGACTGTAGGGCCGGGGAGAAGGCACAGTCAGCAAAGTGCTTGTCGTGCAAACACAAGGACCTGAGCTCAATCCTGAGCACACACACGAAAACCTGGGGCTCAGCAGGGTGCAGAGGAAGAGGCAAGTGGATATCTATGAGTTTGAGACCAGCCTGGTCTAAATAGTGAGTTCCAGGCTAGCCATTATGCAGTAAGACTGTCTCAGAATAACAAATACTCAAACCTAGGATGGGAGCATGTACTTGTTGTCCCAGTAGGGACACAGGAGGACCCTTGGGGTTGGCTGTCCAGCCAGCCTAGCTGAATAGGGAGCTCTAGGTTAAGAGCACTTACTACTCCCGCAGAGCATCAGCGTTTGGACCCCCACCCATGTCAGGCATCTCACAAGCATCACTTCAGAGGATCCAACACCCTCTTCTTGTCTCCGTGAGCCCTGTACCCATTTTCACAAACCCCACACAGACACACACACAGCAGGGTTTCAAATGGTAAGAATAAGCCCAGAGAGACAGGGCAGGAGGAGGGAGGGGGAGGGAGATGGCATCGGCAGTGGCAGGGGTAGCGGTGGTGTGCACCTGCAGAGATGGCTCGGTGGTCAAGACCACTAGGCTGCTCTTTCTGATAATCCAGGTTCAATTCCCAGCTCCCACACGGTAGCTCTAGGGGATCTCATGTCCTTTTCTGGACTCTGTGGGCACTGGTCTCATGGTGCACAGACATACATGCAAGCAAAATACCCCGAAACATAAAACTTAAAAACAATAACCAGGGCTGGAGACATGGCTCAGCAGTTAAGAGCAAGTTAAGAGGCTCCCTTTCCAGAGGTACTGAGTTCAGTTCCCAGTAATCACATGGTGGCTCACAACCATCTAGAGTGAGATCTGGTGCCCTCTTCTGGCCTGCAGGCAAAACATTGTATACATTAAAAAAAAAATCAATAACCCATCAACACACACACACACACACACACACACACACACACACAACCTTATTCTAGGATGGTGGACAAAGAAGCCCTAAGGTAAAGTGGACAAGGTGGTGGAAGGGGGAAGGAATATGAGTCAGAGGCTGGGTGACTTCAGGGAAACAGCTCATGAATTCACAGTGGTAGTCACAGCATGTACAAGACCTGAGCAAATCCCAGCACGGAGGGGGAAGGAGGTTGTGAAGCCAAGGAACCACTGGCAACTAAAAGCTAGTGGGACAGGAGCAGAGTAGCTCCTGGCAAGTGACCCATGCTCAGTAGGAGGCCATGTGTCCCAGAATATATTGGTAGCACGAGCTGAACTTGATGGATTTTTGTTTTGGTTTTGTTTCAAAAAGGACACAAAGTTGAGTGGGTGGGGAAGTGGGGCGGATCTGGGGGGAGCTAGGGGAGGAGGTCAATATGTTCAAAACACATTATACAAAATTCTCAGAAAACTAATTTAAAAAATGAACTCTCAGCATCTGGAGAGATGGCTCAGTGATAAAGAGCACTTGTTGCTCTCAGAGAGGACCCTAGTTCAATTCATAGCACAGGGTGGCTTAAAAACAGACATAGAGCCGGGTGGTGGTGTCGAACGCCTTTAATGCCGGCACTCGGGAGGCAGAGGCAGGCGGATCTCTGTGAGTTTGAGACCAGCCTGGTCTATAAGAGCTAGTTCCAGGACAGGCTCCAAAGCTACAGAGAAACCCTGTCTCGAAAAAAGCAAAAGCAAAACAAAACAAACAACAACAACAAAACAAAACCCAGACATAGCTCCAGTTCCCGGGGGGGAAGGGGTTCCCTGATGTTCTCTTCCAGTCTTTGTGGGCACTGCATGCGTGTGATCTATATATACAGCCCAGACATTCACACACATTAAAAAATAAATCTTCAGGCCGGGCAGTGGTGGCGCAGGCCTTTAATCCCAGCACTCGGGAGGCAGAGGTAGGCGGATCTCTGTGAGTTCGAGGATAGCCTGGTCTACAAGAGCTAGTTCCAGGACAGGCACCAAAAACTACTGAGAAACCCTGTCTCGAAAATCAAAATAAATAAATAAATAAATAAATAAGTAAATCTTTAAAAGAAAAATAAAGACCCACAGGAAGGCGGCTGCTGTCCTCATAACCCTGACACCACCTCCTGGCTAAGCCATCACCATCATCGCCCATCTTGCCCCCACATCTCTCTTCACTGTTAAGATAAAAAACAAGAAATAAAACAACAACAACAACAACAAACCCAGCACTTGTTTATGGCAACCGCAAAGCCCCTGGATTAAATAAAACCCACACACAAGAAATGGGGCCATAAACTGCTTTCCTCCTAAAACTCAGCCACAGCAATGACTCACTTCCTGGTCTCTCAGTTCGCAGTTATTGTAAGAAGCAGAAACCGCAGCAACTTTTAGGGATCGGGCAGGCATCTTACTGCGGACAGGAGACTTGCAACTAGCACATGACCGCACAAACAGGAGGCTCACTGTCCCTTCCATGCCGACATTCGAGAGAGACCTTCCCTGGTCAACTGCAGAGGTGAAGGGGGAGACTTTGTGGCTGTGTGTGAACGGCAGAGCAGCTGTTGAAGCTGGGAAAGTTCTAGAAGGAAGGCTCCGTGGAGAAGAGCCACTTTTCATGGGGAGAGCTGGTAGGACTGTGAGTCAATCCTGGTTATTCACACGATCACCCCCAGCTACGTACGCAGTGAAGGCCCCATGCCGTAATAACCGCGATCGACTGGCTATTACGCAGAGAAGATAAACTGAGTGTGTGGGGGGGAAGGGGGCACAGACTCAAGACAGAGAGAAATCAATCCGTCTAATTGTCATAATTGCAGCCTCTACCAAACGGCAACTAGAAGTCTCCGCAGTTCATCTCTTTCGACATCCACGGCTATAAAAGTTATGCAATTTAAAATCCAGCTAAAGACGAAAGAGGTCGAAGACTCCTGAGGTGGACGAAACTCCAAGACCACAGCTGTCAGGGACTGCCCTTCTGAACGGCAGAATTGTGGACAACCTGTAGAAGCCCCGAGACAGACATCATGGGAGACTAAGAAGTTAGTTGTGTTTGGCTTGACACTCTATGGGAGGCATCGAAAAAGGGAACTAGGGCTGATAAAACAGCACACAGCACTTAAGAACACCTGCTGCTCCTGCAGGGGCCTTGAGTTCAGTTCCCAGCACCCTCACCGGGCAGCTTACAACCACCTGCATCTCCACCTCCAGGGCATCCGGTGCCCTCTTCTGGGATTTGCAGGCGTGCCCACAGCCACATACAGGCGCGTCATTAGAAATAAAAACTTTTAAAAATAACAAATAAATGGAAGGGGAATGAGCCTGATATTTATAGTCTGAGCTGAGACAGTTGGACCCTGTCTCCAGCCATGTGAAGTTTCAATTTCATTTTTCACCAGGGTCTACTTAAACAAGGGCAATCACCAGAACAGTGGGCTTCTTTTTTTTCCCCCTTTTGTTTTGTTTTTGATATACGGTTTCTCTGTGTAGCTTTGGAGCCCATCTTGGAACTTGTACTGTAAACCATGCTGGCCTCGAACTCACAGAGTTCCGCCTGCCTCTGCCTCCCGAGTGCTGGATTAAAGGTGTGCGCCCCCGCCGCCCAGTCTGTGGATTTCTCTAGACACCAGGAGCATGACGGTGAGCAGAACACATTGACAGAGGAAAACTCACATAAGGAGAATAGAGCGCCCCGGTCTCTGTGATTTCACCCGCCATCTCCAGAAAATGAGGAAGGGTTGGCGGAAGAGGCTGCTTCGTACAAGGCCAGCAGCTGCTGCGGCTCCTAAGACGAAAGAGTAGACTTTAATTTTCTGACGGACAGGGATGGGACTTGGGGTCTGCCTCTTTCACCTCCAGCCCTCTGATCTCGGACACTTTGACCTCAGTGTCTGTCATGAAACAGCCTTGGTGGGACGCAGCTCCCTGGACAGTGCCTTCTAACTTGACTGTTGCTATGCACGGCACTTTTCCATTCCTGGATGCCGTTCTCACTCCAAGTACCTGCACTCGCCGTCAAAGCCCTCCTTTAACCTAAGGGTGCTTATATCCACTTCATTCCAGTATCTGTGAGCTCACTTCTACACAGGACAGCCAGCACAGCTGTCTGCCTCTCGGCCTACAGCAGACAGCCAGGGTTTTCCTAGGTCGCCCCGCTATCCTAACTCCTTCCCCCAGAGCTTCTTTTAAATGGGGTTTCCCGCTGCTTCACCTGTCTTCCGCCCTACCTTAGGGTTCCCCACCCTTAAGCCTCCCTCCCTTCTCAAGATCCCGGCTCTGAGCCTCTCCCTCTCCTCCACTCCTGGTGAGACTCCAAAATTCACACCTATCTCCACCGTATCCTACCCTCCCACTCGTCCCAGACCTGCAGCACAGCTAGCTCCGGGCCACAGTGGCCACCGCCTCCAGTTCTTCAGCTGCCACCCGGCACCAGCTGTCCGGCACCAGCTGTCCCGCACCAGGGCCCGCAGCGCGCATGCGCATGCTCCCCAGCCCACCTTCCAGGAGAGCGCGTCGAGAGGGGCACCGTGTTCTGATTGGACGCCTCGCGGGGGCGTGGCCGGGATTGGGCCCCGCGGCTGCCGTCTGCGTGGCGGAAGTGGAGGGTGCGCGCACCCGCGCATGCGGAAAGCCTGGCTGTCTGGCCGAGGTGCTGACGCCTGTTGTTGAGGACGCCTTCCTCGGCGGGGGATGGGTGTGAGCTTGGCAATTTGCAGACTACGGCGGTTAGAGGGTCAAGGAACCACTGTCGTGGGACGCAAAGCGCTGAGGCTTGAGAACTTCGAGTGGGGCGTGGGGGACCAGAAAGAGGGGAGGGCCAGAGCCGGGTGGCGTGGACGCTGGAAGGAAGGTTGGAAACAGGTTTAAAGAGGGGTTGACAAGTCGTTTGAGGGTGGACTCCCCGGACTGGGGCTCTTCGCGTGTGAATCCTAGTTATTTGGCGTTCGGGTTTGATAGATCCAAGTTCTTGGGAATAGAGACCGCAGCCAAAGCTTGGCCCCCGAGATGAGAACCAAGAATTGTTGGCTATTTCGGTTCTTTATCTGGCAAGAGTTTTGGAATCTCTTCTTTCAAATATTTGTGGGGGAAAGGCAGGACGCCCCCGTGTTAAAATAGCCCCACCCGTACAGGAAAAGCCTGAGTTTCCACCCTACGTGGAAAAACACTTGGGGCTCTGAAGTCTTTAACTCTCTCACCTGTAGGCAGCTACAATGAGGCTGAATCAGAACACTGTGCTGCTGGGCAAGAAGGTGGTCCTGGTACCCTACACCTCTGAGCATGTGCCTAGGTAACCCAGCTGGGAGCAGTTGTTGCTGCGTGGGGGGACTGTGGGGATCGGCCCAGTGAAAAGGCCTTCTTCACTCCTAATCTCGGAGCCGGTTTTGTCCTAGGGAGCATTACTTGAGCGGGGCTGCACAACACTCAGGAGGTAGAGGCAGGTGGATCTCTGTGAGATTGAGGCCAGCCTGGGTTACATAGTAAGTTTCCCAGGTCAGCCAGGGCTTCACAGTGAGACTGTGTCTCCAAAGGGGATAAAATTACATCCAGGAAGGATAATGCTGAAGTGGAGAACTTGCTTCCCGTTTCCCCTTTTCACCTCTCAGCTTCCCTTTTGGCTTTTTAATTAGGAATTACATCATCTAAATGTGTGTAGCAAAGAACAAAGACGTCCCTCGTTCTCGGTTACTGATGGCACTTCCATGTGCTTGCTCCAGATGTTGAATGTTGTATGATCTTGATAGCTACTGTTTAAAAGGCCAGAAGTGAGTGGCAGGGACTCCCTGTGGGTGGGCTTCATCAGCAAATGCCTGGTAGATTGAGAAACTGGCAGTGGAGCGGATGCTCCCATCCTCTACCAGTAGTTTTGCTTTGGGGAGGTCCCTGGAGGTCTGCCCAACTGTCTTTGCTGAGGTTGGCTTGGCATATCCTTATCCTCAGGAATTGGAGGAATGTTTGGCTTCACACGGCCTGGGTGGAAAGCTGGACACAGCTTTCTTGGGTGGAAAGGCTGCCCCTCTCTACTGCAGCTTGAGGGAAAGATCTGCCTTTTCTGACTGACCACAGCCTTCTCCTCGAGTCTTCTGACAGTGCTGTGGGGCCTTCATCCCTGTCTTCCTCTTCATCTTAGAAACCATGAACCCGTACTGTGTGTTGGGATTCGTGTCTGTGTTTACACTCGTACTTTAGAGCAATTTGGAATTGTGGTGCTGACAGGCTGACTCTGAGTCCTCTCTGCAAACAGAGCTTGCATGCTTGTTCTCTCAAGAGAGGGTCTCCTGTCACTCAGGCTGGCCTCAAACTCCTGATCCTCCCTCTTCCCCCTCCCAGGTGCTGGGCATCCAGGCCTGTCCCTCTGCACCCAGCGAAATCCATGCTGTTGATCCACCCGTCTAAGACCAAGTCTTCCCCCGACTCCCCGCATCCGCAGGTACCACGAGTGGATGAAGTCGGAGGAGCTGCGGCACCTGACAGCCTCAGAGCCGCTGACCCTAGAGCAGGAGTATGCGATGCAGGGCAGCTGGCGCGAAGATGAAGACAGTGAGAAGCGCCCCTCCCCGCCCCACCCTCCCAGGCAGCCTCCACTTTCCTGTCCTTTCTCACCTCTCAGCTACTGCCCCTCTCGGGGTGTCACTAAACTGTGGTAAAACATTTGGAGGTTGCTTATGCTTGAACCACTTGAAGTGGCCCCTGTGACTGGCTGTATTGTCCTCTTTCCTGAGCAGGCACTGGGCTTGGAGGGATTTAGAGAGAATAAAGCAATTTGATTTCTAGCCATTAATCTAGGCCCTGCCCTCATGTCCTTTGCAAACCTGGTGCAGGTCCTACTCTTTGGGTCCCTTGTTCCTTTGAGTACAGATGCCTCTTGGGGAAGACTGTTTCCCCACTTCAGATCAAAGGCGGACCTGGAACTCTACAAGGCGCCGGCCCCTTTTCGCCTGCTGTTCTCTGGCTTGGGTGGGAACACTATCCTCACCTTTTCCCTTTGAAGACTGCAGACCCTAATGGTTGTGTCCACCCTCAGAGTGCACCTTCATTGTACTGGATGCAGCAAAGTGGCAGGCCCAACCTCGCCCCCCTGAAGAGAGCTGCATGGTGGGAGATGTGAACCTCTTCCTCACAGACCTAGAAGACCCCACCCTGGGGGAGATCGAGGTCATGATTGCAGGTTTGTCCTACCTGGCCCAGGCAGAACTTCAGAGAGCTTAGTGGGTGCCCAGGGGTAGTTCAGTCAGCTGTGGTCAGCTAGCTCTTGACTGTGGCAGCTTGCTCCCTTGTCTCCCACCCAGCATGACGACTAACCCTGGGGTTCATATTTTCTTCCACATCCCTTGGCGTGACTTTAACCTGTGTGTGCACACATGCATCCAGTCTTGGCTTTTGTTCCTCAATGCCATCTTTTTAGGCTTTGTTTGTGTTGTGGGGTGTGTGTGTGTGTGTGTGTGTGTGTGTGTGTGAGTGTGTATGTGTGTGTGTTTGAGACAGGGTTTCTCTTCATCCTGGAGCTTGCCAAGTAGGCTAGACTGGTTGACTGTCCCCGGTACTGGCCAGCCACCACACCTGGCTTTTTTACACGGAATCTGGGAAATCAAACTCTGGTCTTCCTTGCAAACACTTTACTATTGAGCTGTCTCCCCCCGCCCCTCCAGGCCCTTCACCCTTGAGTTTCTAGTCTTCAGGCTCCATTTGTTCCATGCTTAGGAGGGGATCCTCCAAAAAGAAGTGATTCAGATGCTCTGCCATGCTGTGGAGGAGGCCCTTCTGCTTCTCCCAGGAGCTCCCTGGCGAAGGGGACAGGGGGTTCAGACTGCTAGGAGCCTCGTGCCTTCTTTCACGTGCCTGTACCTTTCTTTTCCGTGGGTAGACCAGTGAGCTGTTGCCTGTCAGGGATACTGGAGCCTGGTCCCCGGTCCTAGCACAGTGTGCTTTCTCCTAGAGCCCAGCTGCAGAGGCCAGGGCCTTGGCACCGAGGCGTCTCTCCTGATGATGTCCTATGGTAAGACAGACAGAGCTGAGCACGTGGTAGGCCTCAGCTGAGCCTTCTTCAGGCATGAGGGAGGAGGCAGACGGCAGGCACCTCTACTGCAGGCGGGGACAGGGAGACTAGTGGAGTGGAGGTTTTATTCTACTGTGTGCCCCCCTCTCTCTGATAACTCTGGAGGCGTGACGAAGCTAGGTCTCACCAAGTTTGAGGCCAAAATTGGGCAAGAAAATGAGCCTAGCATCCGGATGTTCCAGAAGCTTCATTTTAAGCAGGTAAGGCTACCCAGAGGAGCGGCCTAGGGAGGTAGAGCTGTTGACGCCAGGAACACGGCTGTGACGCTAGGTCTGCTCTCCCGGCTCCTGCAGGTGGCTGTGAGCAGTGTCTTCCAGGAGGTGACTCTCAGACTGGCAGTGAGCGAGGCAGAGCGGCAGTGGCTTCTGGAGCAGACCAGCCACATGGAGGAGAAGCCCTACAGAGCTGGGTTGGCAGAGCCCGTGACTGCCACCCTGTGTGAGCAGAACTGGAACTGTCCACTCCCCAGGCCAGACAGCTGCACGGGAGATAAATGTCCAGTGTCCCCAGTCTGCTCCAGGCCCTCCTAAGCCTGCCGTGGCCTCCTCTGGCTGGCAGTGGCCAAGAAGACTCCTTCCTACTCCCAACCACGAGCTGACTCTGGTTGCACTTAACAGATGGCTGGCATCCGTCGAGACTGGGGTGGAGGTGGGAACTGGAGGCTGGAAAGCCAGCCTTTCCCCGGGGCCCTTGCTGAGTAAAACATATTTAGGCAGCTTCCCTCGGTCCTTCATTCATTGTCCTCACGGAGAAGGCTGTCCTCTGCAGGCCAGAGTGACCAAATAGTGGACTTGACGGTGGAAGGATAGGTGGTGACCTGTGACGGCGTGGGCTGGCTCCTGCCTGGTGGCTTTGGCTCTGCTTTCAGCTTTTTGGAGTCAGACAGGTCTGAGGGAAGAATGACTGACGCGTGCAGCTCCTTGTATCTGAGGAGCATCCCTGCCAGAGAACCTTGGAGCCTGCTACAGGTGAGACCCCCCTCCTGCAGCATCAGGCTCTCCCCCTTCCCTGCTGTTCATTGCCCGCTTTTGGGCAGTTGCGTCCAATCTGGCCACTAGGGGGCAGCAGAGGCATAGTTTCGGGACGGCCAGGATACTGGCGAAGTTAGAGTGTGCTGGATGGTGTTGTGTTGCGCCCCCATCCCAAGCCTTTTACTTCTGACTGTCCCATACCCTGCCGTTATCTGAGGTAGTCATCAAGAAAGGCCAGGCATATTTTCAAAACAGCTCTGACAGGTTAGAAGTGCATTTGTGTGAGAGATGGTTCTGGATAAAGTTATTGCCAAGACCTCCCAGCCCCTGGTCTTGGCGTCTTACTCCAGATTGCACAGGGAAAAACTGCAATCCAGAATGCCTGAATTTGAAGTGAAATTTGCTATTGGCTCCCTTTGGACTCTGCTCCAGACCTTGGCCAGTTCTGGTCCAGCTCAGAGCTAAAGGTCCCCCACAGCTTCTCCACCCAGCAGGTGAGGTAGGGAGGAGTGCTTCCAAGCCCTGTTATACCAGCCTGGGGACCTCCACCTGGGGCCAAAGGGTAGAAGCGTGGGTGGATGAGGGAGGCCAGGCCCAGCCGAGCAGGCCAGCAGGAGGTGATAGGTACTGTGATAAGGGCTTTGGATGACTTTTCTTAAGGCTGGTGGAATCCAGACCCTAAAGCCAAGACAGCCAGATAGTGCATGGCCCTTCTCCCAACCCAGAGGGCTCCAGGCCTTCTCTCCTGGAACTGTTATTTTTTTTTTTACTTGTTCCTTTCAGCCCAGCAACCTGTTCTGAGTGGCCTTTCTGTAGATTAGGTGAGCGGGAAGTAGCTGGGGCCACACTCCCCTTCATTTTTGAACACCTGTCCTAGGACGTGGTCCGGTGGGGAGCCTGAGCGTTCTGGGCCTCCTGGCAAAGGCAGTATATTCCCTTTGCAAAGTCCCTTCCATCCCGCCTTACCACACAACGTGCCCTGCGGCTAAGTGGACTAGTTTTCTCCTGTGCTGGATATCTGCTTTCCCATCAGGCCACTGGGCAGATAAGGGGTGTCTGTGGCAGCCTCAGACTGCTGAAAATCCTGCACTCCTGGGGGGGGGGTAGGGAGGAAAGTCCTCCCCACGTCCTGAACCCAGCTCTGTAGTGAGGTTTCACTTGTAGCACTGGACAGAGGAGCCTCAGAGCCCTCCCAGCTTCCTCTTGCCACAGTCCCCACAAGCACTCCCGTTGTCCCATGTACCAGGGAACACTGACATGGAGCTAAGCACAGAGCTGGAGGGCCCTGTGGGCTCCGAATAGCTGCAAACCCAGGCATGCTCCTCCAGGAGTGTCCCACCTCCCAGCCAGAGGCCAGCCCCCTGGGAGCGCCAGTCTTTGCCCACTCTCTTAGACCTGAGGGTATGAGGCGAAGCACCAAAGACGACTCAGAGGCTCAGGTGGTTTAAAGGAACCAGTGAATTTCTGAAGGCATTTCCTTACAGTGGTGGCACCTGGCTCAGGACAGGCAGAGGCAGCCTGGGTTTCCCCGTGCTGCCCAGGTCTTTCAGAGTGAGAGTAGAAAAAGTTTAAGGGTGAAGCCATTGCCATGCTCTGGGTACAAACAACCGGGAAAATCACAAGAATCATGAAAACAAGAACCCCTCTAAATTCTGCAATGCTACACTCTTTAAAAAAAAAAAATCAAATGGACCAAAGAAGCCCAAGCCATAGCTCTGAGGACCTCAGGCACCCTGTCCATTATAAGCAATGGCCGCTACAGTCAGTCCCTGGTGAGCCCTGGACTTGGTCATCACATGTAGTTGAGGGAGAACTTCTTGTCTGGTCCAAAGGTCCTTGCTTGGTGTGGGTCCCAGTGATGTCCTAGGCAGACAGGTGAGGGGACTCTTGGTAGGATGAAGCCCCTCAGGGATAAGTATGGGGACGGGACAGAAACATTCCCCTTCCCTAAGGTGAGGGAAGGACAATTCCTAAGACAATCAAATTTGCCAGGAAGGGGTCGGGGTGCTGATGTTGATTTGAATGTTGATTGGTGGGTGACTGGGGAGGAGGGGGAGGCTAGGTCAGGTGGGTGGGTGGCTCCACCGTCCAGCACTGACCAGCGGCTGGTCGGGTGCTCAGAGGTTGCTGAACAGTTCATTTTTCTTGCTCCAGTCCATCTGCGGGGCCCGCTTGCTACTGCGCTTCTGGTGGGCCCTCTCTTTAGCCACAGCCAGGGAGATGTTGAAGTCCAAGATGGGGTCATAGGAGGAGGAGGTACATGAGGGCTCTGTGGACTCCTGTCTCTTGGGGCTGTCTTGGGAATTTAGCTGTGAAGAGGAGGAGAGAGTCAGTGTCCATCCCTGAGGGCTCCTCAGCCCTTGGCCTCAGAGAGGTGGAGATCCCTTGGGGCTATGACCAGGGTAGCCAGGTCACTGACAAGAACAAACCGCACCTCCCCATGTGACCTCAAAGACAGGCTAGTGTGCCAGGAACCAGAGCCGCCTGGAAATGGCTTCCCGTAAGGAACTCAGTCACCAGCCCCCATGGGGCCTGCGTACCTCCTCACTGGTATCACTGGAGGCAGATCTTGCCAGGGCTGGCCTGGGGCTCTCTGAAGCTGCCTCTGCTGGGCCTTCACGGCTGCTCTCCTGGCACAGAGAGGAAAAAGTATGGGTGGGCAGGAGATGGGGAAGGAAACTCCTGGAGGGAGAAGCTGGAGGCCTCATTAGAGCAGGGTCCTTGCTCAGGCTTGGCCATCCATCCAAATCCCAGATTTATATTACTACATTCCTAAAAGGATTGGGGCAGCCTGGTTCCATCCATCACCTGAGCAGGGGGCAGGGAATTGCAGAATCTCTCATCCTCCCCAACACTTTTGAGTACTGACTCACTTTTTGAATCAGCAACCCAAGAGGGGCTTCTGGGAACACAGGACCACCAAGGTCCTCCTGTTTGGCATGAGGAACGTATATGGCCCCTTAACCTCTGGTAGTCTTTTCCAGGCCTTAACCCCAAAGTAGCCAACTAGGTCTTTAAGGAATAAGATGATGGAACATTATAGAACCAGGGATGGGGTGGCAGAAGGTGGGGATCATGTCTGATGATTGCCTCCATTAGGTCTCTGTAGAGGAAGCCTTCAAACAGATCTTGCCAACTCCAGGCTCTGTGGTCTGATTCTGAGACAGCCCATGCCAGAGTAGAGGTTTTGGCGGGGTGTGAGCCTGGCACTCAGCCCCTTCCTGGGTCCTTCCATGGCCTCGGCTGGCTCCCAGCCTCACCCCCCCCCCCCTTCTGCCCGAGGAGGAGGGACTTTGTTCTTCCAGCTCAGACTGGAAGCGGCAGGACCAGCGTCCAGACACTGAGGCTCTGTTCTTGGGGGGAAGAATGGCCTCTTCTGTATGGTGGGAGTTAGAGGTGGGGGCTACAGAGGGGCCCAGGCAAGCCTTTCCCAAGTGGCAGCCTCACCCCTGACAGGAGGTGGGGGTACTCTGGCGGTCCTATGGCTTAGCGCTCAGGAAGACACTGGAACTGGGCCCTGATGTGTCAGCCCGAGCCATGCCACCACTTGCCCTGTCCCCACAGGAGTGGGTAGGGGACCCCTTACCTTCTGTACCTCTCCGTTGGTGAAGGGCTCAGGCAAGGGTCCTAGGTGAGGGAGACAGCAAAGGTTAGTCCAGAATCTCTGGGGGAGGAGAGCAGAGGATGCAGAGCCATGCCTTGGCAGCTCACCAGACCCCGTACTGCAGGGCAAAGGCTGCAACCCACTGTATGTACATTTGACATTTTGATGACCCAGTGCCCAGAAAGATTGTTTGACAATCTCAGAAAACAAGACCCCACTACAGTGTGGTACTTGGAATTTTCAATAAAATGTATTTTCATAATGTCTCATTTGGCAAACTGGGGGGACTTTCGGGGGGGTGCAGGGGAGGGTCGTGCTGGAGTGCTGCTTGATACTGAGTGGCAACCAGTGATGGACAAGACAGCTCCTATAAGGAGTCCTGCGTGCAGTGTGCAGTGCTAGGCAAACAGCCCTCCATCTGCTAACAGTGCTCACTACCACTGAGCTGCCTTTCTGACCCAGGCCAAGATGCCAGGCTTGCTGGAGAGTTACGATGGTATGGAGTTCAAGGGTAGCCAATCAAAAACAGGTCCCCTGTGGCCAGAGAGACGGCTCAGTGCTGGCCTCATGACCTGAGCTGGATCTCCAAGACCCAGATAGTGGGAGAGCTGACTCTCCCAGGCTGTCCTCTAGCCTCCACATCCACACAGCCCAGGTCTGACAGGTTTATGGCCACACCTCAGATTATATAGCCGGGACCTGCTGCCTTGGAGAGAGAACAATGCCAAGTATCTGTCACCTGGAGGTGAGGGGACAAGAAGGTTCAAGGACAGTGCCCTGGGCAGTCAGGCGAGGCCAGCAACAGAGAAAGCCAGGCCTAAGGTCGCCTCCCATATGGCCTGTGAAGGGGGAAGGCTGTTCCACCTCCATGAAGCAGTCAGGATGGGTGGGGTGTCCCTGTATATTAGTTATGATACATGTGATCCTTTGTATCCTGCCCACTGTGTCGCTCCTCTTGGAGATCTGAGTTATGTGGACCCTGGCCTTCTACTGTAGTCCCGATGCTCAGGGGGCCCCACCCACTGCAAAGTCCAGGGAGGTTTACTTTTCAGCACAGGATACCAGATTACCCTTCTGGAGCCATCTTCCCAGAGAGAAAGTCCGGACTAAGGGGTGGGGGTGGGGGGCTCCTGCCTGGTGTGGCGGCCTTACTCACTTTGGCTTGACTTGAACAGGAGGAGATGCCAGGCTTGGCAGGATGAGAGTGGGGGAGGGGGAAGGGGAGAGCTGGGGCCCCGGGACTGAAGGGGACCCACTACTCTCTAGAGCCAGCAAGCCCCAGTTTCCAAGGCAACTTGACAGAAGGGAGGAGGGGAGCACTGGGGCCCCTGTCACTGGACTCTGGTCTGCCTGGCAAAGGCTGGAGGCCTTCCCCGGAGTTAACTCTTTCCTCTCAGAGGAATCGCCTGAGAACTCCCTGGACTAGGGAGAGGCTCAGGCCAGGCCTTGGTACTGATCGAACCTCATTCCCCTCCTTCATGACAGTTAAGGGCTGTAACCTAACCCCCTTCAGACACTCATGGCCCATCCCTGCTTCTACTCTCCACCAACCCACGCTGTAGACTCTCCCTTGCAATCCAAGAAGCCTTAGGCACTTGGCCACACCCCTGGCTGGGGGCACCCAGCTGTGCACTCACCATCCAGGTGTGCCTGTGATGGGATCACTTTGCACTTCTTGAAGAACTCGTCGGTTTCCCTGTCCACCACCAGCAGCTTGGCCTCGTCCCCTCCAGCCTTGATGGCAGACACCACGTCCCCATGCTGCTTGCCCTCCATGCAGACACCATTGACCTGTGAGGCAAGGCAGGGACGGGGATGACCCACACGGGTCTCAGCGCTGGGGAGGGCAGGTGGAGGAAGTCCCTCCTGGGAATGCTGCATTTCCTCAAGTGCTCAGCCCCGAACCCAGCCATCCAGGGCTTCTCTGACAGTCAGCTGGGAAGCAAGACAAATGGGAAGAGCCAAAGAAAATACCCAGAGACTATACAAACACAGCTGGAGTGAGGGGAGGCCTGGGAGCCTGGGCCGGTCTCTCCTCCGACCTCCCTCTCTGGGCCTTGGTTTTCTCACGTGTAAAGTGAGAAGTCTTGGAGGAGCTGCTCTGTGGCTCTAAGGTTCTCACACTGTGATTCTGGGAGCAGCCCAAGCATTTAGTTCACATTTCCTCTCTGGTGAGCACAGCCGAAGAACAGAGTGTCTCAAAGCTGAACTCAGGAGAGGCCGTAGGATCCATCCTCATGCCTGGCCGGACTGCCCAGGCATCAGGAAGGCCATGCATGTGGTCTCTGGCATCTACCTGGATTTTGGCAGGTAAATCATGGGCATAGGGTGTGTATTTTGCAAAGCAGAGTCCGAGCGAGGGGAAAAGAAACCATCCAGTCTGCTGGTATGGCACTCCCACCTACCGCTTAACATCCTTCCTTCCCATTCCTCCGCTCTACCTGTGTAGCTGCCCGCCATCCAGCACCTCTGAGTTGGCCATAAGCCATGGGTTAATCAAACCACAGATGGCATAAGGCTGCCCCAAAGCACCAAAGATTAGGAAGGAAGAGCCCGCGAAGGTACAGAGAGCATTGTAAAGGGCATTACCTCCACAATGCGGTCCTGGGCCCGGAGTCCGGAGGCCTCTGCTGGAGAGTCTGGGTCCACCGCTCGGATGAACTGGCCTGGCTTGGACTTGTCACTGTGCAGATTGAAGCCATAGCCATTGGGGCCTTTCTTCATGGTACAGAGCCGAGGCCGGAGCTCACGCTGCGGGGATGTAGGAAGCACTCACTCACGTCATTGCACAATATCCCAACACTGCCTTCTTCAGCTCCCTGACTCGAAGGATTTGGGATAATCCAGTGGTGATTGGAGCCCTCAGAGCAGTGCAAGGAATCTGGCCAGGGCTCAGATGTGGGTGCACACTTAGCACTGTAGCGAACTGAGCAGCTCTGGGGAAAGCCGCTGTCCCTGCCTGGGGCTAATTTCCCTCTTTGCCATTACTCACAGGCTGTTTTGGAATTACCCTTCTCCACCCACGGCTCATCTGGCCCATGGAGGTCTGGCTGGATACTTGAGGCTCCTGTGTGTGTGTGTGTGGGGGGGGGAGCACTGGTCCCTGTATCTCTTCTCTGTTGTCTGTTGTGAAGGCAAGGATAGCTGTTTACTGAAAGCTGGCCAACCTGTTTACAGTAAAGATCTGTATCTCTAGTGGGTTCCCTTTTTGACCCCAGTGAGCCAAATGGCCCAGCCAAATGTGACCCTGATAACCTGAAACCCCACAGGTGGCAGGCAGTAGATCCTGGGGTAGATGGGACTGTCCCCAGCTCTAGGTCCTGCCAAGGATATAGGGTGTGTGTGTGTGTGAGTGTGTGACTCTCAATAATTCCCAAGGACTTATATATGGGGAGGAGACCATGAAAAGCAGGGCAGGGCCAATGTTGTCAAAGACTGTGGCCTGGAAAGCAGGGCCTGTTACTTTTTGATTTGTTTGTTTGTTTTGGAGACAGAGTTTCTCTGTGTAGCCCTAGCTGTCCTCTAACTCTGAGATCTGCCTGTCTCTGCCTTCTGAGTGCTGCGATTAAAGGCGTGCACCACCACCACCCAGCCTGTTACTTTTAATATTATTTATTTTGTGTGTGTGTGAGAGAGCATGTGTACACTACAGTCCACATGTGGGGTCAAAGGACAACTTGTGAGAGTTGGCTTGGTTCTCTCCTTTCACCATGGGGGGGCAGACTTGGTGGTAAATTTGCCTTGATGTCCTGAGCCATCTCACTAACCCCCCTCCCCAAAAGACACAGGCAGGTACCTTCCGTGCACCCTGCCACTCAGCTGTCAACAGTTTCAACATCTTCCATCCTCTCTGGCAGCTGAGCTCTGAAGCAACAGCCTTGATGCCCACACGACACAGACTGACAGATGGACAGACTATGGACATGAGCCTACAGAAGCTGGAGGCTTTGTGAGCCCTTCCCAAGCACTACCCTGATCCCAGCTCCAAGCCTGGGAGCAGCCTGTTGGCCACTGGCAAGCTGACTAACCCTGGGTTGCCACCCACCCTGTGGGGCAACAAGATTCTCCTACTAACTTGTGACTTGGGGCGAATCATTTCCATTTCTGAGCCTCGGGGTCTTCCTTTATAGAGGGTGTTTATTGCTACCTGCCTCTCCGGGTGTTGTTGAGGCCCAAAGACATAAAGACACCGTATAAAGCAGTACTTTGGAACTCCAAGTCCCTGCGCAGATCTGGATGTTACCATTGTTCTTACTAAGCCCCCACGCATACCGGACTCCACCATTGTTCTTGCTAGTAAGAACAGTCACGTAACTCTAGGATACTGGGTCAGGGAGGGTGGTGGCCAGGTTGCTCTGAAACCCAAATCCTCAGCTTGGGGTACAAAAGGCAAGGGAGGGGACAGGCGGGAAGGACTAAAACGAGGTGGGGGTGGGGAAAGGGGCTTACAGGCCTCCAGTCCCACCTTATCTGCATTAAGAACCCATCCCTTCCTTCACTTGGTGGAAGAAGCAAGCACCTTAACCCAGTGAGTTTGATCTCCAGGACACACAAGGTAGAAAGGGAGAAGTGACTCCCACAGGTTGTCCGATGACCATGGTACGCCCACCCCCACACAGCATACACACACACACACACACACACACACACACACACACACACACACACACGGCAGATTTTAAAGATGGAAAAGAACGAATGCTTGGGCAGGCTTTGTGTTCAGGATGTTGGTGTGCAGAGTCCAGAAGACAGAGGAGGTGACAGTTGGCATTTTCCCTAGTGACCGACCCAGATCCTAGGGACCCCTCACTTCAAACAGCAAAGACAACCCTAGCAGCAGCAAAAAGAGGGGACCACAAGAGGCCCCTCCTTCCCTCAGCCTATTCAGTCCCTTACCCCACTGTGACGGAGCCCCTGCCTCAGCCCCCAGCACCACGTAGTTCCGGGAGTGAGGATTCTCCTCCTTCCAGCTAATCCCTCCACAAAGCTGCCATGGGCCCTCCCCCAGGCTGCCTAGGTGAGCTGAACAGGTCTGACGAGTTGCTGCCACCAGGACAGGCTCAGCTTTCGGCTTCAGCCACACACCTCCCGCGGCCCTCAGTTTGCGGAATCTCAGTTTGCCTCTCGTTCCTCCCCACCCCCCCTCCCCACAGCAGTCTGGCTGTTAGCTGTTTCCGAGACAGGGAAATTGCGACTCAGAGAAGTTGAGCCCACTCAGTCTGACTGGGGACCTTCCTCCCACCACATCAGCTTGGGTCCAGCTACTAGGCAGCCCGGAGTGAAGCCTAGTGAAGGGCAGACGGTGGGGGCTCTTCGCACACTAACCAGGTGTCTGGGAGCTAGTGAAACCACAGGCTTCCTTCCGGGAGCTCCACGCCTCTGGCAGCCAGAGCCCCAGCCCGAGTGGAAGGATAAATCCTGACCTGGGTGACGGGGCTGTGAGCATGCCTGGGCTGGCACTGTGGCTAGAGCCAGGCTGAGGGTTCAGGAGAGGTGGCTCCCTAGTCGTGGGCAGGGCTGGGTTAGGTGTCTTTGCCTTCCAGTTCCAAGTCCCTGCTTAGGGTTTTCCCTACTCCACCTTAGCAAATGTCACCTCAGCATCCCTTCTAGTGACATGTGTCAGAGTTCAAAGGTCGACTTTGCAACCTTCAGGCAACATGAGGACCAAGAAGACTTAGAGGACCCTGCAAAAGGGGAAAGGCAGCCTCTACTCTACCTCCAGAAAGACCCCTCCATGCAGTACTCACAGACCTTCCGTGCTAATAGGTCCCTTTCAGAAGTTTCTAGAGCAGTGGTTCTCAACCTGTGGGTCGAGACTCCTTGGAGGAGCATCGAACGACCCTTACACAGAGGTCATACATTAGATACACTGCATATCAGATAGTTGCATTATGATTTATAACAGTAGCAAAATTACAGTTATAAGGTAGCAACGAAAAAAATATATGGCTGGTGGTCACCGCGACACGAGGAACTGCATGAAAGGGTTCCGGCGTTAGGAAGGTTGAGGACCACTGGTCTAGGTCTCTTCTTTCACAAGCTGGGGAGTGGAGTGCTTTAAACTTTCAGAGAAACTAGCCGGTTCCCTTCCAGTCCCCAAGAGCTGTCACTGCAGCTGCTGAGTCAGCCCATCCCAGCTTGGGTGGAGCTTAGAGGAGTCCCCTGGGGGCAGGCCTCTGGTTCCCAGGCCTAGAGCCAAGTCGGGATGGGGGAGGGGCAAGGTACCAGCGCTTGGACTCCGCCGTTGGGAAAAGAGATAAAAGGGAAAAGTTCGGTCCTCTCCCGGGCTTGGTGTGTGTGCGCCCCTCTACCCTAAGCAGCCTTGGGACTTGTGCCAACTCCAGGATACACAGCACGGGGGGTGGGGCACCTCATGGGAACATGGGCCTGGGGTGGGGGCTTCCAGCCTCCATATAAAACTTCCAAAGTAAAAATCGGGACTGGTTCCAGGCAATGGTGTCAGAGGGCGGCTGGTGTCAATGGATCTGAATGGGGCTGGACTAACTGAGCTTCTCTTTCAGTTTTTCCAAGAGGGCCAGGAGCACTGCCTCCAAACCCTCCTTCCGGTCTCAGACTGCCCCTTGACCCTCTGCCCCAGGATCCTAACCCCACCCTAAGAAACCAGGCCAACATCTCCACCCACGCTGTGCAGGCCAGGGAGAGAGGGGATGGGGGCACGGAATTCAATAGTCTCCACCCACGGGCCACCTGGAAAGCCAGGGAAAGTCGATACCCTAATCCTACAGCTGTCTCTGGGGAGCAAGCCCAAGGCCGCTCCCTGTTCCCCCTTGAGGGAGCTCTGCTGGGTAGCTGGGGGACAAAAGCCCCTTTGGGCCTAGCCCCTCCCTGGCTGATACCATGGTGATGGGCTCAGGAGAAATGGCCGGGCTGTTTCTACTACTTCCCAAGGACTAGCCAGCTCCAGCCCCAGCAGTGACAGGCTGTGACGGTGGGAAGACCCCCCAGGGTGACCAGGGAACCCTTCTTAAGACTGTTCTTCACCAGCCCAGCCCAGGGTTCTTATTTATGGAAATGAGCCTGGGGCCCCGCCGTCCCACACAGGAGAAGTAGACCCGGATAGAGATGAGGGAATAAGAGGGTCAAGGAGGAGACCTTAGTGGGAGGGGCAGGTGACATTTCTGCTTTGTTGTGGGAAGCAGCTAGGGTTTTTGCTTTTTTCCTTCCTCATGGACTTGGGGACAGAGGCTTGGAGCTGGCCTTGTTCCTCAAGGGAGCTTGATGGAGATGGCTGGATTCTGCCTAGGGTTGCCA
Source organism: Myodes glareolus (assembly GCF_982192425.1). Classification (NCBI taxonomy): domain Eukaryota; kingdom Metazoa; phylum Chordata; class Mammalia; order Rodentia; family Cricetidae; genus Myodes; species Myodes glareolus. The sequence continues at coordinate 7,372,226 of NC_142034.1, forward strand.
TGTTAAGGCAGCATGGGATGCTATCCTTTAGGCAGGCTGAGAAGTGACCAGGGCCTTGGAACTCTGGGCCACTTCAGCCCCTTTAGGCTACCGGTGTCCTCTGCTCATCCTGATGTGGGCTTGGCTACTACCAAGTCTGATGTCACCTCAAGCTCCCCGTGGGACCGACCCGTCCTCTTCATCTCAGATGATGTCATCAAGTTCCCGGTAGGACCCTTCCTCTTCATCCGTACAAGAACACGTCTGGTCACAATTGCTAGTGTGTGTGTGGTGGTAACAGTGGTCCTTGTGGGAGTCAAGGAGCGGGAGGAACCCAGGGAGCTAAAATGGGCACTGTTTCATAGACATCAGCACTCCTCAGTCAGGAGGCTCTGAGCCAGGTCCTCGCCTCTCAGTGCTGGACAGGGAGCCTGATGGGGAAGCGGAGTTCGGCTCTGTTCTCTTCCAGGCCGGGGAAGCCTGAGACAGAGCCGGCTGGTACCTGGGCTACTGCCTAGCTGGACACCATCCAAGGCTGGTCGCCAGGTGCCTTCCTGCCTGTCTGGCATGCAGTCCACCATCACCAGCCCCCACCCTTCTCTCAGAAGCTGCCGATTTATGGGCTGTCCCAAGAGGCTAAGCAAGGACAATCAAGGAGCTCATTGTGAAACTGGGCCTCATTACCGAAGTAACAAATAGCAGTTACCGTTTATTGAACGTACAATACAGACTAGGCACAATGCCGAGGGCTTTATATATATTTTCTTACGTAAACCCCAACTGTGACTCTTTAAGGGAAATATGCCCACATTTCACAGAGGGGAGAAAGTTGATAACGGGACAGCAGGATTTGAACTCAGAGCTGGAGGAACACGACAGAGTACAAGCATACCAGGTGTGGGGAATTTCCAGAAGAACCAGGCATGGTGGCAAGGACAGGCTCTGTGAGCAGGAGGCCAGCCTGGTCTACATAGTGAGTTTAGTACATACACCCCCTTGCAAAAAAGGAGATAATAGTCTATTATCATTTCAAGTTTGGATTTGTTTAAAAACTTGAAATAGTTGCTGGATGTGGCAGTGCACGCCTTTAACCCCAGCACTTGGAAGGCAGAGGCAGACAGATCTCTGAGGCCAGTCTCGTCTACAGAGTGAGTTCCAGGACAGCCAGGACTACATACACAGAGAAATTCTGTCTCAACAAACAAACAAACAAAATGCAAACAATAAAAGAAAGAGTTTACCTCTTTTTAATTTGTGCAAGTTGAACATCTCTAACCTAAAATCTGAAGTGCAAATTGCTCCAAAAATCTGAATCCCCCCCGCCCCCGCTCCCCAGACAGGGTCTCCTGTAACCCAGGTTGGCCCACATTGGCCTGGCCTCAAGTTCACTACATATCCAAGAATGACTTCCCAGAAGACTAGGAATCACAGGTGAGTGCCACCATGCCCAATTTTAAGTGGTACTGTGGCTAGAACTCAGGGCATCTAGGCAGGTACTCTCTTGACAGAACTAGGTCTCTATATCTCGGGTTTGTGTAACTCTTCCAAAGTTGGCAAACATCCAAAACTCAGAACATTTCTAGTCCCAGGAATGTTTGATAAGGAATATCAACCTGCACCAGGCCCCATGTCCAGCGTACTTCCGCTTGGACACTTCACGTGGTCCATGGCTCAGCAGCCTCACTCTGCCGCTATGTTGCGGGGCTGGGGGGGAGGGGACGACCCCAAACAGGCTTTACTCTTTGAACTTGCGGTGGGCATTGGGCCCGTGCCCTGACAAGCACATGGAGAGGCTGCCTTTGTCTCTGATCAGATTTAAATCTGGCCGATTTTCTCTGTGTGTCACCATGCTGCCTTTGAAGTCACCTGACCTCAGAGAGTCTACAGCACTTGTCCTTATTTCGGATACAGGACAGAAATATCCTCATGGCTGGAGATGTGAAGAGCGAGCTGTTTTACCTGGAGGGGAGGCTCAGGCAGCAGTCAAAGCCAGCCTCCTGGGGTCTCCGCGCTGCAGGGAAACTAGCAAGGCAAAGTAGGGGTGGGAGGAGTGGGTAGGGATTGGGATTTGTTTCCCAGGCTCCCTTCTACCCATGAAGGGATAGGAACTACCCCCTTTGGGCTGAGCTACTAGGAAGCATCTCCGCTTTTCTGGGTGATAGAAAGCCTTAAAGCTCTGGCTCCAACAGGAACGAACCTTAGTTAACCCAACCCCTGCATGAAGCTGGTTCAAGCACCCTGAACTGCCAATCTTATGTCTGTGTTGCTGTGTTGCTGTGAACCTGTAGCCTTTTGTATGCCAGACAAACTATCACTGAGCACAAAGAAGCCCGAGTTTACGACACCGTGAGGGTCCTGATGTGGTCCACATTTATCTGGAGAGCCAGGCCCTGAAACATAACCCGACTGTGTGGCCAAAGGGAGGCACACACACAATGGGGTCATGGTAGGGTGGGCCAACAGATCTCTCCATCCCCATAAAAGACCTGCCTGGGAGCCCAGCGGTGCACGCCTTTAATCCCAGCACTCCAGTGGCAGACATAGGCGGATCTCAGTGAGTTCGAGGCCAGCCTGGTCTATAAGAGCAGGACAGGCTCCAAAGCTACAGAGAAACACTGTCTCAAAAGGGGGGGGGGGCTGCCTGGGGTGATGGTGATCACATGCATCAAACACATTGCTTTTCCAAAGGTCCACCCTACATTCACCTTCGACCTTCGGACAGATTAATAAACACCAGTGATCAGCAGCTATAGCTTTTTTTCCCCAGAGAAGAGGTCACAGTTCCAACATACTTTGACATTTCTCCTTGGCCTTCAAACTCCTAGGCATTGCCCCACTTTAGAGGCTCCATAGGTGGGGAGTTCCTTCCCCATCAATCTGGGGTTTCCTGAGAAGGAAGACCTTTCTGCTTCTAGGACAATCATTCCAAACAGATTGATGGCCCCAGGCTAAGAAGCAGGGCCACTGCTGGCTAAACTGCAGAGAAAATGATCCCAAAGTGGCATGACCTATCCATTTCTTTTTCTTTTTGTGAGACAGGCTTTCACCATATAGCCCTGGCTGGCTTCAAACTCATAGACTTACCTGCCTCTCCTCCCCTGAGTGCTGGGACTAAAGGTATACACCACCACGCTGGGCCTTGACCTGTCCATCTCAAAGCCAAACACCCAGCAGTGTCCTTCCAAAGTCTGCCCTTCTGAAGCTCTATCTTGGCCAAATTAAACCTGTCCGCTAACTGCACCCGCCCATCTATCCTGCTTCCAGGGGTACCTACACTGTCCTTGCCTCTATGATCAGGGTCAAGGCTAGGAGGAACCTGGCTGAATCTGAGTGCTTTCCCAACCGTGGTCTGTCATCTGATTGCTCTTTCTAAGAATCCTGTAGGCTGGGGACTGGTATCCCATTTCACTGACTGGAAGCAAAGTCTTGCAGGGACTACGGCTCCAGAGCCAGGAAGCAGCAGAGCGGAGACTCTCAACACTACTGCGTCTGACCCCAAAGCCTAGACCTTTGGCCTCCCTGTCAAAGGGGAAGCTGCTAGTAGGCAAGAAGGACTGGGTTGATTCTATTTGGAATTCCATCTCTAGGTGTATGGGATGCACAAACAAGCCCAGGTGTGCTGGACTGGGATGAACTGGGACAAAGGTCCCTTACAGCTGTCATGGATTCACCCATTAATTCAACCATGTATTGAACACCTCCCTGTAGCAGATACAGAGCAGTGTAGGTGGGATAACTAACAATGGTTGGAATAGGAGTAACCCAAGGCTGTGCCCCGGGGCTTGCCAGGTATCAGAGGTGGACACAGAGGCACAAGGATGTATAGCTGGCTTGAGGGGATTCAGATCTTTGGTGTGGCTGGGAAAGAGCGGAGCAGTGGGGGAGAGTGGGCGGCCAATATTGTAGAGAACCACGGTACTACATAGAGCTATTGTTATTGTTTAATATTGGTGCAGCTGGGCAGTGGTGGCACACACCTTTGATCCCAGCACTGGGGAAGCAGAGGCAGGTGGGTCTCTGTGAGTTCAAGGCCAGCCTGATCTACAGAGCAAGTTCCAGGACAGTCAAGGCTGTTTTGTTACACAGAGCAACTGTCTGGGAAAACCAAAATAAATAAACAAATATATGAATACAGAATCCCATCCCGTAGCCCAGGCTAGCCTTGAGCTAGCAGTCCTCCTGCCTTTGCCTTTGGTGTGCTGGGATTATAGGCCTGTGCCACCACACCCAGCTCATCACATCAACATTAAACAACAGGGATCTTTGAGGACTCTGACCACTGGGCTTGGCCACAGCTGCACCTGCTCAGGTAGGGAGGAATCAGCGCTATGAACTATTTATTACTTCAAATGCCAACAGTCAACATTTACTGAGCACTTGCTTAGTTGCCAGTATTGGGTGACTTACACACAGCCTTATGTAATCCTAATAACCCCATGAGGTCACTGCCGTCATTCCCAACTTACACAATAGGAAACAAAGGCTTAGGGAGATGAAGAAACTGGGCTCCAGGCAGGTCAGCTAGTACAGCTGAGCTGGCTCAGGTCTGCCCAGGCCCTGCTCTAGGCCAAAATTCAAGGATTTAGGCCTTGTCCTGTGTCTGGTGGGGATAGGTAACAGGAAAGCAGGCAAAGGGCTGGCGAGGTCGCTCAGACAGTAAAGTTCTTGCTGTACAAGCATGAGGACCTGAGTTCAATCCCCAGATACCCCCCCCCCCAAAAAAAGCTAGCAATAGAGGTTTAGGTTTATAATCCTGTTGCTGGGGAGGTGGAGGCGGGAGGATCTCTGGGGCTCAGTGGCCAGCTTAGCCAGATTCATAAATTTGGTCTGGTGTGCCTTTAATCCCAGCACTCAGGAGGCAGGAGGATCTCTGTGAGTTCAAGGCCAGCCAGTCTACACAGAGTTCCAAGTCCAGCCAAAGTGATGTAGTGAGGTCCTGTCTCAAAACAAATCAACTAATCCCTACAAATCTAAAAGTCCCAGGCTTTAGTGTGAGATGCTGTCTTTGGAAACAAGGTGGGGGCTCAGTGTGGTGGAATACACCTGTTACCCCAGCATCTGGGAGGCAGAGGCATGAGAGCCTCTATGAGTTGAGGTCAACCTGGTCTACAGATAAGCCAGAATTACATAATAAAACTCTGCTTTTCCAATAAAGAAACCTCTACCTCTCTGGGCCTCAGCAGGCCAGTGGGGATAGCCAATGTTTCAGGCACCTCTCTTCACCTGCCCTGTTTGCTCTTGGCCCACCAAGATGCCACTCAGTCTCCACCACAGCATCTTCTGGCTGACACCTCTCTGTCACATGAGAACCCAGGAGGTTAACGGAGCAGCTCCCGCTCTGCAAACAAACCCCAGCTAAAACTAACTGTCAAATCTCAGCTGGGCACCTTCTACATAGAGGACAGGGATGCCTCAGCCTTTACTGGCATATTTTGCAATATTGGATGAGGCATGGGGGAGTGCCATCCGCAAGCTTACCACACCAAGATATGGAAGCTCTATACAGAGAAGTTTAGCACAACAAAGCTCAAGCGACTGAACTTTTCAAGCTTTGGGCAACGATGACCTTAACCATCTAGCAGGGTACGAGTACCGGCTGCTGTTCTGATAACTACCGGAAAGACGGACCATGTTGCCCAGTGCTCTTATTTTATACATGGGAAAAAAATCAAAGCTCAGAAAGTGATTGCCAAGTCCTATGATGGTATCTCCAGAATGGCACTACTTTGAGTCTCCTGGCCTTAAAAATCGACACACATGTAGGTGGTCTTACTACCACCGGGGGATGCTGACTCAGGACAGATCTCCAAGAGGAAGCCCCAGCCCACTGCCATTTTAGATACAAAACAGTCTGATGTAGAACCTTCCACAGCAGCCTCTCTCGACGTGGCCCTCCAGCACCCAGCACCACCACCGAAAGGGCAAGGGGAGGAGCTGAGCAGGACTGGAACTCGGTGTGTATCGGGAGGGTGAGGGGAGGCCGCTGGTTATCTGCCCTGATGCTAAAGTCCAAAGGAAAAAAATAGGGGGTGGGGGTGGACGTGAAGGTAATGGTGAATCAGTGGACCCGGGACAAGGTTCAAATTGGGTTTGTGCCTAGGAGCAGAGGTCACCTGTTCCAATTTGCTGCCAGGGGCTCTACTACTGCTTGCCAATGCCAACTGGCACTGGCAGGAAGTGGGAACCTGGTGGCCCTGGCATCCCCAGCACCAAGCTCTGGCAGAACAGGGCTTCTGGTGACCTCACTTCCACCAAACCAGTTGGTATTCTCAGGCTCCACCTTCAACCTTAAGGCTGAACAGTGCCCTTTCTCTGTAGAGGGAGAATCTTCCTGGCTCCATAGATACCGCTGCCACATGTTGCTACCAGGTAGTGCGCACTGAGGGGATCCTGCTCCCACAGTCTGAGCCCGGAGCCTGGCTTCCCTCCCTCCTGGCTCTCTAGGGATCCGAAGCTCAGCACAACAGCTCCTGTTTTGCCAGCTGCCCCTCCGGCAGCTGATCCAAAGTGGAGTTGTTTGGGGGAAATACCAAACACGAGCAAATCCAACCGGCCGGCTTGCTATCAGGACACTGGGGTGAGCAGTGACAATATAAGGGCGAGACCACCTGCCCACGTGGACTCTGAAGGACGATGCCTGGCCTTCCGACTGCTCCCTCCCACCAACCATCTTTCTCCTTCTCCTCCTTTTCCAAGGTCCTCCCACCAGGCTCCCAGATACCAGCTAGGGAGCGCTTACTCCTCACATTCCAGAGGACCATAAATCCTCCAGGGTGGCAGAGCCACCACCCCCAAGACGCCTGTGTGCCTCCTCCCTGTACCCCACCCCCACCCCTCGCTCGGAGACGCAGGGACTTCCTCTCTTTCTTAGAAGTCACTTTAGACTTGAGAAGGATGAAGTCCAATCGTTGCGAGTTAATGAAGCACAAACTAGGGAACCGAGTTTTAGCTACCACCTACAAGGACTGACGAGAGGGGAAAGACAGACAGACAGACAGACAGACAGACAGACACAGAATGAGAGAGAGAGAGAGCGAGAGAGCGAGCGGGGAGAGAGAGAGAGAGAGAGAGAGAGAGAGAGAGAGAGAGAGAGAAAGTGTTGAGCTTAGCTGCAGATGAGGACAGCCCAGAAAAAGGCTCCAGGGCGTCCGGGATCGGGGACAGAATTCAAGTAATGGGAGCCGAGAAAGGAACTGAATTCTTTTGCGATACCTCCCCAAAGTTCAAGGGAACTGAAAGTGCAGGCGAACACGGACAAGGCTACGGGGTCGCGGGTCGGAGTCCGAAGCTAGCCTCAGGAGCAGCGATCGCTTCGGGTCAGAGGGCGGAAGCCGTTTCCTCCTCGCTGCTCCAGTTTCAGAAAGTGCTGGACGTCCGGGGCGCCCGAGTCTCTTTCGGAATCCCAGTCCCATACCCAGTTCAGCTCGCACTTACCCGCTCCAGGTGGCTCTTTTCGGCCTGTTCTCCAGTCTCCTGTGAGACAGTGGCGACCGGCTGATCGGCTTCTTCGGACTTCTGGGTGCGCAGTAGGTCCTCCCGGATCGAAACGCCCAGTTTCTTGAGATGCTCGTCCGTCGCGGGGTCGACCACCAGCAGGCGCACAGAGTTGACCGCCGCGCGGATGCGGCTCACCACCTCCTGATGTGTCTCCTTCTCCACATTCTCGCCGTTCACCTCCACCAATCGGTCCCCGGCCAGCAGCCCTGACTTCTCGGCCGGCGAGCCGGGCTCCACCAGTCGGATATACTGGCCCACCTTGCCCTTCTCCCCGTGCAGGTGAAAGCCGTAGCCGTTCGGACCCTTCTCCAGGCAGCAGAGCCGGGGCAGAGGCTCCCCGGCTGCCGCGATCACGCTCATCTTGCCCTGCGAACGCTCAGCGCGGTTCCTGTCGAAGGCCGGGGACGCACGGCCTTTCTTCCCGCTCAGCGGAGCTCGAGTCGGGAGCTGAGCACCTCACTGGGGACAGTGAGCAGGTGTCCCAGGAACCGCGGTAGCGAACGCACAGGAAGGGAGGGAGCCAATCCCCGCCCGGCGCGGTGTCTGAGCGTTCCAGAGCCCGCCCCAGCTCCTAAAGCCGGGGGCGGGGCTGTGCCGTGGGTGTGAATCACCGTGGACCAATCAAAAGCCATTAACTCGAGCTCTTGGGCCGGGGTGAACATATCTGGCCAATCAGAATTGTGGGGGTGTGGCTTGCACTCGGCGCGGCTCCCCGCAGCGGGAGAAGAAAAGAGAGCCCAGGAAGTGGAAGTGTTTGTTACCAAGTGCGGAGTTGGGTCGATGGGGCGGAGCCGGGGCCGGGACCGGGGCCGGGTTCCAGGTACTGAGCCCAGGGGCCTCGCGGGCTGCACTCTGGTTTCCACGCCGTGGAGGCGGATTTAGAAGAGTCAGTCTCGGGGTAAAGGATCCTCAATGCTTTAACCGCCGTCAACCAAAGCCTGTTGCACAGCTTGGCTCGAAGTGGGGGGAGGGGGAAGCAACAGTTGTCGGGGAAACCATCCCACACACCCCCACTCACTCCTCCCACCCCCCCTCCCCGGGGCCAGTCTAAGAACCGGACGGATGTCTTCTGTAACACAGTAACACTGTAACAGGGTAACTGTAACAGAATAACTCTGGAGCGGGGTTGTTTAAGTAACAAAGTTTCTACTCGTGGAGTCACGGCGCTATCCCAGGACTTGGCATACAGAGAAGGTTTGGGCTTTGACCCCTTCTAGGAACGCGTAGGGCGGGGCAGATAGACCAAGGATCGGTATAGCCCACCAGGAAGACAGGCCGGCCTGAGGGTAGATCAATAAATAATGAATAAAAGGCTTGGTTTTGGCAGCAACCTTTGGCTAGGGAGAGGGGGCGGGGCGAGAGACAGCTAGGTAGTCAATCTCAGGAGTCACTCTAGAGGGAAAGGAGACCTGGCTTTTTTCAACAGAGAAAGAAAACGACTTGGACTGTGAGATAAGCCTTTCAGCTCCCTCTTGCCTGCAGAGGCGTTGGTCTGGAGGAGGGCAGTCAGTTAAGGGTGAGGTGAGCCTATGAGGACTCCGAAGAATGAGGCGAGAATGATTTGGGCATTGGGTAACAGTTTCCCACAACATGCCAAGTAACAACCTCTCCAACATAATCCCTCTTTCCTCTGGGAACAAACAGGAAAAACATCAGGGTGTACTTTCCAAAATACTGCAATTTAATTCTGAAAAACACAAACGCTGGAGACCCAGAGCTACGGGACTGGAGTTCCTGCAACTTGCTAGAAGTCCCAGAAGAGCAGAGGCAAGCCCAGGCTCCTCCTTGATCTGCCCATGAGAGGTCACAGAGGGCTTTCTTATCAACCCAAGTTTAGAGTGCTGACTCTGCTCAGAGAGCAAGATTTCTGCCTTGAAAGCAAATGCAGTAACCTCAGAAATGTGCAGTGCACACTTTATAGGAGTCCCAGTCACTGCCCAGCCTACAGAGCTGCAGTAAAGGTGCCTATGGGTCATGGATCTGCACACCTCCAGCGTCCTAAGGGTAGGGTCAGGGCTTTGGGAGACATACGGCCTCGAGCCTATAGGACCTCCTTACTGCCCGTCTCCATACCCGAAGCTTGACCAAACTACCTTCCCCTTCCCACACAAACATAGTACATTGGTTCACCCAGAAACAGAAGGCTTCCCACCCTTTCACCTGATTTAGTGGATGTGGAGATAAAACAGTTTTGGTCCTAGTGTTGGTCTGAAGTTAAAGGAAAGAGCAGGGAGGAGACAGAGAGCTGGGACTTAGAAAAATTGAATGGTGGGGTTGTTCACTTCTGACTCCCACCCATTCTAGGAGCCAGCAAATTCTTTATCTGGCTCTTACCTCTGCCTTAAATAGCTGTGGTGCTGTCCACCTTGTCACAGGTCTGGGAAGGAAGGAAAGTGAAGTGTTTTCCTGGCTCTGACCTCTGGCGTCTAGGAACCCAGGCAGAAAGCTGATGAGAGAGATTCCCATGGGATGGTGGGGTGTCCCCTGGGATGTAAGGTCCAGAGGATAGAATGTGATGTTTTCAGGTACCCCACTGTGCTTGTGTGCTAGAGAAAAAGGGGTTTGCTTCCAGAAGGAGGGTGAGGAGGGCCAGAGGTAGCTGTGAGCAGACCCCACCCACATGACTGCTATTCTTCTTACAGCCCCCCACCCCAATCTCCACTTTTATCTTTTCTGAGGCATTGGGCTAGCTCCCAGCACTGAGGCCTTTCCTATTGGGAGAGGGTGTCCCCTGGGGAGTTGGAGGAAGAGAAGTCTCCCTAGCCTCCCTAGTGAGGATCACAACCAGTTCCTACACCCTAGCAGTACTTTGGTGTCCCCTGGTTCCATGCTGGTGCAGTAAAGCCCATGATAGGAGGGGGATCCAGTCTTTTAGAATCCAGTCCCAGAAGGCAAAAGGACCATCAAGTCCCTACCTATTTTGTTTTTTTTTTCGGGGGGGGCACACTGGTGCCCTTTTTGATATTAGTTTATATATATTAAGATAAAGTATGGGAATTTTAACCTTCCCATGACACAGGGAAGCTAGAGAAACTAGGGTGGCAGCTACCTCCCTGGACAGGGCTGCCTACTGGACCCCCAACTCTCTCCTAGTCGGCTTGGCAGTTAAAATAACTGCATTCCAAGGGTCTCTGGGCCTCCTCTTAGCCCCTTATAGAGTCTGCTGTTAGAGTCACACAAAGGAGCAGCAGCTGGGGCGCTTCTTCTGCGACTCCACGTAGTCTCGGATCTGGAAGCTGGGCTCATCAGGCTGCCTGCCTGCCCGATATTTTAGTTCCCTAGAACAGGAAGAATCATGAGCTGAGCTGGGAATGTAAAGCCAGGCATTCCCTAACACTCCCCCTCCCCGCCCCACTGGCTTCCCAGATTGCCTCCCACCGCAACCCAGGCTCCCCCGCACCCCCCCTCCCCCACTCAGCTCTCACTTGGCAATTGCCAAAAAAGCCAACTCCACATTCATGCCAGTCTTGGCACTGGTCTCCATGAAGGGAACGCCATACTCCTGCCAGGGAGAGAGTGTTCTCAGGGCCTGCTATGGCCTCCCTCACCATTCCCCCAAACCCACTGGCAGTCACTTACCCTGGCTAGTGTCTCTCCATCCTCAGAACGGATCACCCTTTCGCTGCTTACATCCGCCTGTCAAGCCCATGTGGGTCAGTCAATCAACTCCAGGGAAAGGAAGCCTTGACCCCAGGAAGCCCATCTTTTGCCCCAGGAGCAAGCACTGCCCGCCCTCTTCTGGTAGCCTGAGGGACTGCAGGCAGGTGTGATTGGCCTGGGGCCAGGATTTCTGCTTCTGCATTGCTCAGGCTGTGTACCCACGCACGCCCTTAGCACTTAGGGGAGGTGTGTGATACTAGCAAAGGGTGTGGTGACCCAACGTCATCGGGTGACAGCAGCAGAGTTAAACATTTTGTACTTATTCCCTGACCTTTGACCTGTCCATAATGATCTAGTGATGGCTGGCAGTTGAGTCACCTGGCAGCTCGCTGGCAGCGGTTTAGGCTGTTGGTGGAAGGGGCTACTAGCAAAATTTTGGGGTGGGACAGGCAGATGTCACAAGACATGTCTGACTCCCACACTGGAGACCTCAGGGTCCCCTGTTGGAAGGGTTTAGGTGGCTGTGGGGCTGGGTGGGGATGGGGCTGAAGCAGCAGAGGGAGAGAAGGGTCAGAGTGCACTGGCTCTGCCACAGAGCCACTCACCTTGTTGCCTAGCAGCATGATCACCACATCTCTCTGGGCATACTCGTGAATCTCGGTGAGCCAGGCCTGTGGGAGAAGGGAGGCTGAGCCAAGGACCAGGGGATTCTTCTCCTAGAGGGCTTCTGTTGGGAGTCTCAAACCACAAAAGGGCTCAGTAATCAAAGGCAATGGGATCGGCCAGGTATGGCAACAGAGTTTATCCTTCCTGCACAGAGGCCGGGGCACAGAGTTGGAGGCCAGCCTGAGCTACCTACCATACTTAGACCCTGCCTCAAAACAAAACAATCCCACAACAGCCACAAACAGGAACTGGGGGTGGAGGTGGAGATGGCTAAGCTTGGCTGGGGATGTTATACAGTAGAGAAACACTTGTCTTTCATATACAGGCCTTGGGTTTCATTTTTGTATTGCCTTTCTGCAAAAAGTACTGAGCTCGATTAGTGATGTCTGCCATGAGTATAGGCTTGGAAGTAGCAGTACCATGCAGTTTCTGTCCTTTCATAGCTGTCTGTCTTAGCCCCTCAGTTTGCTTTTCAGTAACCAGCCCTCAAGGTCTAGAAGCACATAAAACCTCTTCAGCATTGGGCCCAGAGTCACGCTTGTATTTGCTGGCTATGGCCTCTGCTCTCTGGTGGTTCAGCTGTGAGGACACAGTCACTCACTCTGTCTTCTTGAGTTGCAACTTGGCCTGGATGCATGTGGAGTTTTCTGCTTGGGCTTTCCCCTGGGTCCCTGTGGATAATCGTCCAGGGAGGGTGGAGCTGGGACTGTTCTGAACACTTTGATATAAAACACACTCATGAACCACAGGGCTATACCATCAACACAGGGTACATCAGCCTGCTTGGTTCCCATGCCTACGTGGCAATGAAATGCCCAGTCACTGCTGAGATGACAGGTTCTATGGTCAACCTGTTTTGACAGAATTGAAGCAATCTGGCTCTGCAGAGGCTCTATTCTGGCTGCTCGTGACAGGCAGGGTTGTTGGGGCAGGGGAAGGGCCTTGGGAGGGGAGGACCTACCCTGATGTTGTCAAAAGAAGATTTGTTGGTGATGTCATACAACAGGAGCAAGGCTGGAGGGGGACAGATAGAGGAGATCAGGGCATCAGCAGAAGTGCTGCATAGTGGGGAGGGAACAGAGGACCCAGACTTACCCTGAGCATCCCGGTAATACGCGTGGGTCACACTGCGGAAGCGTTCCTGTCCTGCAGTGTCCCAGATCTAGGAAGACAGAGAGGTGGGAAGGAGCAGGGCTAGCTGCTGACTGGAGGGCTCGCGCTGTGGTGTGAGAGGTGTCTGTGTGTGGGGGTGGGGGTGGGGGTGGAGTGGGGAGGCTGTTTCTTTCTGTGGGATCTCACAGGGCTCCCATGCATCTGATGACATCAGTGGTGTTTCTGGGGTCTTAAACCCATTAACTACTGTTTCCTCTTCCTTCTCCAGCCCAGAGATTGGGGTACTTAGAGCAGTAGAGACTCGGAAAACTGGAGGGGGGAAGGGCAATGAGGGAGGCTAAGCCTGGTTGAGGGCATTTTGAGTTGCCTTTGATAGGAGAAAGGGTGCCTGGGACCTGCTTTTTCTACAGATATCAAACAAAGAAAAGCAGTTTCCTCTCATGGGCCCCACAGGAAGTTACCCCAGACTGAGGGCAGGGCTGGAGGAGGCCTGTGGTTCAGGTTGAGAAGCAAAGTGCAAGCCCCTCCCCCCTCCCAGGCACTGCTCTCACCTGAAGCTTCACCCTGGCGCCGTCCACTGTCACCACCTTGTTCTGAAAGAGAAAAGGGCAGAGGGTGGGGAGGGGATGTTGGCTGGCCCCCAAGGTCTGTCAACAGCCTGTACTGGGGCTCGCTCCAGGCCTGTAGGCGGTGTGGTGAGCCTGAGACATCTTCAGTCAGATCACCCAGGTAGAGCAGCGGGGATAAGATTCCTCTGTTCCTTGTTCTCATAACTCAGTCGAGCAAGGGGAACCTTCAAACCTGCCTAGTTCGCTGTGAGCCATGTGGTTGCTGGGACTCCGGACCTCTGGAAGAGTGCCCAGGTGTTCTTAAACCGCTGGCTGAGCCACCTCTCCAGCCGTGCCTAGTTCTTTGTTGAACTCAGCAGGCAGCAAAGGGACTGTGTGGGAGGATCTGACCCTTCTCCACTTCAGTCATGGTCTCCCAGAGTTCACCTTTAGAGATGAGGCACCCGCTATACCCTGAGGCCTTCAGAGCTTTGTCCTGCAAGACCGTCTGTCCCCCAGTTACCCATAATCCTTTCAATGTAACCTCAGCCCTCCATCCACTGGGAGAGGTGCAAAGCTTCCGGTGGGCCTGCCTGCTGGGGTTAGATCCTATCCCTCTGGGATCCATAGGTGTGAAGTACCAGTGGTCCTGCTTGCACACTGATAGGCTGATAGATAGAGACCTTAGAGTCATCAGGGATGCGGCGGGAGGGGAACAGCCCTGAGACCTTCATCTTTGAACCCAGCCCTTCAGCTTCTTGGTAATTATTTCTTGAAAACTGAAATTGACAGGGGCCCAACTCATGACTATGAGCCAGGGGTTCTCAGGACTTAGACCCCATGAAATGAGACTACTTTTTCAGGGATGCTATCCAAGAGCAGAGAAGGTGAACAAGACGCCAGCCCTACCCAGACTCCTTTGACCTGGCGCCTCCGTGGTCCTGGTGGGAGTACCTCTGGGGCCTCCCAGGCAGTAAGCCTCTGGTGCCCTCAGGAGTCAAAGACAAGGAGAGGGCACCCTTCTTGAACCTGAGCTTGCTGCAGAAGGAGCCTGCAGCCACCTCACCCTGAAGTCTATGCCGACGGTGGCTATGAAGGCTCCGGACAGGAAGGCCCCGTCTTTGAATTGGATCAGGAAACAGGTTTTGCCGACGCCCGAGTCTCCCAGAAGCATCACCTAGGAGATGGGGGCAGAGGCAGTTAATGGCAGCTGGGGAGGAGAAGAGGTCTTCCGGGATTCCAGAGAAGAATGTCCCAGAGAAGGACGTAGGTCGGACAGAGGAGCATGTGCCTTCAACGATTCTGCCCTTGCTCTTGCCCTGCTTCTCTCCTCTCCTCCATTCTCCTTGCCTCAGCCCTCCCCCCTCGCCCCCCGGCTTTTCCCTCTGAGCCTCTTGTACTAGCCGAAGTCCTCAAAGCCAAGCCGAGACCTCCAAACGTGCTCCGAGATCCCAAGACATTGGTCTATGTCTTGGGCATACATTTGCCCATTGCTGAGCAGTGCAGACATTGCTCTTCTGAGTGTACACGCAGGTGTACACAGGTAGGTGGGGCTCCTGCATAGGGAAAAGGACCTCTCACCCAGGAGCCTACTTGATGGATGGGGAGGGCATGGCGGTGCCTTCATTCCAGCATTTGAGAGACAGAGGTGGGCAGATATCTGAGTTCTAGGCCAGTGAGTTTGAGGGTTAGCCAAGGCTAAATAGTGAGACCCTGTCTTTAAAAAAAAAAGACTTAAAAAGACTTAACGGGTAGAACATTGTCTTTAAATTACTATTGTTGGACTTTCCTTTTGGGTCAGACATTAATTTGGAAGTGTCTAATGAGGGCTTATGTTCCCAATAGGCTTGCAAGAATTAGGGAAGGTTGACATTTATTCTGAGTTGGGGAGACAGTCTGGTGAGTTTTTTTGTTTTGTTTTGTTTTGTTTTTAGCAGAAACCTCCTAAGAGGGGTGAATGGTTGCAAACTGGCATCTTTGGCTCACCGTGGTGGAAAATGTAGGGATGGTGTGTGTGTTGGGGGGAATTTCTTTGCTCAGCCATCTTGGAGAATGGAAGTGTAGACTCAAAGCCAGAATGTTCCCAATTGCCTGGTTAGACTGTTAATAAGGGCAGAATTATTGGGCTCTCTGAACTTGATGGTGGAACCAAAAAGCTTTCCTTCTAAAGATACGAGGTTGTGGGATCTAATAGTTGACTTTGGTGGGGGTGGGCCTGAGTGGAAAGGATTCTTATACTATTAAAAGCTTACTGTGTGCTTTTGGGGAAATTAATTTTTTTCTTCTTCTGTAGTTTGCCCATCCTAATAGGTGGGACGTGGAAGGCACATTCCTTTGAGGCCTTGCTAGACTTTGTCAATGTCTAGGGTCAACAAAGTTGATGTGAACCACTCAGGACTCAGAGAAGAGTGGCCCTGGGGTGGGTACTGCATGCCAGAGACCCAAGAACTCCTAAGGTCCTCCAAGGGCCTTTCACACAACTTCAAACTCAGGACTAGGTCAAGCCTTGGCAGGGTGGGGGTTGGCTACTTTGCTGGCCGGGCACTCGGATGGCTCCGGGGCTCCAGCCCCAGAGGGGATGGGGCGAGCACTGTTACCTGTTTACTTTACAGATCACTGCTGCCTTGAGCAAACCACGCAGCCAGTCACCCAGCCAGTCAAATCCACCAAACACAAACAGCTGCTCAGCCTTGCCACCTCCTAGGTAAACAGCTCAGCAGGTCTGCAGGGCAAGGAGGTCGGAAGATCCCCGCCCCCCCCCCCCCATCAGCCTGGTGGCCGGCCATCAGCAGCTCCCCCTCCCCTGAAGACACAGGGCCCCATTTCCTGCCACAAGCCCACACAGGACGCCTATCTCAACGGCTCTGGGTGGGTAGGCTGGCAGACTGGCTTCCCCTGAAACTCTGGGGGTGGGGACCCGAGGCTCCTAGTGAGAGTGAGACCTGGGGGTGGGGAGGCATCAAGACGCTGAAGGAGGTATGTGTCCTTCAAGAGCAGGCCTCAGCTCCACTTAGCACAACCCTCACTTAGTTCTGACCTACTGCAGAGGAAGAGCGCAAGCTGCCACCGGGGCTGGCTCAGCATCTCTCTTTTAGGGTTCCTTGTACTTGCTTACTCCAAGGACACAGACGAGCGAGCGAGGTGGGGGCAGACTAGTGTCCATGCTTCTCCCATCAGCTTTTGTACAGGGCATTCCTGCAGAAGCTGCACCCCAGAGAGCTGCCTTTAGAGCCATCAGGAGAGGGAGGGTGGCCCACTGTCACTAACTGTTGTGCCTTTCTCAGCTTCTAAGTATTGCCAAGTGGACGTCGTGTGAGCTGGCTACACACAGCGTAGTGGGTAGGGGAGACACTAGCATACTGTTGGGAAGAGGCTGGTCTGGAGGCAGTGGGGAGAGAAAGGGTGGCATTTGCTGCTGAGTGGGGGAAGCTCAAAGCATAGAAAATGGGGGACAGGGGTCACTCTTTGAGGCTTAGCTCAAAAACGGCTTTAACCTTGAGATGCCTCTGCAGGCATCTGCGTCTTCAGGGAGTCCCCATTTCCTAGCACTTCCAAAGTGTGGCAAATGAGAACTGGGTTGTTGTCCACAGGGTGGGGAGTCTGAGTACTTCTGTCTTGCCCCTCGCCCTCCTAGGTCAGCCTAGATCTCCAGAGACCCAGATGGGCTCAGGGGTTATGCTCTAGACCCAGACCCAGCTGACCCGGGAACGATTGAATTCAATCCAGACACTTCTGGAGAGGGGAGTAGACAGGGAAGGGCAGGGTCCTATGGCAAAGGACACCAGAAGGGATATCCCTCAGGCCCGACCTGGGGATCCCCAGCACTGGGCGCAATGCCCACCCACCTTGCCCGTGAGATCGTAGTTCGGACTGCAGGGCGGGGAGCGCTCGGGGGCTTCTCCATCCCGGGTGGTAGCAGCTTCGGGCGTGCCAGTCATGTCCCCGGACAGTCAGAGGTGAGTCGGGCTCGCTGCGAGCGAGGGAGAGCGCGGAACCGCCCTGCACTAAGCTCCGCCCACTCTTCCTCCCCTTCCACCAACCGGTTCGGACCCTGATAGGCTCCTCCCTCCGCCCCGCCACCCCTCGACGACGCCAGCCAGGGATGTTTAGGACTTGCAGAATGCGTGCCCGAGGGACTGGTGGGTCTTCTGAGAGACCTTAGCCTACTTTAGTGCTCTTACAGCAGCGAATGAGTCCAGGTACAGGACAAGTCCCTAAAGTCACAGCGGCGAGATTAGGTTGCCATCGAGGCAGCTGACCCGGGAGATCCAGCTAACTGCGGAAGGTGTGGCGCCTAGTTTCCTACTGCGACTGCGCAGCGTGACCAGCAGGGGGCGCCCGAGCTCCAGCCAGCTGCCGATCCCGAGCTTACCTGCGAGGAGGCTGGGCCCGCTCCTGAGCTGTGTTTGACAGCGAGCTGCTTGAGACTAACACCTAAGCAGTTACTTTTCTTGTTTGTTTGCCTTGTTTTGTTTAGTTCTGTTTTACGAGACAGGGTTTCTCTGTGTAATAGTCCGGCTGTCCTGGAACTCACTCTGTAGACCAAGCTGGCCTTGAACTCACAGATAATCCGCCTGCCTCTGCTTCCTGAGTGCTGGAATGGCAGTTCAGTTTTTACTGATGGACACCCGATCGAGGTCATCTGAGTCAACTTTTGTTCACCGACACGCAACCTTGGAGCGCACTGGCGCTGTGCCATCTGGGGAACTCCTGGGTGGTGCTAACACTTCGGGCCCTTTGTAGTATATCATCTCTCTCTTCTCCTGATTTGTTGGGAGAAATGAGTCCCAAGTCCCTAAGTCCCTAATGTCCCGCCGCGGGAACACACTCAAAGGTGAGCTTTTGCAGCCCTTCTTTCCAAGGGGGCAAGGTAGGGCCAATCTTATTCAGGTGAAACCCAACCCTGGCCATCAAGTAGGTGCTACATGAACTTGTGGGTTGTTTGGTGCAGTTTCCAGAACAGTCCAGGAGCCCGGCAGCTCCAGATGACACAGGATATGGAGAATCTGGGATTGCCCATACCAGAGCTCAGTGGCTTGTGGGTCAATCACCCTCATCCCAATGTTGTATTCAAGGAAGCTGGATGAGAGACTGGCTGAGGAGTATAGGAAGGAGAGTGGACCCCTAAACTTTTCAGGTGAGGCCAGTGAGGGACAGGGTCAAGACTTGTTTTGGGGGGTGACTATAGACCCAGGCACTGACTGTGTACATTAGCAGGAACTATTTCATGGAAGCTGATAAAAGAGCCCGGAGCATGGATGGAGGTGACCTTGTCGAGGTGAGAATTGGAGAGGGGAACTGGCTTGCCCTTGCTTCCCCTGGAAACTAATGTTATGGGTGACATTGTGTACCCCAGGAGATATGCTGATGCCTCAGGTACTGGTACCCGAAATGTGACAAGGACGTTAGAGGGTCATACTGGAATAGGGGCCCGTGCTGGTCAGTATCCACCATCAACTTGGCAGGCCCCAGAATCCCCTGGGAGATGGAGCTTTGGGCGTGCTTGTGAGGGATTTATCTTGATTAGGCCAACTAATCAGTGGATGGGAAGACCCAGCCAAGAGGAGGGCGGCCTAAAAGAGAGGAAGCCAGTTGAGTTCAAACACTCACTGCTCTCCGCTCTTTGTCTGCAGCTGCAATGTTACCAGCTGCCTCCTCAACTCCTACTGGGCTTCCCCTCCATGATAGAATATAACCCGACTTCTTTATGTATGTGTGTGTGTGTATACATATATATATATGTATATGTATGTATATATAGACTTCATATATGTGTGTGTTTGTATATATTTAAATATATTTTATTTATTTTATGTATGAGTATTGTATCTGCATGTAAACCTGCCTGCCAGAAGAGGGCATCAGATCTCATTATAGATGGCTGTGAGCCGTTGTGTTGTTGCAGGGAATTGAACTCAAGACCTCCGGAAGAGCTGCCAGTGCCAGCTCTTAACTGCTGAGCATCTCTCCAACTCTCAGACTTCCTTTCTTAATAAATAAGTCGAGCATATTTTATCACAGTGACAGGTTAGGCCCTGAGACAAGCCCCTAACTCAGTGTGAAGATGGGGAGAAGACAGTCGTGAAGACGAAACATGAAGGGTGCCTGGGGCTAACAAAAGCTGGGAAGCAGTAGGGAGAATTCTAACCTGAGCCTACTGACACCTTGGTTCTGGACTTCGGTTTGCGTTGTTGGCTCCGTATTATTTTGGGAGGAGGTAGAAGCTCCAGGAGTTGGGGCTCAGCTGGAGGAAGTAGGTCATGGGTTACACTCTTTTTAGCAGGGTAGATTTGGCACAGAGCACACCGGGTATCTCAAAAGATGGCAGAGATAAAAGCCATCGTATGGAGAACTGGGAAGAGTGCAGTCCTTTTTCTAGGTTGGGACCTCTGGGTTGTGGTCCCCAGGTCTGCAGCACACAGGCAGTGAAGTATGCATAAGTCATGCATTGTCCCCGGGATACTTAATATCCTGGGCTGTGTTCAAGGGCAGTTCCAAGAAAGTCAGAAGCAGGAATGGCTGTGTAGAATTGAGCTGTGTAGAAAAGGGGCTCACTAAAAGGCAGGGCTCATTAGATGTGGCCTTCAGGAGAAGGAATGATCTAGAACACAACACTGAGGCTTTCCAGCCTCTGCTCAGGTACTGTGTACATGCCCCGGCAGCCTGGGTCTCTCCTTTAGTGGCTCACACCTCACGTCACACCATGGCCGCACTCTGTGACACTGACTTCCCTCAAATGCACAACTCACATCATCCCTTAACATACAACCTTCCTATCACAAACACATACGGCATGTCACATACCATGTGATCATAGCACTTATCTCCGGTCACAGCACCAGCGTACACCGTCTTGCTCGACTCGCAGACACACCTCACCCACTCTAAGCAGTTGCGTGTCTGTCACCGCAGTCATACATTGCTTCACACGAAGAACACATAGGACACACCAATGCTCACGTGTCCTCAAATTGACCACACACCTCATGTGGTGGTTTGAAAGAAAATGGCCCCCAAAGGGAGTTGTGGGGTCACTATTAGGAGGTGTGGCCTTGTTGGAGGAAGTGTGTCGTTGTGGAGGCGGGCTTGCTTTGTGGTCTCATAGATGCTTAAGCCACGCTCAGTGAGACAGTTCACTTCCCGTTGCTTTTGGATCAAGGTGTCGATTTCTCCATGTCTGCCTGCATGATGCCATGCTCCACGCCATGATGACAACGGACTGAACCTCTGAAGCTATAAACTGCCTCTTCAATGAAATGTTTTCCTTTTATAAGAGTTGCCGTGGTCATGGTGTCTCTTCATAGTAACAGATACCCTAAGATACCTCACATCCTTACCAGATGCCCACAACACCCTCGTGCCCCCGAGATGTGAAATGCACAGACACACTGTATTACCCTCCAATCAGAAGCCCCTGCCCTATCATGTTACAGGTCATAGCTCACACACTCAGGCAGCCTTCCTGCTAGAGGCTGGGCCAGTGACACAGCCACCTTCCTCTATTTAGAGGAACAGTAGGGTTCCTCCCAGACATGTAGGTGGACTGAAGAGAACCCCAGGGCTGTCAAGCACATAGCACAGTGACTGTAGGGTCCAGATGTGAGGGGAGACTAGGGTAGAGGCTGGGGTAAAAAGGTCGATATTCGGGTTTTGCAAACTGTGGCGCATAGATGACCCTCAGCACAGCTCCCAGGTCACGTCAAAATGCAGACTCTGTTTCCCTATCCTGATCCCACCCAAACAGCCTCTGCAGCGTTTTACACACACCAAATGAGGGTTGAGAACTATTAACCTCAGTTGTGTGCGACTTGGACCAGATGATGAAGGTGATTTAACGGGCCATAGTGAGATGATCGGAGATAGACAGAGGAAGGCTGTGGAGATAAATTTTGCAATGTTGTTTAGGTAAAACTGAGAATCCGTGAAGAATAAAGATGTCACAAGGAAGATCTGACCTGCAGTGGGGAAGGGCTTGATTGGAAAGGTTAATATTTTACAATTTGAATACGAAATATCCTTGTGTAAGTTTCTTTTTAGAGAATGCCTGGTCTCCTGCCGGTGACGTTATTCTGGGAGATGGGAGAGTTTTTAGAGTTGAGTCCTAGCTGGAGAAAGTAGGTCCCAGGTTTATACTTTAAAGTTATATTTGATCTCTCTCAGATGAGTAACTCTGATGTTCTGTCTCATTATGAGCCCAGAAACAACAGAGCCAAGGACCACGAAAAGAAGCTATGGTATTGTGAGCCCAAACAGACCTTTCCTGGAGTTGTTTGTGGCAGATTTTTACAACTAAAATGATAAAAAGGTCTAATGCATTAAATTAGTACCAGGAGTGGGGGTCTTTGTCTTTGGAACTGGTTCACAGGAGGAGCTTGGAAGAGTTTGGGCTAGCAAAGGCTCCAGAGTGCTATAAACTGACCTCAATAGGTGATTGTGATGATTACCAAAATTGTGGACAATAAAGATAGTGTTCAACAGGTTTCAGATGGGAATGAGGATTTTTTTTTGGTGGGGGGGGGTAGGGTGGATTGGACTAGGAGCCATTCATGTTACAATGTTGCGAAGAACTTTTTAACACTTTTCCTGGGTTCTCAGACTTGGTAGAGGGCTGAGTTTAAAAGCAGAAGACGAATTAACCCAGTGGTGGGAGTTTTAAGGCCCGTCAGCATCCAGGCTGTGGCATAGTTACCACCAGCCGCTTGTAGCCAGGTTTATAGTGAGGCTCAAGAGGAAAAAGTTGAACAGAAAGTCTTGAAAATCCTGCAGTTTGGCTATAAAAGCCTGTGCAAAGCAGGGGCTAGCGAAGGTAGGGCTCCCAAAGAGCCTGGCACCATTTAAAAGAAGTCTAGTGTTTTACATCAGAACACTGGAAAAGACGGAGCGTCTGACTAACGCCATTGTGAATCCTGTTGATGTCAGGACTTCAGTAAACCCAGCAGCAGGACTCTACAGCCAGCCTGAGGGGGCTTGTGATGAAGAATTTGGGGGATACCAGGATTTGAGAGGTGTCAGCTCTATCCCTGAAAGGCCATAGACCTGGAATTTTCTCAGTAAAGGTAATTCCATTCTGTGTGCCCTTCCCTCCCTTATTACCCAGGCTGCATCCATCCTTCTGAGCAGGGCCAGCGAGAGCTTGGTGGCCTCTTCTGCTTCAGTTATCGTTACCCTGGAATCCAAGCCCAGGCCCAAGGCATTTGCAAATTATTCTATATGCTTAAAAAAAACTCTCAGTTGTAACTTGAGATGGCTCAGTGGTTGAAAGCTCTGTCGGCTCTTTCAGAAGACCTGGGTTCGATTTACAGAACCCTCTTGGCAGCCCACAGCTGTCTGGAACTACAGTTCAGGGGGTCCTTCTTCTGGTTGCCATGGCACTAGGCACAAAACAGCCATGCACATAAAAAATAATAATAATTAAAAACATCCACTAAGTGGTAAATCAGTAAGCAAGGATTTTATAACCAGTTTCTCTAGGGACCAGTATTTAAAGGACACCCAATGTCCTTCAGCATCCTTTCCTAGCAGGATGTAGGAGAGTAGCTGCTGTGTGAAGATCCAGCTATTTTGGGCAGGGGGCTGGACCAGGAGGGAGTGGACGGTTCCTGGCACTAAACAGAACAGTAGTAAGGGGAATAGGTATTGCCACAATCGAGCTGTGGCTGGACTCCATCACACTTCCTCTATGTGGTTTCTGTCACATGGGGTTCATGTCACATGTGGTTATCCTACCCACTGTCACCAGTGGGACTTTCTCTGGATTTGGGTCTCAGCTGTGGAACACGGTTGTGCTTGTTTGTGGTTCAAGGTCCTGCCCTTGACCCAAGTGTCTCCAAACTCGGGCTTTGCGCAAGCTGCCAGTGCTGGCCTCTGGGGAGGATGTAAAAAACGGTTATCCGGAGGTCAGCAGGGGATGTCTCTCACCCTGGCTGGGCTGCTTGGTTTCTCTGTCTGACTAAATTCTTTCTTCTTGCTCATAGATTTGCCTTAGTTTTCTTGCCGTGTTCAGAGATGATATCTCCATGACTTGTTTGGATGCATATCAGAATTTTCAGACCCAGGATTACCTACTCTCTTTGCTTTCCAAGTCAGGTCAAGGAAAGGTGAAAAGATGTGGGTGTAACCATGAGGGAAGTCTGACCTTGGCTGCAGTAGGCTGTCCCCAGCACAGAGACATCCGCCTTATTTCTAGGCAGGGTGATCTGAAGCCTTCGGGGCTGTCTAAATAGCCTTGACCTTAGGGGTTGCAACCCTACTTTGTTCTGCCTTCCCCTTTAGAGATGGCCAGGGCTCAACACATCCTACTTTTGAGAGTGCTTGGGTGGGGATGTTTCCACTTAGACAGTCACAGGCTGGGCAGCTCTCCATTCCTGCTCACCGCCTGGGCAGCCACCTGCAGCTGTGTCCAGTTCTAACTCCTGTCTTCCTCCCTCTGACATTTTGGGAAAGCCCATTTTGGGGTCTCCTTCCCTCTCTTTTCACCAGTGTAGCATGGTATGTCCTAGTCCCAAATGTGACCTCCCAGGCCCTGTTCTTTAGTTTGTCTAGAGGTTTCCTTTTTCTTTTTGAAAGATTTTTGTTTATTTATTATATATACAGTGTTCTGCCTGCATGTATGCCTACTCGCCAGAAGAGGGCACCAGATCTCATTACAGATGGCTGTGAGCCACCATGTGGTTGCTGGGAATTGAACTCAGGACCTCTGAAAGAACAGTCAGTGCTCTTAACGGCTGAGCCATCTCTTCAGTCCTGTCTAGAGGCTTTCAAACCCCCACAGTGCCCAAGACATGACACCTGCTCTCCCTGTCTCAGATACTAGGATTTTGGAGACTCAGCAGCATAAGAAAGGGGCAAAACCTTCTGGAAGGCCTTTCCAAGAATCCAAGGGGATCAGAGAGTACCTGCAGGCCTGGTCAGGTAAGGGAGGTGAAGGTGTGTGGCAAAGCAGGGCTGCTAGACTGTGGAGAGCTGACGGGGAAGGAGCTGGACCCCATTTTCTAATTAGGTGCTCACTCAGTCACCCACACCCCAGTGCTGTGTCCCTGGAAAGACCAAGAGCTACAAACCAGACTCAGCCCTAGCCTGCTGACTCCCAACCCATGTGGCCAAGCAGGTACACACATTCTGTACTGTCATTTGTCATTTCCTGCCCTTCCAGAATCTTTGCAGCCACCGGGTGGACCTGAGCACATATACCCAGATACCCTGATTTGTTGGTCTATAGGCTCAGAGTAAAACGGAGCCTCCACACCACCCAGGGCCAAAGCCCAACCCTGTCCAGTCTGCATCAACTTGCCTGCATCTCTGGACATAGTCTGTTTAGTGGGATTCTTCTCGCGGTCTCATATAAGCACCCACCTCTTTCTGGCTGGCACCCTGACACACATACAGGGGCTCCGGAGCTGGCAGAACCCGTGAGTACTTACTGTGAATCCGATGCCCACGGTGGCTGAGAAGGAGCCAGGGATGAACTTTCCCTGGTCGAACTGAACCAGTAGAGATGTCTTCCCAACGCCACTGTCGCCAACCAGGATGGTCTGAAAAGCAGCAACGGAGATGGGGTGAGGGCTCCAGGTGGGTTAGTTGTGACTGCAGGAGGGGATTCTTTCTGAGCACACACACGTGTAGTACACAAACATGAACAGCATATATAAAAAATATGTAAAAATACAGACATATACATCTAATCAGTACACAGAGATAGATAGACAGACAGACAGACATAATACACAAACACAGATATAGAAATATGCACACCAATATAAAAGCACACAGACAGGGCTGATGAGATGGCTCAGCAGGCAGAGATGACTGTCATCAAGTCTGATAGCAACCTGAGTTCAATCCCTGATACCTGCCTAATAGAAGGATAGACAAACTCTAGCAAGATGCCCTTTGACCTCTACACACACACTGTGGCATGTGACCCACCCTCATTTACACACACATGCCCACTGTACAGACAGAGGCTCTTAGAACTAGAGGTATACACCCCATGCGCACTTCTTGATTTTTTTAAAATTGAAATCACTGAAAAAGGCTCAGTGTGGCCAGGTGATGGTGGTGCACATCTTCAATCCCAGCATTCAGGAGACTGTGGATCTCTGTGAGTTCCAGGCCAGCCTGGTCTACAGAGCGAGTTCCGGGACAGCCAAGGCTACACAGAGAAACCCTGTCTCGATGAAACAAACAAACAAATGGCACAGGGTATAGAGGAAAACTATCCCAAACCAAGTCCACGAACGCCTGAGATGGCCATGAGAACATGCCATACAGGTCCCCTCCCATCCCCAGGCTTCTCTGAATCCCCAGGCCTCTCTGACATGATGGGCCTGCTGTTCTGCGTTGAGGGCCATCATTGCTGTTTGCACCGGGGTTGCATGGCCCGTGGACAGTTATGAAGCAAGGCAGAATATGGCAAGGACACTGTGTCCGGCCTGTTCCTGGGGGATACCAGACTCTGCTGACTTTAGCTTGAGGACCTCTGCCCCTGGAGTTCTGACCTTTGCCAGAGCCTAACATTTCTCTGGCTTCCCTGGCTCCTCCCTCATGGGCCGGATAGGTGTTTCCCTCAATAAAATTCTTCCACATTTCATTTTGGTGTCTGCTCCTCGGAAGGCCAGACAACGTGATGGATCTCCCACGTGTGCTTGTCCACAAAGCCCCAGGTGTGGAAAGCAAGATCAGGATGCTCAGGGGGAGCCTTGGGAATAGTCCACAGCATGCCCTGAAACAAACCCTTAGAGAGGACAGCGCCCCCAGAGAGAGGAAACAGGGCCAAGGTCACTCTCCCCTGGGAGGTCAGTCTGAGAGGAAGCGGAGTGAGAACGAAGCCTGGGAACTTAGAGGAAATGTTTCCAAAGGGAACCATGAAGCACTTGATAGAAGTACCCACAAGTTATGAGACTGTGCCCACCCAACTCGAAGAGCAGGAATGGGAGGGTGGGTGAGAAGACAAAGGCCTTGGTTTCCAGGCAGACAGTAGCCAGTTTCTGAAGACAGTCGTTGGAGGTCTGGAAGGTTTAAGAGAGGCCACCTTCATCTGCGTTCATAAAGACACAGAGACTGTCCGCGCCTCAGGTCCGTGCACCCCAGTCACTTTGGGGCTCTGACTGGCATGGGAGGGAATCAGTCTCAGAGGGGTTGAACATGGCATTGCCTGTGTGATGTTGACTTTGGGCCTTTCCTGACGAGGGCTTTTCAGCCTCTTCCTCCCAATGAGACTCAACTGGGCTTTCGTTTCCTCCTGGATTGAAGAGCACTATTTAATTGCTTGTGAACAGTGGCTTAGTTAATTTGCATCTTGCATTGAACTTCCCCAGGCTTCACGATGTACTTCCTAGAGAGAATCGTGTAGAGGAGCCTGCATGCCCTGGTTCACTTCCTAGAGGACACAGCAGACACAGTCTTTCATCTCGGGCCCCCTTTTCCTTTACAGTGTGAAGAAGCCTGTGGGTCTCGCTTCTCTTACTGTGATACTTTGACCCTTGTGGACTGTGTGAGTTCTGCTCTTCAGACCCAGCGGAACTCAGGCTTAGGGTAGGGCCTGCTCTTTTTTTACCATCAAGAAACTAGCCGGGCAGTGGTGGCGCACGCCTTTAATCCTAGCACTTGGAAGGCAGAGGCAGACGGATCTCTGTGAGCTCGAGACCAGCCTGGTCTACAACAACTAGTTCCTGAACAGGCTCCAAAGCTACAGAGAAACCCTGTCTCGAAACAAAACAAAACAAAACAAAACAAAACAAAACAAAAAAACCCCAAAGAAGCTGGAGACGTGGCTCAGTTACTAAGAGCATTTGCCACTCTTGCAGAGGATCCAGTTTTGGTTCCCAGAACCCTCCTGGCAGCTCATAACCACTCATAACTCTAGTTCCAGAGGACCTGATGCCCTTTTCTGATATTCATGGGCACCAGGCATGAATGTGCTGCACATATAAACCTGCAGTCAAAATACTCAGACACACAAACTAAAATAAATAAACTCTCTAGAAAGAATATATTTACAGTTGTGCTGGGAGATTTGTGTGTGTGTGTGTGTGTGTGTGTGTGTGTTTAAAGTGTCTTCTTATGTAGCTGTGTCCTAGAACTCATTATAAAAATCAGGCTGGCCTTGAGCTCTTAGGAGTTCTCTTGGATCTGCATCCTGAGTGCTGGAGGGACAGACATGTGCTGGTCCTGTTTGGTTGTCAAGATTTTTTTTTTTAATCTGGGCAATCATAGAGCACTTTGAGTGGTTAATGACAAGCCTCATTGACTACTTTCCTTTAAAGCCACAACCCCCTTTGACCTGTCTATTGTCTAGATTAAAAGGTTACTAAAGGTTACTACACCTTATTATCTATCTATCTATCTATTTATTTATTTTTTTATAAATATAAATATGCTATAACACATTTATGTGTGGAGGGCACAGAACAATTGACAGGTATCGCTTTCCTTCTTCCTCCAAGTGAATTCCTTCTCTCCTTCCACCATGCTGTTCCCTGGGGTTGAACTCAGGGTGTCAGGCTTGGCGGTAGACACCTTTGTCAGCTGAGCCATCGCTCTGGCCTTATTGTCCGAAGTTCTTACCATGATTTCTTTCTTCAGAAAAATTAATTTTTAAAATTTCTTTAGTGGCTGAAGCTGGGCCAGCAAGATGGCTCAGTGGGTAAAGTGCTTGCAACTCTGAGAAACCAAGATGATCCTTGGAAGTCATGAACAGGTGGAAAGAGAGCTGACACTGTGCTCTGGTAGTCACATGTGTGCCTCAACACACACACGTGCTCACACACACATGCACACACACATCATGCTCACACACATATACACACACATCATGCTCTCTCTCACACACAAACACATCATGCTAATACACACACATACACACATCATGCTCTCTCACACACGCGTGCACACACACACATCATGCTAATACACACACATCATGTTTTCTCACACACACACGCACACATCATGCTCACAAATACATACTACCAATAGGTAATAAAAACAAGTTAATGAGTCCTGGTTGGGCCCAAACCTCTGAGTCAATTCTTCCTCCCCTCTTCTTCCTTCTCTTCTGCCTTGAGAAAGTTTCGCTTGTGTCTCAGGTGGCTTATGGTTCCTGATCCTGCCATCTCCACCTCTGAGCTCTGGAGTGGCAGGTGTGCATCGTCACACCTGGCTGGGTTGCTTTTCTTAAGTCATTTCATTAATATCTACCTTTGTGTCTCCACCATTGTGAGGTAGTTTATAGCAGACCCACACGTGCCAAAGGTGCTTAAAGGGTCATGTCTGAGAAAGGGCACAGGACAGAGAGGCAGCGGGGTGGGGGAAACCCCAGGTCAGAGAGCCGTCACTGTGTTCAAGCATTACATTTAGTTTTACCTTCCTGAGAGTCAAGACAAAATGGGGAACTGAGGGTTTCTGTGGTATTTGTGTGACAAAGCCTGTTTGACCAACGACCGTTCTCTCCAGACGTGTGACACTAGTCATCAGAGACAAAATGGGCAACACTTTTTTTGTTGCGGGCAATGCAAAGTTTTGTTGCTGATGCTGGAGACCAACAGTAAACCCCAGTGCTGTGGAGGCCTGCCGAGCCCTGGACCACCACCGAGTGTTATTCTCCTATGTGTAAATCACTCAACGGGAATATTGAGAAACTAGGTGATGGGTGGTCAGCCCTCTGTGCTCCTAAAGTAGCTTTAAATGATTTCCTTAACCAGACAAGAAGTTCAGAAGCCACCGGGTGGTGGTGACACATGCCTTTAATCTCAGCACTTGGGAGGCAGAGGCAAGTGGATCTCTGGAGTTCGAGGCCAGCCTGGTTTACAAGAGCTAGGTCTGGAACAGGCACCAAAGCTACAGAGAAACCCCGTCTCAAAAACAAAGAAGAAGAAGAAGAAGAAGAAGAAGAAGAAGAAGAAGAAGAAGAAGAAGAAGAAGAAGAAGAAGAAGAAGAAGAAGAAGAAGATGTTCAGATGCCATCAAGATTACTTCATTTGGTTGGGGTTGGGGCTGTGGCTCGGTGGCAGAGTGCTTGCCTTTCCCTTTTCTTTGTCACGGGGAGGAATCTTACGTGACTCACTCTTGGACGCGGCTGACTTGAAGTCTGATACTTTGGTTGGTCTTTAGCTACGTAATTAAAAGACTTTAAAAGAAAAGCTGGTTTTCTTGGGGAAAAAGAGATTTTCCTTTGAGACTGTAGCCTATTGGACTAGGTGGGATGGTGCATACCTCCAATGCCAGCCCTGAAAGGCTGGCACAGGAGGATTGCAAGTCAAAGGCCAGACTGGAGCCATATAGCGAATCAGAGTCCAAGTAAGGCTGCAATGTGACCATGTCAAACAAGTAAACAAAACCAAACACACAAACACCTGCAGCCTCAGCACTCAACTGAGAATGTCCAGACTTTTGAAGGCTTTCACTACTTTGGACTTTGGACTAACCAGACTCTAGAATCATATAAGCCAGTTTCTTAGAACAAACTCCTGAACGAGGTTTAATCCTTATTGTCAACTTGACTGAACTGAAGCATCCGGGGACTCCTAAAGGACATGCCTGGCTGTGCCTATGAGGGAATTTCCAGAGAGGATTAACTGAGCTTGGAAGACCTATTCCAAATGTAGGCGGCACACCATCTGGGTTAGAACCTGGATGGAATGGAAGGGAACTTGGAGAAATCCAGGTGGATTCTGGTATTCCCCAGATTCTGCTTCCTGGGTGGCCATGTAGTGATCAGAGTTCCTCTGTTTCATGTTCCCACTGACTCAGTGTTCTGCCCAAGTACATGGGACCAAGTGGCCATGACCTCAACCCTCCCAAGCCATTAGCCAAATAATTCCTTCTTCCCTTCAGTTGTTCAGGTAGCTTGGTCGCAATAATGAAAAGCCAGCTAATGTACTGTTTGTGTAGTGCTGAGAAGTCTGGCAGATGACTTCGTGTCCAGTAGCTTGAGAATGGTTGACACAGGCTTGGGTTTAGTGAGTGGACTTCCATAGTGGGAACAACCAGACTTTTGGAGAGCAATTGGCAGTATCAAAATTACTGATGCAAATTCTTTTGGCTCTCTTTGCAGGAGTATACAGAGGTATGTGTGATGAAGGGGTTCCACGGGAATGCTCGTTAGAACAAATAGCTCAACAAATAGGTACTAAGGAAACAAACTCTAGACTATGCATAGTAGAAATGTAGGGATGAAGAAGATGGGCCACGGAGGTGGTTCAGTGGGCAAAATCACTTGCTGCGTGTATTAGCAACTTTTCTATGGCTGTGAGAAAACGCCTGGACCAAAACGACTTATAGAAGGGAGGGTTTATTGGCGCTTGTGGTTCCAGAGGATAAGAGGCCATCATGGCAGGACAGAGGTATGGCTATGACCAATCCTTGGGTGCTCCACAGAGCATCTCGGGGCCAGGCACCCTCTCCATTATACTAGACATATGGCTGTGACCAATCCTTGGGTGCTCCACAGAGCATCTCGGGGCCAGGCACCCTCTCCATTATACAACACAGCTCACAGTGCCTTAGACTGCTGAAGCCAGACATTAGCATTTCCCTTTCCGATGGTGCTTCTTTCATAGGACGGTTTTTCTCACGACGGACAATAGCATGTTGGGTGGTGTGGGCTTTACACCTGCTGTGGGACAATGATCTTGCACCCTCTAAAGATTTGTCAGTTGCATTGGTTTAATAGAATGCTGATTGGCCAGTAGCCAGGAAGGAAGTATAGGCAGGGTGTTGTGGGAGTCCCCTCTGTGTGCTGTGATTATCATTAATTAATAAAGAAGCTGTTTTGGACCTATAGCAGGGTAGAACTTAGGTAGGCGGGGAAAACTAAGCTGAATGCTGGGAGAGAGGAAGCAGAGTGAGGGAGAAGCCATGGAGCCATACCAGAGACAGGCACCGGATGGAACTTTAACCGGTAAGCCACTGCCACATGGCCATGTACATATTAATGGAGATGGGTTAAATTAATATGTAAGAGTTAGCCAATAAGAGGTTAGAGCTAATGGATCAAGCAGTGATTTAATTAATATAGTTTCTGTGTGATTATTTTGGTTTTGGGCAGCCAGGACAAACAAGCAGCCTCCTTCCAACAGTGGGGTGACCAAAACAGGAGAATTCTGGGAAGAGGAAATGCTCAGTCTGCAATTGTCACCCAGACACAGAGGAAGCAAGATAAGAATGTCTTACTGATAAAAATACCAAGCCATGAGGCTAAACAGACAAGAATTATGGGCTAATTTAAGATGTAAGAGTTGATAAGAAGCCTAAGCTAATAGGCCAACTAGTTTATAATTAATGTAGGTCTCTGTGTGTTTCTTTGACTGAACATCTGCAGAACTGGATGAGACAGAAGCCTCTGTCAACAGACATCAGTTAGCCAGTTAGTCTGAATTCTGGGACATACCATGCAGGAAGACATTAGATGCATGAACTATTAATCTCAATACAAACAATGATCTCTCCTGGTGACGAGATTAGGGGCAACTAACTTCTTCCTGTCATCGCCTCTATTTCCTAAAATGAGTGTGTTACTTTAGTACGTTAGACAAATGTGCTATTTTCAAGTTTTCATTTTATTTTTTAATTACACGTGTTTGTGTGTCTGCTTGTGGGTATGTGCACATGTGTGTGTCTGCTTGTGGGTATGTGCACATGTGTGTGTCTGCTTGTGGGTATGTGCACATGTGTGCACCTGCATGTGGAAGCCAGAAGAGGGCATTAAATCTCCTGGAACTGGAGTTACAGATGGTTGCTCAGTCTGTGCTCTTAAACGTGAGTCATCTAGGCAAAGGTATTATTTTCAGTTAGAAGCCGCAAGAGCTCCACAGTTCCCGGGCTGGCTGAGATCTGAACAGCATTAAGAAAACAGTGAGGAGGGAGCTGCTGGAAGGGAGGCAGGAGGAGCCACGTGCAAGAGCTGTGAGGGAGACAGATGGGAGTGCAGAGGAGTCAGGGACAGGTTAGCTTTTCCCTAACAGTACTATCATGTGGCAGAGAATTGCTCCAAACTCAAGGGCACAATCTGAGTCAGAACTTGGCCTTGGTGACCATGCTGCCCTCACCTGGGCTCCCTGACATGTCTAATGTCTGCTGGCTGGTGGCCAGAGCAGCTCAGCTGTTCTCTCTTTGTCTCTGGTGACCACCCGGCAGGCCAGCTGGTTCCTGGCAGAATCAGGAAGTGCAGGAGGAAATATGGGGCCCTAATAGAAGTGGGGCCCCACACATCCCTCTTTGCTGTATTCAGAGCAGGCAGAACAGGTCACAAGTCTGCCGTGGGCTCAAGGGGCAGCAGACCCTCCCTTTAGAGAGGAAAGCTCTGAGGTAAGGAGATGTGAATCCGAGGGAAGAATAACTACAGAGCCACTTCAGGCCTGAAGCTGACGCAGTCAACGCTGGAACCCCCTGAAGGAAAAGGTTTCCAGTATGAATAACAAATTTGGGACTTGAAATGCGCCCCATCCAGTTTGGGGTGTGACAATTCCGCTCTACTGGCTACAAGACAAAGCTCTAGAAGCCCTGATAACTGCAGCTGAGGAGGGAAGCAGGAGGGTAAAGAGCCCCAGCTGTGGCGGCAGAGTCAGCATTCGGGGGACATGTCCGAGACAGGATGGCTGACAGTCACTTCTTGTCACTGAGAGAGACTTAATTCTGTGGGTTATTTTCAAGTCTAACAGTTCTTTTAAAAAAAGATTTATTATTATCGCGCGTGTGTGTATGTGTGTGTGTGTGTGTGTGTGTGTGTGTGTGTGTGTGTGTGAGAGAGAGAGAGAGAGAGAGAGAGAGAGAGAGAGAGAGAAAGAGAGAGAAAGAGAGAGAGACTGCTACATGCGCGTGCCCGTGAAGGCTGGTAGAGAGCATCAGACTCCCTGGAGCTGGAGTAACAGATGGTTGTGAGCTGTTTGACATGGACACTGGGAACCAAACTCAGGTTTTCTGGAAGAGCACCATGCTCTTTTGACTACTGAACCATTTCTCAAGACCCTGTTTTTAATTTTGTATATGTGTCTATGCCTGGGTATAGGTAGTGCATGTGAGTGCAGGTGCCCATGATGGCCAGAAGAGGGCGTAAGATCACCTCAAATTGTAGTTACAAATAGCTGTGAGCTACCTAAGGTAGGTGCTGGGAACTGAACCTGGGTCCTCTGCAAAAGCAGTCTGCGGTTTTAACTGCTCAACTATCTCCCTAGCATCTCCACCTGGCTTAGCCTTTGGCTATTAGTCTCCAAAGTACACTTTTTCCTTTTAAAGTTATTTTTATTTATTTGTTTGTTTGGTGCATTGTGGGAGGGAGTGGGGCAGTGTGTGCGCCACAGCGTGTGTGTGGCGGTCATAAGATAGTCTGCAGGAATCAGGCTGTCTTCTGCCACTGTGTGGGTCTTAGGAATTAAAGTCAAGTCATCGGGCTTGGTGGCAATTGCCTTCACTCACTGGGCCAGCTGGCTGGCTCTGCAGGACCTTCTGGTGAAACTTCTAGAGTGCAGTAGATGCAATCTGGACTTGGAGCCTTATGCAAATGGTAAGTAACCTCTCCACCACTAAGGAACTGCCCTCTTGGTCAGGGGCACTTCCGCACAGGAATGGGGTGAGTCCCAAAAAAATCATGTGTAGTTTTCAAGTCCGAAAGGATAAAGAGGGCAAACATGTGTCCTTATATCCAGAAGAACACTATGGACAGCACACAAATGCACAGGAACACATAGGCACATACACATATGCACAGATAGGCACGTGCACATAAAACATTACCTATCACATACAGGCAATACAAATGTATACATAGCTCCCTCCACAAGAAATAATACATACAATGTGTGGGTTTGGGTGTTGCGTGTGCACACATGTGAACATAATTTTCTTTTTCCTTTTTTTGGCTTTTGAGACAGGGTTTCTCTGTGTAACAGCCCTAGCTGTCCTGGAACTCACTCTGTAGACCAGGGTGGCCTTGAACTCACAGAGATCTACCTGTCTCTGTCTCCCAAGTGCTGGGATTAAAGGCTGCGCCACCACTGCCCAGCTTTATCTTTTTTTTTTTTGAATGCACCTTTTGTAAACACTGTGCTTTAGGGCAGGGAGATCTTCAATTGTCCATTCTATAGAAACTCATGTCTAGCCTGGAACTTGTGGTTGAGGCTGGCCTTGAATTCCTGATCCTCAGGTGTGCACCTCCGTGAATACCTTCAATGCCCCATTTCACCAGTAGGGATATGGCAGCCTGGGAGGTAACTGAGTTATGCCGAAATCAATGGCCAAGCCAGGATCTGGACCTCTAGTAGGTCTTTGAGGACATGGGGCTCCTGAATACCCTGACTCTCTCAGAATCCACAGAGGTCCTTGTTTAAGGGGTACTCTCTCCTCTTCACTCACAACCCCTTGGATAAGTTGGTGTTCTTGATTCAAAGGTTTACCCTCCATCTTGGATGGGTCAATCTGAGAGAACTAGAATCAGAGGGTCTGGCCATAGGCTCCTGACAGACAGCTGTTTGTTTTTTCTTCCTCTGCCCAAGAAAGGAAAAGTCACTCCTGGACCCTCCATGATCCCACCCTTTGGTTTTCAGGGCACCCCTGGTCTGATGATCACTTCCTTTAAAGTCACCCCCTACGTGTTGCGGAGGACATCTCCCTCAGCATACCCGAGCAGTGCCCTGTGCAGAGACCTGTTCCATCAACAATGGCCACTGAGCCCATGTTGACTTTGCTTTATGGTCTAGGAACATGTAAAGTAAGTGGCCATCTCTGGCCACATCCTGGAAAGGCTGTGGCTTATCAGCGGTTAGAGTTTTCAGTGTAAACAACCCTCCCACAAGCCTCCTCCAACCTGGCTAGCCTGACCAGGGCTCGAGGGCATTGTGAAGCCAAGGTGTCACAGGGTGTGTGTGGCACCTACCAAAAGTGACTGCTCTCTAAGGGCTTTCTGGAAAGGGGTGTGTGTGAGAGAGATCTCAAGGCTGGCCTTTGTTCCCTTCGGATTTGGACAAATGGATACTTTGAAGAGGGTGTGGGAGCGAGGCTTAGGAGTTATGAATAGCAAACTGGTTTCTTTGGGGGTGGGGTAGCCACAGGGTGTTCACTAAAGTTCTGGGGAATTTGGGTTAACCTATCTATTATCCAGTAGGCTGGGGCAGATTGGCCAGAGTGTTCTCAAAGCAGAACCCCGCCCCCCTTCACGACTCTGGGTGGGTAGATTCCTGTTCATATATCCTAATTACCTGAGGCCCTCTCTTTGCAATTTTGTAGGGGTTGGTTGGAGGTGCTGCGGACCAAACTCAGGGCCTTGCTTACCTTAGGCAGGAGCTCTGCTCCTGAACAATACCCTCTTCCCTTTTTTTATACAGGTGCTGTTACAGAGCCCTGGCTAGCCTTCAACTTACTATGTAGCTAAGGTTCTTGTCAAACTTTCAGCTCCTCCTCCCCCCATTTCTGCCCCTTGAATTCTGGACCTACAATTGTGCCCCAACACCACTGAGGAGGCTGGGTTTTGACACCTGCTCAACTTCCTCCATTCCAGTGACTGACTGTTCTAGAATCTCTCTGCGGCTACCCTTAAGTCTCTGGTCTTCTGCGCTCGAATCACGGGATCTGTGTATACAGAGCAGGAGACCCCCGGTTCTCTTCTCAGAGAAGTCGCTCTGGCTCTGGGCAGGGAGGTGTTTCTCAAAACCGACTTCTTGCATTACATTTCACTCGCTCTACCTCGTTCCTCTTTTGGTTTTATTCACCAGTGGGAAGTGGCTGAAGGAGGAAGTGCCAGGGTGAGTGAGGGAAATCGGAGTACCCAGGAGACGCAGGAGTGGAGCATGTAGCCTGTCCTCGCAGACAGGCTCCACCAAGGCAGAGGGGCGTGAGAAGATGCACCTGGCGCTGCTGGTACTCGTCCTCTCCTGGATCTCAGGTGAGCGCGCAGATTGCTGCCAATACTTCAGCAACTAGAGGAAGCGCTTCTCTCCGGAACCAGGGAGCCCGGCAAGAAGGTCTCATTCACATACTGACCCGTTGTTGTGGGGTCATCGTGACAGAAACACTGAGCCTTTAAACTCAGCCCCAGGCGCAGTTCCAGACCACCGCGTATGCGGGGTTGACCATATTTAAGGCTGACACCCTAACGGGCCCCCCTGGTCTTGGAAAGACGGCAGAGCCCCGGTTGCTCAGGAGAATCCATGAGGGGGCTGGGCTGTCATCTCGTGACCGTGCTCCTTCAAGGGAAGGCTGTGGGGAAGAAGTGAGTGTGGGAGTAGGGGCCTGAGGGAAGGAGAGAAGGGATCTGATATACAAAACAGATGGAGGGGTGGTTGACGGCAGCTGGGACGGAAGAAAACGGCAGAAACAGTGGAAGGCCTGAAAAAGGTGAAGAGGAGGCAGGAGACAAGCCCCAGGGAGGGCTGGCAGCCACTTTCTGGTGTATTTCTTGTGTTTTGTAATGGGGTCCGCTTTCTATGTAGCCAAGGCTGGCCCTTTAACTAGTAACCCTCCTGCCTCAGCCTCTGTCTCCAAAAAGATTTTCATTATGATTAATGACAGTAGCAGACAGAGTTAGGTCGCAGAAGGTGGTTTTCTTGTGTTGGGGTTATAGACTTCGTCATCACTCTTGATCCGATAAAACTCTCAGTGGATGGTTACAGTTTTGATTTCAAACGAAGAAAATTTTCTATTGAACACAGTGATACAGCTCTAGGTGTGGTGGCTCACGCCCTTAATCCCAGCACTCGGGAGGCAGAGGCAGATGGATCTCTGTGAGTTGGAGGCCTGCCTGGTCTACATACCAACTCCAGGCTAGTTAGGGATGTACCATGAGAGTCCATCTTGTAATAAATCGCACAAAATAATGGGTTCATCGTGTCATTTTTTTTTTCATGTGTGTATATCAGGTACTTGGACCACAGTTTTCTCTTGTCTTCTCCTCCAGTTCTGCTGATTTCCCTCCCTTTCTAAACAGCCCCTTCCACTTTCATGTCTATTTTGTTAAAAAAAAAAGTCTAGATTTTTGCATACCAGGGGAAACGTGTTGTCTTTTTGAATCTGGCTTATTCTTTTTAACATGCTGATCGCCAGTTAAACATATTTTCTTGCCGACATAATCATGTATATATTTATCCATTCACCTGTCAGTGGACTTTGGTCCGTGGCTTGGTTGTTGCGGCTAATGTTGCAGTATAAATAGATTTACAGTTGTTCAACCTGTGGGTTTTGACCCTGCTGAAAAACCTCTATCTCCAAAAGTATTCATATCATGATTCATAAGAGGAGCAACATTACAGTTATGAAGTAGTAACAAAAATAATTTTATGGTTGGGAGTTACCACAGCATGAGGAACTGTATTAAAGGGTCCGCAGTCTTAGGAAGGTTGAGATCTGCTGCTCTAGTGCATGCAGACCACAGAAGGGGTTTTCTTGTTTTATATTCTGGTGGTTTCCACTGTGCCGTTGGGATGTTTCTCTCGGTTTGAAGTAGTATCAACAGAAGGCTTTCAATTTTACACCCCTAGTGCAGGCATTTCCCAGGACTCTAGAATCGTACAGCAAAGCGTGTACTCAGCTTTCGTATTTAGACACTGGCATTTCAAATGTGGGGGCTGGAGAGATGGCCCAGCAGTTAAGAAGGCTTGTTTCTTTTTCAGAGGAGCCAAGTTTGAGTCCTAGCCCCCAGTATTGGGTTTCTCACAATTGCCTGTAACTCCAGCTCCAGGGGATCTGATGCCCTTTTTGGATTCTGTGGGAACTTACAGTCACATGCACATACCCATAAACACACACACACACACACACACACACACACACATGCACATAAAAAAGAAAGAAATCCAGGCATAGTAAGACCCCGACTTAAAGAGAAAGAAGAAAAGAAAGGAAGAAAGAAAGAAAGATTTTAAACAGCTTGATCAAATCTTCCCAGATCCCTGTCTTCCCTGAGCTTTCCTGTCTTAGTGTTTGGCAATTCCATATTTTCTTAGTACTCAGGCCAAACCTGGGGCGTCCATCTCCAATGACCTCCTCCCCGACTTTGAATTAAAATCCTAAATCCTTGCAGATGGCTTACTAGGTACTCACCATCTGATTCCTTTCTGCATAGCATTCCCGGTCCCCCCTTTTCTCCCTTGCATCCTTGCCTGGTTCAGCTCCCTTCCCCACATGGCTTTGAGCACACTAGGTTTGTTGGCCTCAGAGTTTTCTGTCCTGTTTGCTCTGAGTGCTCTTCCCTAGGTGGTCCCAGGCTCCTCACTTCATTCCTGTCTTCATTTCTCACCGTGGTTTTCACTGGGGAAATTAAATAAATTAATTAAAACTGCTGTTCCTCTGGGGTTTGGCCCACTCCACTCAGGAGGCGTAGACAAAAGGAGTTCTAGATCATCCTCACCTACAGAGTCCAAGACTTGAATATCTGAGACTCTGCCTCAAAAGGAAAGCACACACAAACAAACCGAGTCCCTTGTGCTGTCTCCCCAGCCACCCACCCCACCCCTGCCATGGTCTGTGCCTCCCTCCCACATCTTAGTAGAATGGAAGCTCCCAGAGGGCAGAGACCTTTGTCCCTAAAGCCATAGTGGGTACAACTCAGGCAAACAGCAAGCAGTAGCTGCAGGAATGAATGTGTCCACTACAGTACTTGTTTTCAACATTGCTCTTCCCGATGTCTGCCTTTCTAGAGCTGAACAACTAAGATGATTATCTTTTCTTTAAAGATTTTATTTACTGTGAGGTGTGTGTGTGTGTGAAAGAGAGAGAGTATGCACATGTGTGCAGATGCCAGGGGAGGCCAGAAGAGGGTGTTGGAGTTACAGGCTGTTGTGAGCTGCCTGATGTGGGTGCTCAGAACTGAACTTGGGTCCTTTGCAAGAGCAATGCGTGCTCTTAGTCTCCGAGTCATCTCTCCAGCTCCCAAGATTCTTACAATTAACTGCAGAGGATGTATATATAGTTGATGGACATGTGCAGTGGCTCTGGAAAGCAATTTGATGGCTCTTCAGAATGTTAGCTGTGGTATAGTCACATGACCAAAATGAAGTGCAAACACACACCCGTGTAAAAGCTAAGAATCCAAATGGACATGATAACAATATTAATAATCCCTAAAAGGTAGGAATGACCTAAATGTCTGACCCATCCATTTTGATTGATGCTTCAGTGAACATGGCACACCCACACCATAGAACATTACCCTGTTAAAACCAGACTGAAATATTAGTGACACAGGCTACGGTATGGATGGACCTCAAATGCGCAATGTGGCGAGAAGAAGCCATCTACCACTGTACACTGTGTGATGTGTTTTATATGAAATGTGCAGATAGGTGAGTCCGTGGGGCCAGGAAGGGGATCAGGGTTAGCGGCGAGAGCGCTGCGGGACAGGCACCCAGGGATGCAGCTGTCAGTGGTGTGAGACAGGTCTTCATACTGGCAAAAGAAAAGGAATTCTCAGGCTGGGGAGGTGACTCAGGGGAGAAGAGCACTGACTGCTCTTAGAGAGGATCCAGGTCTAGATCCAGGGAATCTGACAACCTATGTCACCAATGCACATAAAATACAATTAAATAAATTATTGCAAAAAGAGAAGAAGTTCTGGAGGTAGACAACAGAGATGGTTATAAAGCTGTGGAGGTCCTAAAAACCACCGGGCTGGGTGTGTCACTGTGCGTGAACTATGTACCAGTTTTAAAGGCAGAACAAGACGGATCCCAGCTTTAAATGTGCAACAGTCCAACAAACAGCCCAACACCTTCCCCCAGGCTGGGAGGATTGAACCCAGGACCTCACATATGCCAAGCAAGCACTCTAACAACTAAGTTACACACTCAGTCCCCGTGTTCTTTTTTATCAGACAAGGTTTCCCTACATAGTCCAGGCTGGCCTTGAACTTGCTGCATAGTTCACACTGGCTTCTAGAAGTGCTAAGATTACAGGCATATATTACCATGCCTGGAGCATGGGTCTTTGTTGTTTTTTACATTTATTTGTGTTTATGTGTGTGTGGTGGTGGTGTGTAGTGTGTTGTGTGTGTGTGTTGTGTTGTGTGTGCGTGTGTGTTGGGGGCATTTGTGTGAGTGGTTGTGGATGTGGAGGTCAGAGGACAACTTTCAGGAGTCTGTTCTTCCTTCTACCATGTGGGTCCTAGGGATAAACACAGGTCATCAGGCTTGGTGGCAACACAGTGCCTTTACCCACTGAGCCATCTTATTAGCACCCCAAACTTATTCTTGTAAAGAAACATTCCAGTGTCCTCCGAATCTTTCTAAGGTAGGAACACAACATGCATCTTCAGAAGAAACCCCTCTCACTTGTGACACTGTAAGGCAGGATGGTGTGGAATCAGCATGGGGTGGACACAGGTCAAAGGGGCAGATGGAAAATCCATCTGGAACTCACAAGTGAGAGGCTGTCTCTAAGAATAAAGCAGGGGGTTAGAGCCGTTAAGAGTACTTGCTCTTGCAGAGGGCTCATTTCCCAGCAGCCACACAATGGCACACACCATCTGTAACTCCAGTTCCAGGGGACCTGACACCCTCTCCTGGCCTCTGAAGGCACCAGGCATTCATGTGGTACACAGACAGAGGCAGGCAAAACACATACATATAAAATAAAAGTCAATTAAAAAAGAATAAGGCAGAGAATGATAAAACAAGACACTCATGCTTTCCTCTGCTGTCTGCACATTAACTCAGGCTCATGCTTTAAATATACATGTGCCCCCACCTATACACCATACGTGCACACGCATATGCTTTCATGTTTGGTATAAAAAAGTGTGGTATAGTAAGTGGTTTTTGACTCAATCTCATTATGTAGCCCAGGCTAGCTTTAAATTCATGATCTTTCTGCTTCAGCCTCTTGACTGCTGGGGTTAGGTGTGTGTAGCACCACACTAGGTAACACCACACCTGGTAACACCATACCTGGAAACACCACATCTGGCAACACCACACCTGGAAACACCACACCTGGCAGCACCACACCTAGCAGTGCCACATCTGGCAACA
Organism: Myodes glareolus; assembly: GCF_982192425.1. Taxonomy (NCBI): domain Eukaryota; kingdom Metazoa; phylum Chordata; class Mammalia; order Rodentia; family Cricetidae; genus Myodes; species Myodes glareolus. The sequence continues at coordinate 7,413,579 of NC_142034.1, forward strand.
CTATACCTGGCAATACCACACCTGGCAGCCCCACACCTGGCAGCACCACACCTGGCAATATCATAGCTGGTAGCACCACACCTAACAGCACCATACTTGGCAGTACCACCTGGATGTTGTTTATATGTTATATGTTGTTTATATACATGTTTACATACACACATATATGCATGTATATATGCATGTATGTGTACACACACACATATCTTATATGGTGCAGGGAGGGCAGATGTTCAGATGTTCAGGATGAACCCAGGGTTTTGCCCATACTAGGGTCTCTATGTAGTCCTGGCTGTCCTGGAACTTGCTTTGTAGGCCAAGTTGGCCTTGAATTCAGGGACATTACTTATCTCTGCTAACTGAGTGGTGAAATTAAAGTCTTGCTCCACCATGCTTGGCCATTTTTTTTTCTTTTCAGAGCTGTAATTGTTCAAGAATTTTTCTGGCTCCTCTTGACTCAGCTGGATGTTGAGGGACAGCAGGCAGCCTGTCTTGGAGAAGGGGTGTTCTCTTGACCACTATTCAATTAATCGTGCTTTTGGAACTGGGACTGTATGCTCTTGGAGTGGGAGATTAGTGGTCCACGGTTTTATATTTTCCAGGCTGCTCCACTGCTCAGGATGCAATCACAGGTCCAAACATGGTGAGCGGTAATGAGCAGGGCTCCTTGACTGTGCGGTGCTCATATGATTCCTCCTGGAAGACTTACAAGAAGTACTGGTGCCGAGGAACTGATTGGGATACATGTGAGATTCTGGTTAAAACGGATAAAGAACAGTTGGTGAAGAAGGACCATGTATCCATCAGGGATGACCAGACAGACTTCATCGTCACAGTGACCATGGAGGAGCTGAGGATAAGGGACGCTGGCGTTTACTGGTGTGGGATTCAAAAAGCTGGATATGATCGCAAATTTAAAGTTAATGTGAACATTGGCCCAGGTAAGAGTGTGTGTACATCTCTTCAGATGCCCTTTTTGGTCCCTCGGGTCCCACCTAAAGGAATTAGCTGTCACTCATGAGCTGTTGCACTGTGCAGGAGGTAGAGACCTGAAGTCCCCCACACCCCTGACAGACTGCTTGGGGTTGGGACAGGGCTTCTCTTAAACACCTCCCGACTCCCAGCCTTCCAGGCGCTTCCCTTCCTCTTCTCTGCACAGCTCCATCTTTAGTCTGTGGCCAAGAGAGGGCGGGGTGGTTGTCCCCAGCTCTGGCTCATAGGCCAAAGATACCACTTTCTGTGGCCCCTGGAGTTCCAGTTCCGGCCAACGCTTTCCTGGAGTCCCATGGGAGGTACCCGGCTCTCCAAGGAGCTCAGGGTGCCACCACCTGGTGCTGTGCTCACCCCCTGAGCACACTCCTGAGGGAAACCGTACCAGCCTAGTTGGGGTGTGATGATCCAATTTCCAAGGTCTAGAAGGGCCTTTGCACACAGTTGCCTTTCTGATGTCTGCAGTCTCCCGAGGAGCCCATTTGTGCCTTTAGCCTAACGGTATTCTTTGTGAGTGCTTCCAGAATGCGGAAACTTATGGTGATAGTGGGGGTGGGGTCAGCTCTGAGGTCTTCCTGCATCGGCTTGGAGAGGTTTCTCTCTTGAGCTCTGCTCTTCCACCCCCAGACAGGCTGCTAACACCAGGTCGTAGGGCATTTGTAGGGTGCAGATGGTAGATGAAGGCAGGGCTACCGTCTCCAGGACTCCCTGAGGTTCAGTATGGCGCAAAGCTTGCATTATCTTGCTGAACCTCGATAATACCCTTGGAAAAGGGTATCTCCATTGCTGAAACTTAACTTGTCCCAAGTATCTTTCTGACTGTTAGGACTTTCTTTTTGCTATCAAAGGATTTTTACTTCTTTTGTGTATATAGACAGGTGTTTTGTCTGCATGCATGCATGTATGTGTACCACATGTGTGTCAGGTGTCTGTGGAAGCCAGAGGAGGGCATCAGACACCCTAGAACTGGAGTTACAGATGGTGATGAGCCATCATGTGGGTGCTGGGAACTGAACCTGGGTCCTCTGCAAGAACATTGTGTGCTTTTAACTGCTGAGCCATCTCTCCAGCCCCAATATTAGTTGTTTCCCCCACCCCCGCAGTATGATCATGACCTTAGAAGTTTTGAAACTAGGTTATGTTAGCCACTTTTCAAGTTCCCTGTCTGTTCCTGTCCTTGTCTGATAAAGCTGGGGGGAAGTGTTGGCTGAGGCACTGTCAAGGCAGTTGGGGTGTTCAGCTGGGTTTCAGCTGCTCTTGTTCTGAGGCTCTCCCTGGCTCCCTCCAGGGTTTCACCATTCTCCCTGGACTTGTGCCCAGTCCTACCTGCCTCAGAGGCTCTGGGCTCTCTTAGAGGTCAAGAGGATAGTAGTGGTTCAGCTATAGCTGCTTGCCACAGCCCTGCTCCAGAGTCCTCTGGTTGGGATGGCCCGCACTCCCTCGCAGGCTCAGAGCAAGAGCAGACTGTGATGGGTGATTGGAATAGCATTGTAATCTGTCTTATGCCAAGCACCCACTACAGTATTGACCACGCTCCCCATCACCTTCACCACCACCATGTTCACAGAGACCGTTGCTACAATCACCACCACGTTCTCAATGATGACCAGCTACTCTGATGACAGGTAAGCCAGTTTGAAAGATGCTGTCCTCCATGGTCCAATTAGCCCCAAGTCTTCTAATGGTGGAGTTTCTGAAGTCTCAGATTCCTTCTGTATAGTTAAAGATGCTGGCCCCCCAACTTGCCTTCAGCTCCCAGTGAGCCCTCATCCTGGAACAGAGGGTAGTTCATAGGTTTGTTGGTTCATTTGTTCATTCTTTTATCCTACTTTAACGGGAGCTAATTTCTTTCTGGTAGGCCTGTGTTGGGTTCTAAGGACATGGAAGTAGTGCTTGGTGGGAAAGAGATACTCATAGGAAGTCAGCAAGAGCAACATGGCTAGCTGGTGTGTGTGTGTGTGTGTGTGTGTGTGTGTGTGTGTGTGTGTGAGAGAGAGAGAGAGAGAGAGAGAGAGAGAGAGAGAGTTGTCAGGCCACAGGGATGGCTTTTGGTCCAACTTCTAGGAGGTCACGGAGAACTTGTGGAGGATTTGATTCCCTAGAGCTATTCAAATAGATGTTAAGGGGGCTGGAGAGATGGCTCAGTGAAGAGGACCTGAGTTTGATTTCCCAGCATCCAAATGCTGGTCACAACCATCTGTGACTCCAGTTCCAGGGGATTCAATACCCTCTTTGGCCTCTGAGGACATCATGCACAACACACACACACACACACACACACACACACACACACACACACACACACGTGCACATGCACACACACACGCACACAATAATCGAATTACTGTTAAAATAAGAACCGTGATATTGGTGATGTTGGTAGGTCCTCAATGTCTCTAGACCATGAGGCAGCTTATGAAGGGATTTCTTTCCCCTTCCCTCCCTTTCATTTTCTGTCCCCGCCAGAGTCTCCTGCAGCCCAGACTGACCTTGAATACACTGTGGAGCTGAGGTTGACCTTGAACTTCTGGTCCTTCTGCCTCTATCTTGAGTGTTAGGAGTACAGATTCAGGTTCCCACATCCTACTTAAGCCTGTGGTTCAGTTCAGAGCCTCATGCATGCTAGTCAAGACCTCTTCCTGCTGAACTATATCCTTAGCCCTGCCTAAAGTTACTTTTGGCCCAGCCTGTGATCACTCCATGAAAGGGATGGATACCGACGAAGGTATCCATTTGACAGAAGAGGAAACAGACTAGATGGCTTTCTCTGTGAATCTTGATTGCCCCCCCTTTTATTAAAACAAGACCAGAACCTGGCTTATTCTTTAGCAACCTGCCCAGACCCCTGCAATCAAAGAACTTTCTTGAATCTGAGAGGCCGCTTCTCGTTTCTAGTTTTTGCTTTCTTTGTTCTCATAACTTTGCATTTATTTATTTTTAATTAATCAATTAATGTATCTTATGTATAGGAGGGTTTTTTTCTGCCTTTTTTTTGTCTGTGTGCCGCTGTGTGTGCCTGGTGTCCTCAGAGGCCAGAAGAGGGAGTTGGATCCCCAGGAACTGCAGTTAGAGATGGTGATGAACCACCATGTGGGTGCTGGGAGTCAAACCCAGGCCTTCTGCTAGAGTAGTAAGTGCTCCTAACCACTGAGCCATCTGTCCAGGCTCTTGACTGTGCTTTTGTATCATCCAAGGGCCCCTATTGCAGTCCTTTCCACAAAGCCTCATGGAAGATCCCCAGTCTTTCTTCCATCAGGAACTGAAGGAGCGCGGTCGATCGGTAATTAAAGATCAACCAGACTAGCTTAATATAAAGATACAGCTTTAATAAACAGAAGGAAAACTTACACCAGAGTCCCAACGGTCTGTCCAAGAACGCAGGAGCCGAGCGAGAGAGGGTGGGGAAGCGCACTGCCAGGTTTATAGGTAAATTTTTGCCTTAGGGCAACACGCCCCATGGACAGAATGTGATTGGCTAAACTCCCCTATCAAGGCACCCCTTCACTCCTCTCCCTGCTTTGCACTCTGTTTTGAGACTTTGGTTTGTTCCTGTTTTGCAGTGTTGAGGACTGATCTCGGGGCCTCAGCACCAGCTAGGCAAGTGCTTTATTACAGAGCTACTCCCATGGCCTTCCAAATGGCTTTTAATTAGTAGTAACTGATGATTGCCCCCCTACCCTGTGTGCGTGGGCACGTGTGTGGTCCAGACAACCTGCAGTGTCGCTCTTGAGGTGTTGTCTTTTTAATTTTAATTTTTATTTTTGAGTCAGAGTCTCTCATTAGCTGGCACTCACCAAGCAGTCTAGCCTAGCTGACCAGGAAGCTTGGGGGTGGGGGTGGGGTTTCTCCTGTCTCCACTTGCCAGCACCAAAATCGCAGGAGCATATCACCATGTCTGGCTTCTTAATGTGGGTTCTAGGGGTTGAACTCAGGACTTCATACTTGTAAATCAACAACTTTGTTGACTAAGTCATCTCCCCAGCCCGCCTTTTCTTATAAGGATACTGGTGGTGTTAGATTAAGGCCCATCCCTATGACCTCACTTAGAGACCCATCTTCAAACCCAGCCACAGGTACCAAAGGGAGAATCAGTCCCAAGACTTTCTTCTAGCCTCTGTGGCTGGCAGCAATGATTTTTTTATTTATATATTTTTAGAAAATATTTATTTTTATTTTCTAAAATAAAGATGTAGCACTTGCCTACATCTATGTCTGGGTACCCACGGGTAACCCGGGTTTGGAGCCCGCAAGAGGGCTTCCGATCTCCTGGAACTGGAAAGTTGTGAGCTACCATGCGCGGGTACTGGGGATGAAAAGTAGGGACAGCAAGAACTCTTAACCACTCAGCACCTCTCCAGCCCCAACTGGCAGCAATGTGGATGTACCTGACATGTAACTGTGTTACTTCAGTTCCTGGCCCTGTCATATGGCTTCTCCCTATATGTGTTCAAATTTCTCTCTCTGTAAGAAGTGCTGGTATGCACCTGTAATTCCAGCACTTGGGAAGCAGAGGCAGAAAAGTCAGGAGTTTAAGGTTGTCCTCATTTACATATTGAGTTTGAGGTTAGCCTGGGCTACCCAAGATTCTGTCTTTAAAAAACAAAACCAGGGGGCTGGAGAGATGGCTCAATGGTTAAGAGCATTGCCTGCTCTTCCAAAGGTCCTGAGTTCAATTCCCAGCAACCACATGGTGGCTCACAACCATCTGTAATGAGGTGTGGTGCCCTCTTCTGGCTTGCAGACATACACAGACAGAATATGATATACATAATAAATAAATATTTAAAAAAAATAAAAAACAAAACCAATGAACCAATGAGGGCCTGCCTAGGATCTGGGAAGCCTGACTCAAGCCTCTGGTTGGGCAGTTCTTGCGAGGCTTCTAGACACAGGCTTTGAAGGAACCCAGAATGAGAATTCCCTGACTGGAAACCAGAGTTCTGCAGGCCATAAGGTGTTGGTCTTGCCTCTGCCACCAGGTGGTTGGGATTTGGTTCAGAGGATGGGAAGCACAGGCCTGGATACTTATGTCTCCTGCCTGATCCTTCTAGTTCTGTTGGTGACAGCGGTGACAGCGGTGACAACAGCAGCGACCGCGGAGGCGGCAATGTTCTGGGTCTCAGTGTGCTCCTTCCGGTCATCTCTGCGGTGCTGTTGCTTCTCCTGCTGGTGACCTCACTCTTTGCTTGGAGGATGATGAGGAGACAGAAGAAAGGTGAGGGTGTCTGGTTCTGAGGCTGGGGCTGGTTGGATGGTGTGGGCTGATGGCTGGCTCCGCCATCTGAGAGCTGACCTGAGGGACTATCCAAGCAGGCTGGGAGAGGCTGTGCCAGAAAGGCCACCACCAGCTAGCCATCCAAGAGGCTGGAGGCCATCTGAAGCTTGAACTTCCCTGGGAAGATTTGGGTCAGCTTCCTGTTCTGCACACCCTTGCTCCTCTCTGATCTGCCTTCTTTCCTGTTTCCTAGTTTGGGTCAAGGTGGCAGAAGTTGCAGTGACTTTAGGAGGGCAGTCCACTCTAGGGAGATGTGGTTGTGAAGGAGGTGCCAAGCTCACATGGGAGAAGAAAGACACACACACACACACACACACACACACACACACACACACACACACACAGTATCCGTGTATGTGTGCCCTATTCATACATACGCAAGTATGGGTTTCCAGGCAACAGAATCAATGTGATCCCAGCTTCTGCTTGTCCCTTGCCCATCAGCCTCTTCTCAGGCTGACCTACTCATTCTAGGTGCCCCTGCTTTTCAGGAAGAGCCTCCCCCCACCTTCTCTCAGAATCACAAGGTCTCTCAGATCACAAGGTCTGGCCTCAACCAAGCCCTTTCCTGTCTGGCTTCACTTCCACATTCTCAAGAAGTTGTAGAAAGTTTCTCAGAATGCCCAGGGACCACCCACCCCCACTCCTACCCCATCTCACATCTCCCCTACTCCATCCCCATGCTGAGCCTAGGAGACTTACACTCTCAGAAGACAGACTAGGTTCTTGTGTTCGTTTCAAGACAGAATGAGTGCCAGAACTGCACAGTGAAACCCTGTTTCAACAAACAAACAAACAAGCAAGCAAACAAGCAAAAAGGCAGGGTCTCACTATGTAGCACAGGCTGTCCTGGAGCTTACTATGTAGACCAGGCTGACCTTAAATTCACAGAGATCCACCAACCTCTGCCTCGTGAGTGCTGAGATTAAGGGAGTGCACCATCATGCCTGTCTAGACTAGGTTCTTTTAAATAATAATAAAATAATAATATAATAATGATTTTAAATTGTCTATGTAGGTATATATGTGTGTGTGTGTACATTTATACACCCACATATGTATACCATAGCACACATGTAGAGATCAGAGGACAACTTTGGGAGTTGGTTTTCTCCCTCTACTCTATGGGATCTGAGAATTCAACCCAGACTGTCAGGTTCAATGGCAAGTACCTTTCCTCACTTAGTCATCTTGCTGGCCCCAAGACCCTGGTCTTATTCATCCCTTCTGCTCCCAAATAGGTTGACTGAGACCCAAGTTTAAGTATTCTCTCTATTCCTAGGCGTCAGGTCGTTTGATACCAAAAACGGGGTAATCTTTTGTTTCTCTTTTTGTCTCCAAGAGCAAGGGGTGGGATGTAGACAGGGAGAAATGCCAAGGGCTGAAAAACATTTATAAAATCGAGCAGTCTCTCTTTTCCCCACTTCTCCCCAAAAGCTGTGTCCACGCCATGCTGACTTAGCTCAGGCATCAAGCTGGGGGCAAAACGCTCAGCTGTCAGGTACAGCCAGGCATCTGTAAGGGGCAGGCCCAGCCACCCTGTGGCTCAGAGCCTGGCTGAAGATGAACTAGAATCCAGCATTAGATGAAGGTAGTGGGACGGACAAGTGTCATGGGAGAAAGGACCAGATGATCCAGTTGCTAGCAACGACAGGTGTGACCTTGAAGTGACCTTGAAGGTGGCAGAATGATGGCGATAACAAGCAAAGTTACGAATGAAACCCAGGATCCTGCAGGGAGAATCTCAGCTCTAGGAGAGTTGGCAAGGCCACACCATCAGCCATTTGCACAGTTCTGTGAAGTTGGGGACAGGTAGGTTAAGGTCTCTTTTTCTAATGATCATCTCATGCTTGAGATGAACAGTGTCACAGAGTGTGCCTCCCAAAGGGTCAGAATCTGGAACCAGACCTCCTGTCTCTGAGCTAGTCCTTGCTTGTGCTCTGCCCTGCCCCAACCTGCTCTGCCCGCCCCACCCTATTTTTCTTCTTTGCGCAAAGAACCTTGCAAGTCATAGCCGGGCAGTGGTGGCGCAGGCCTTTAATCCCAGCACTTAGGAGGCAGAGGCTGGCAGTTCGAGGCCAGCCTGGTCTACAAGAGCTATTTCCAGGACAGCTGTCTTGGGAAAAACAAAACAAAACAAAACAAAACGAGCCTTGCAAGTCTCAAGGATAGGTTTTCTAATTTCAGATTTTTTTTTTCCTTTTAGCTGCTGGGCCACACTCAGAGCAGGTAAGCAACCCAGAGTCCAGACATCAGGGAGCAACAGCTTCTTTTCCTCTTTCCTTATTTTCTACCCCCTGGAAGCTTCTATGTCCAAATGCATCAGATAAGTCACATACAGACTTCTGGTCCCTACAGGCTGGCGGGGGGGGGGGGATGAGGGACCTAGAAACAGTCAGAAGGGAGGAGGCCTGGGTAGATAATGGGGAGGATGGGGAGCATAAGGAGCTAGGAGGGGGTGGGTACAGGAAAGCAGAGAGGCCCATGTCCCTCTGCAAAAGTAAAACCTGTTTCAGCAGGCTGATTCTGCAAATGTGTACATCCTGTGTCCCCAACCCCAGGTGTCGCCGTCTGTGGAGGGTGACCTCTGTTATGCAAACCTGTCCCTTCAGCAGCCCAGACCCTCCTCTCATAAAAAAGGTTCCTCCATGGCCTCCTCTGGCGAGGCCCACCAAGAGGAAGTGGAATATGTCACCATGGTATGTCTTTCATGGGGCCCGCGGAGATGTGAGGTTCTCACTGCCCCACCCCCTTGGAGAGTGTACTCTGTGCCCATGTGGACACAGCTGGTGAGGGTGGGGTCTGAGCAGATCTAATAGGTTTCAGAAGGGTTTCCACACCACCTCTCAACCCTGCAGACTTGGGCCTGTCTAATGTGGTCCTAACACTAGACAGGGAAGAGCCACACTGGCCAAGTGACTTGGGATCCTGTAGGAAGTGGATGTCCTGGGGGCAGAGGTGGGACTCTCTTGTGTAGCGTGAAGGTTATTTGGGGTTCCTGACAGAATGGAGGGAAACTGGAGCCCTGACCTACCTCTTCTGAGGACTTTCTTGTCTCATTGGGTGGTCACTGCTCCCCCCACCCCCAGCCTTTCTGACCTTGTGATCCTCTGTATCCCAGGCTCCCTTTCCCAGGGAGGAGATTTCATACGCAGCTCTGTCTCTGGTGGCCTTGGGTCAGGAGCCCATTTACAACAACACTGGCTCCCTCGTCACCCGCCTTCCCAGCTCCAGCCTTGAGGAGTCCACACAATATAGCAGCATCAAGAGGCCCTAGGCTGTGGCCATGCCTTGATCTTGGTCCCTGAAGAAGGCCTGGGAGCAGGTCCCAGCACTTCTGCCTCCGTGCCTGCTTCCTTGCCAGGCCTAAGGGGTGGCTTGAGCTCTGCCCATTCAGCCCTCATGGCCGTGAGCTCCGCCCACTCAGCCCTCATGGCAGTCAGCTCTACCTCAAGCCTGGAGCCCAGCCTCGGGACTCCAGGGAACCCAGTGTCTTTCTCTGTCTCCTCTTATAGTCAAGGTACCTTGGAAGGTGCACGGGGAGGCTGCTGCAGGGATGCTGTGTAAATCATAACAGTGATAACAATAGGAATAATAGCAATTAACCTCTATTTATTGTTTATCATATGGCCCCCAAAGACATTTTCATCCTAATGCCCATAATCTGTGAATTCTTATACACTGAGAGACACAGGTGCATTTTGCTTAAGTTAGGATTTTGAGATGATTTTATATTATCCAGGTAGGCCCAAAATAAGATCACAAGGGTTCCTCTAAGGAGGAAAAGAGCAAGAAAAAAAAAGAGAGAGAGTGAGAAAGAGAAAAGAAAAAATTCATGACAGGAACAGAACACAAGGGATGCAGGAAGAACAAAGACCCAAGGAAGGCAAATATCAAATTGTCTCTTGGGTGAGACCTCCAATGGGAGTTAGACCTCCAAGAGGAGTTAGGCCTGAGCTGAATTTGAGTCTGGAATTGCCTGTACTGCTGGTTTTCAGAAATGTAAAATAATAAACTTTGTTGCTTTTTATTTATTTGTTTACCATTTATTTATTTATTTATTTGAGATAGGCTCTCTCTATATCGCCCTTGCCGTCCTGGAACTTTATAGACTATTTTAGTCACTATGTAGACCAGGTTGGCCTCCAACCCATAGAGATCCACCTGCTTCTGCCTCCCAAGTGCTGGGATTAAAGGCGTGGGCCACCGGGCCCAACTAAATCGCATTGTGTTAAATTAAGCCCCTGGTTGACGGTTCCAAAGGCTACAGGAAGTCGAATGGCAGGTGTCCTTCTCTGTTTCACGTACAGTGTTGAACTTTCATAATGGTGCTTCGGTCGTCATCCCATGCTGCAGGTGAGGAACCCCTCGTGTAGAGAGGCTAAGAGACTTTGTGCCGAGCTTTATGGCTAGTAAGCTGGTGAGGTGGATTTCAACCTGGAGTGGGCTTCAGGAGTCTTCGCCAGTAACCTATCCTGTTTATACACAGAGGAAAGGGTTTGTATGCATGTGCATATACATGCGTGTGTACATACAGCTACTTAGGACTGAAGAGAGCATTTACAGACATTGGGCTTGGTGCCTTTGTTCTGGGGTTCTAGCATTGCTCTCCTCAGAATACATCCTTGGTTTCATGGTCTTGCAGCCGACTCCAAACAACCATCTCATCTCTGCTCATTGTCTTTTCCTTCTCTGTCCAAGTTAGCTTTCTTCCCCGTAGCCAGAGTAGTTTGTTCAAAGCTTAGAGCTGATGGCTCCCACCTTATGAGCTCCACGACTCCTTCGTCTGCCTTTGAGGCCCCAGGGAACCCATGGGCCTCTGCTTGCCTCATGAATCCCATCTCCGTTCACTTCGCCATTCTGTTCTATCCAACCCACTCCAGCCTCTCTTCTTTCCTTACCAGATGCTACAGTTTGGATCTGAAATGTCTCCCAAGGACTAGGTGCTAAAGGCTTGATCCCCAGCCTGTGGTGCTACTGGGAGTCAATGCGACCTTCAGCCCCCCAGGAGGCGGGGCTTAGTGGGAGGAAGTGACGTCACTGGGAGGCAACGCTTGAAGGGACCGTGGGAACCCTGGCCTCTCCTCTCTTTCTGTTTCCTAGCCCCTGTGAAGTGAGTCGCTTTTCTCTACCATGTGCACCCCATCAGGGTGTTCTGTCCGGCGACAGGCACAAGGCGAAGGAGCCAGACAGCTGTGGATTAAAACCACAAGCAACTCTACCTTCCTTCTAAATTATTTTATCAGTGCAATGGGAAGCTCACTAATTAATACTGTGCCTTTCTCAGGGCCTGGTTCTTGCTATCTCCTCTTTCTGGAATGTTCCTCCTGCAGATTTTTAAATAGCCCCCTTTCATCATAACATCCTGACCCCCTCCCCCTTTATGGGCAGTAGCCCCCACTTTTCCCCAGTTCCTCTCTGTCTCATTGCCCTATTTTATTTCTCAATGCTGGGGCCAAATAGGGAAGAACGCCTTATTTTGGTTTACAGCTTGAGGGGAGATAGCCATTAGGGCTGGGGAGGCATGGCGTCAGGAGGATGGGGCAGTTGCTCATAGTGTATCAATGGTCAAAAAATCAGGGAGAACACAGGAAATGGGCCCTGGCTAAGAAACTCATGCGCAGTGATCCATTTCCTCTAGCTAGGCCCTACTTCAGAAGCCCCTCCCACTAGTGACCTACTTCCTCTGTGGCCGTTATTGGTCTGTCCTGAGGTTATCTGACTATTAACAGCTGTGGACACTGGAAGTGGACCTGGGTACGTGATCTTGGTGACCCTGGTACAGAGAACCTTCATTCACTGCTCCAGAGAGGGCGTCCTTCACTCTAAAGAGCTATTCTGATCCATCCTGGGGAAACTGTCTGATCCAAGGAGTAATTTTTTTATTTTGTTTTATTTTTTAAGATTTATTTATTTATGTGTATGAGTGTTCTATCTGCATGTGTACCTGAATGCCAGAAGATAGCATCAGATCCCATTAGACGGTTGTGAACCTCCATGTGGTTGCTGGGAAGCTGACTCATGATCTCTGCAAGAGCAGCCAATGCTCTTAACTGCGGAGCCATCTCTCCAGCCCTATTTTGTTCTATTTTTAAAGTTACATTTATTAGTTTATTTGAATGGGTGGTCAGAGGACAACACGCAGGAATCAGTTTATTTTCTTTCCACCATGTGGATTTTGGAGATTGAATTTAGTAGCTTGAATAACAAATACTTCACCTACTAAGCTTGACTTTTTTTTTTTTTTTGAGACAGGGTTTCTCTGTGAAACAGTCCTGGCTGTAATAGAACTCAATCTGTAGACTAGGCAAGCCTCGAACTCACAGAGATCTGCCTGTCTCTGCCCCTGAGTGCTGGGATTAAAGGTGCGCACCACCATTGCCTGGCCTATTCAATTTTTAAAAAATTTTATTTATTTTTGTTTGATGTGTCTGAGTGTTTGAATGTATGTCTATGCAACCTGTGTGTCCAGTGATTGTCATCAAAATTCCCAGAGATTGGAGTTACAGATGGTTGTGAGCCCCCATGTGGGTACTGGGAATTGAACCCAGGTCCTCTGGAAGGGCAGTCATCACTGAGTCACTCTTTAGCTCCAGACTTGACTATTCTTGAGCTGACCATATGGAGTGTTTTGACCCAGGATGTTTTGAGATCTGTGGAGCAAGAGGTGCCTAGCCTACATCCAGATATTTAGATGGAACGGTTCAGAACTGAGCAGAGAGAGAGAGAGAGAGAGAGAGAGAGAGAGAGAGAGAGAGAGAGTTCCATCTCCAAGCCCAGATCAGGGCCTCTCTGTGCCACCTTAGCTTTTCTCTTGGGGTTTCCTTTGAGCAGCCTGCCCTGAGCAGGGCATACAAACATGTCCACGCGGCCCAGCAAAGGGCCCATTCTTTTTGGTGTCACACGGTCCCAGATCCTCATGAGCCACATCGCTGTGAGACTTCTGAGGCAAATGAGGAACAAGGCTAGATGTGGTGATGTACTCCTTCGACCCCAGCACTCGGGGGACCCAGGCAGCCCAATCTCTGCGAGTTATAGGCCAGCCTGAACTACACAGTGAGACCTTGTCTCAAAACAAAATAAAACAAGACTCAAGTCTAGGAATGTAGGGAAGGCTAGAACGTTGCTCATTTTGCCTAGGTGGGAGACCCTTACAGCGTCCTCTTCTATCTGGACAGTGGCTGTGGGCTGAAAATGGGAGCTTCCGGTTGCATGGCTGCCTAAACTTTCTGACATTGCAGCCCATTGCTAATGTCTACAAAGTTCATGCTTGAGAAGTATGTAATGAAGCTACCCTCTCTCCCAACCCCCGCCACATCTTATAGTGATTTTAGAAATTTTATAGTTTTGTAAGGACTGCTTTCTTTCTTTTCTTTTTTTTAAAAGATAGTATGTTGCTGGGGACTATAGAGTTGGCTCCATGGTTACGAGCATGTACTGTTCTTCTAGAGGTCTCAAGCCAGTTCTTGGGACCCTTATCACCTGCAACTCCCGCTACAGGATAGCCAACAATCTTTTCTGTTTCCCTTGGACACTATGCTCATGTGCACATAGTCTCTCTCTCTCTCTCTCTCTCTCTCTCTCTCTCTCTCTCTCTCTCTCTCTCTCTCTCTCTTTCTCTCTCACAGTTAAAAACAATATGTTCTTTAAAAATATAGTAAGTTGTCACTATTTTTGTGAATGATTCTTATGGAGGGGCCACACATGTGTCATGGCACCAGTGTGAAGGTCGGAAGACAATTTTGTGGAGTCCCTGAAGGTAGTTGACACATACTGGTTCAGATAATTCCACAGCTGACGGAGCAGCTTCTTGTCTGTGGTAATGATGGAAGCACCTAGATTCTTTGATGGCTGGAGGCAGTGTCTGCCCATTTGATTTGCTGGGAAAGTAGGAGGAGGATGCTAGGGAGGTAGGAGAGTCGGGGAAGGGAAGCGAGCAAGCACGCACTTGAGGCTGGGAAGGGAAATCCTTCACAGACTTCTCAATGTATGGAGGCGTTGCCTTAGGCACATCCTGGGACTCAAGGGCTTCGCTCAGGAGTGTATGGGTGGCTGACTGGTACCGTCATCACAAGACAGTGAATTTGGGTGTAAGCCGCTGGGGTCTGAGTGAGGGTTCCAGGGAAACACATTGTGTTAGAACGGGCTCCAGGATGTGCTCAACTTTTGCTGAGTGCCTGTTTATTTATAGCCTCATCCAAAGTGGCTGGGCTCCCCTCCTCTGACTTCTGAATTATTAATATTCAAAGATCCACTTGATGCAAGTTGGGAGGAGGTGGAGAGAAGGCCAGTGGTTATTAATACTTGCTGTTCTTGCAGAAGACCTGGGGTCCGATCCCCACACCCACAGGAAGTCTCGCAGCAGCGTGTAACTTCAGCCCCAAGGGATTTGGTGCCTTCTTCTGACCTCAGTAGGCTCCTGCACAAGTGTGCACACATACACTCAGGTGCACACACAGACACATAAAATAAACAAGTATTATGACAATTAGGAAGGGTTGGGTTGTTTCCTTTGGGGACTTGTATGCTTCACATTGACTTCAGAACTTTTTTCAGTCATCTGAGGGGGTTAAAAAATGTGAAATTCGGATAAATGTTGGCTTGAAGCTGAGCATAGTGGTGTACACCCTTAATCCCAGCACTTGGGGAGCTGAGGCAAGTGTGCCTCTGAGAGTTTGTGGAGAACCTGGTTTACATAGTGAGTTTCAGGCCAGTCAGGGCTACATAGAGAAACCTGGTCTCAAACGAACAAGTGAAAAGATAAATGTTGGATTGAAGCAAGGCTGAAGTCCACTTTGGCTGGACATTGCTTTTGGGTAATTATTTATTTATTTTTTTGTGTGTTCTGGGGATTGGATGTGGGGCCTTGTGTATGGTAGGCACACATTCTACCAGTAGGCTTTAATTCCAGCCCCTAGTTTGATACCTTGGAAAATAACATTTATTTGACACATGAGGCTTAGAAAGATCAGATGGCTAGAATCCATTAATTTCATGTATCACTAAGGTTTTAGACTCAGGAGAGTGGTCAGCCTTTTATTTTCTCAGTGTGTACATTTCTGTCTAGTGAAATTGGAACTGGTTTTGGTCAAGGCATTAAAAGTTAATTAAACCAGGGAGTCATAAAACAGACTTTTTCAAATGTTTATTCTGACTCAAAACATCTAGCTTGTCATAATATGATGACACATTTTTCAAGATTTGTTTTTAATCATTTTTCAAGATTTCATGTATGTGTCATGTATGTGTATGTCTGTGTATATGCATGTGTGCACATACCTGCAGAGGCCATTAGAGGGTGGTGGGTGCTCTGCAGCTGGAGTTACAGGAGCTTGCGAGCCACCGTGTGGGTGCTGGGAACTGATCCTGGGTCCTCTGCAAGAGCAGCCAGTGCCCCTAACTGCTGGGCCGTCCCTTCAGCCTTTCTCCTGACTTTTTGTTTGTTTGTTTGTTCCTTTGAGACAGGGTTTCTCTGTGCAGCCCTGGCTGTCCTGGAGCTCACTCTGTAGACCAGGCTGACCTCTAACTCAGGAGATCAACCTGCCTCTGTCTTCCAAGTGCTGGGATTAAAGGTGTGCGCTACCACCACCGCTGGTTTCTCTCCTGCTGTTTTTCATGTAGAATTAAGGCCCCCCCTTTTTTTCTCACTCAGCTTAGACAAAGGCCCCGGGGTTCATCGTGTCGTCTTGTGTTCTCGTTTCTTTAACACGAAGCAAAATGCTAGCTACTTATGAAGCAATCTGACCCAAATTCTTCACTCTCATGCTCTCCCTCCTGTTAGTGTGCAGTCCCCTCCCCCTTCTGTGCTTGTCACAGCGACCAATGCCTGAGCAGAGCACCTCGAGGGAGGGAGGATTTGCTTTAGCTCATGGTTTCGAATCTGGTGAAGGAGATCAGATGGCATCATCGTGGTCAGGAAGCAGAGGAGACACACAGGAAGGGGCTGCAGTGCGGTACAGCTCTAAGGACACCCCCACCCCCACCCCTGCAGCGACCTACTTCCTCCAGCTGGTCCCCACATCTCCTTTTTTTACCACCTCCCAATAATGCCAATATATTACAACTCCATCAAGGATGACTCTGTTAATGAGATCAGTGCCCTCAGAATTCAGCCACTTCCCCGAAGCCTGTGAGCTGGCAACCACATCCCCAGTTCATAAGCCTATTAGGACATTTCATATTTAAACCCTAATGAATTCTTAATTTGGTAGTATTAGATTTGTTTATTTAATATACATATATGAGTACCTGCATGGATACATGTGTACTATGTGCTTGTCTGGTGCCCAAAGAGGACAGAAGAGAGCATCAAATCCTTCAAAAATGGGAGCCGCCATGTGGATGCTGGGAATTAAATATGGGTCCTCTGGACTAGCAGTCAGTGCTCTTAACCAATGAGCCATCTGTCCAGCCCTGGCATGTGTGTGTGTGTGTGTGTGTATGTATGTATATATATATATGATTCTTTCCCAATCATTCAATTTTACTTTTATGGAAATAACAGTCCCATTCCATTCACACTCTTATTCCAGTGGTTAATGTCTTTTCAAACATTAAGTGTGTGTGTGTGTGTGTGTGTGTGTGTTTGTGTGTGCATGTGTGCATGCATGTGTGTTTGTGGTGTGTGTCTAAGTTAGGGGACAACCTGTGAGAGTCTGTTCTCTCCTTTTACTGTGTTTGCTCTGGGAATCATTTGAGCTCAAGTCCTCAAGCTTGGTGGCAAATGTCCACCCACTGAGCCACCCTCTCTGCCTCCGTATCTTTTCTGTTTATACTTTCCATTTATTGGTATATGGAAGAATTCATTCAATGATATCATTATCGTCCACAATTATGACTGGTGTAAAAGTGGGTCCCTGAGTAGCAGACTTTGGTTAACCAAGTGCCTCTGGCCGACAGCAAAAGCAAGAAAACTCCCAGCAAAGATTCCCCCGCCCCCAACAGTGAGCATGTAGCACACCACATGGATTCAGTCTCTCACCAAGAAACTGAAGGGCATTGGTTGAGCTGATAAGTTGGGTAAGAGGGGATTGGTTAAGAAAGTTGTTATTAGCCAAACAGTGGTGGCATACGCCTTTAATCCCAGCACTCGGGAGGCAGATGCAGCTGGATCTCTGTGAGTTTGAGGCCAGCCTGGTCTCTAGTTCCAGGACAGGGTCCAAAGCTACAGAGAAACCCTGTCTTGAAAAACCAACCAACCAACCAACCAACCAACCAACCAACCAACCAAACAAACAAACAAAAAACTGTTATTGCTATGTTTTCATAAAAGAATGGACATTTTAGCACCCCAAGTCTCAAAATAAAGTTATTTCCTAAGGGGGTGTGAGGATGTGCGTAATGTGCAGCTTGGTACTTGCCTTGTAAGTCTGAGGACCCGAGTTTGGTCCCCAGAACCCACTTAGAAAGCCAAATATAGTGACATGCGCTTGCCATCTTCCTGCTGGGGAGGCAGAGATAGTCAGACAGACCCCTGAGGCTCACCGCCTAGCCAGCCTTAGCCTGCTTGGCAAGTTCCAGGCTAGCAGAGACCTTGTCTCAAAAGAAAAAGGAAGATGGGCTGGGGAGATGGCCCAGTAGTTAGAGTTTGTCCATGTGTGTGTAATCTTGAGGGCTGGAGTTTGGGTGCCCAGAAACTCACGTTGATACTAGGTGGAGGTGGCTGCTGGCTTCTAATTTCCATCCAGAAGGTGGAGGCAGGGTCGCCCCAGAGCAAGCTAGCTAACAGACAAACCATATTGGCAACCACTGGGTTTGACTGAGAGATCCTACCTTAATAAACAAGATGACTGAGAATGGTTCCTAGTATCAGATTCGGGCTTCCACCTACGCCCTCACCCACATCCATACACGTACACCCACGCACACATGCAAAAACATGCGCACAGCATGCAAACATTAAACATGGGAAACAAGGTCGATGGAGCCTGAGGAACGGCATCCAGTGTTATCCGCTGACCTGCACACAGTTTCCCAAGAAGCAACAGCGTACTTTTACGCCGACATCTGTTTTTGCATAATTTCCCACTCATTCACTGCTACTCTGAAAAGGGCTGGGCCTTACACATGAATGGGCGATTGGTGGTCATTGATCTGGTCCTCACCATTCCCTGAATGTGGCTTCTCTTTTCTTCTGTGTCCCAGCTTGTGTGTGGGCTAGCTTCCCCTTGAAAGCCTCTAACAGAGAGCATCCTTTTGTGTCTGAGTTCTGACTAAGGATGTCACTCATGTGGATCCCATGATCCATCGGTTGTGAAAAGGGCCCTTCAATCAGTCAACTCCTCTTGACTCAGCACATACCCCTTAGCCAACACACAAGGCTCCTTGTGACCTCATCCTCACATGTCCCTCTCTGACCCTGAGGGTTTGCTGTTCTTGCTTCGTGGAAGGGTGGCCTTGCTTCTTTGTCTTGCTATGGTATGTCTCTGCAGGGACGGCCTTAGAGCTAAGGTGGGGGAGAGGAGGTTCCTGGAGGTCAGACATGCAGAAGAGACTAAGGGAACCCCATGGGGCAGAAATTTCAGAGCAGAGCAAACTCTTCTTCAGTAGGACAGGTCCCCCAAACCAGCCACCTGTAGTCCCATCATCATTAGCGGCTAGCTTTGTGTATGTGGGTTCTTTGGGGGGGGATGCGTGTATGTGGAGGTCAGAGGTCCCCTCAGCTCCTCTTCTTCAGGCACATTCCACATTAGTTTTTTCAGAAAATCTTTCTCTGGTCTAGAACTTACCAATTAGGTGAGGCTGTTTGCCATGCTGGGATTATAAACATATGCCGCCACGACAGGGATTTTACTTTTTTTATAATTACAGAGTAAGACACCCGTATGCCTGCATCCTTCTGGAGAATGGGACATTACCAGCACCAATGCTGTCACACAATTCATTAGTTACGTGTTTATCTTCCATGCAGGGATGGGCTTGTAAAAGGTATCCTGAGGGTCCCAGCACCGGCCCTCCTTGCCTCATGTAAATTAGCAAAGTCACCAGAGGATTCTGCATTAGGTGACTTTTGCAATGAACTGGGTCAGTCTCAGAGGCCCTTCTCATTTTCATAGCATTTGCTGTCCATGAATCCATGAGCCAATGGCTAGTTGTGCTTGAGTGTGTTCAGACACTGGCTATTGGCTCCTACCAACTCGGCAAAGAGTCCCATCTCCTTTCATTGCTGGTGTTCCCCAAAACACTGTTGCCTTCTCTTTAGGATGCTGAGGGTCTGTCCCCCCACCTCGTGTGTGTGTGTGTGTGTGTGTGTGTGTGTGTGTGTGTGTGTGTGCATGCATGTACTTGAGCTCATTTGTGAGGAAGACAGGTCAATGTCTTCCTCAATGGCTCTCCATCTAATTTTTTTTTTGAGACAGGGTTTTTCTGTGTTACAGTACTAGCTGTCCTGGAATTAGCTCTGCAGACCAGGCTGGTCTTGAACTCACAGAGATCCGCCTGCCTCTGCCTCCCAAGAGCTGGGATTAAAGCAGGCGCCACCACTGCCCGGCTCTCCATCTTATTTTTTAAGGCAGAGTCTCTCAATGGTCCTGGATCTCCCTGTTTCAGCAAGATTACCAGGACAACAAGCCCCAGGGATCCTCATGTCTCTGCTTCCCCAGTGCTAGGACGGCAGGGGTATGCCACCACGCCTGGCTTTTCACAGAGGTGCTGGGATCTGAACTCAGGTCCTCATTTGTGTGTGTGTGTGTGTGTGTGAAGCACTATGCCAGCTGAGCCGTCTCTCCACCCCCCTGTTCTGGGCGTTTCTGTGACAGAGAAGCAGCAGGTCACAGCTCTGGTGTGAGCCAGTACCCACTGCCTCTGGTCACTGGAAGGAGCTGCAAAGTTTATGTGGTGCACTCATTCTGAGAGTTCACACAGCCTCTGCTTACTAATGCTAAGTCACAAAAGCAGAAGGAGGAAGCTCCCAGAGCGCTGGTGTTCTTTCATAGAAGTGTCCCACTGCCTGGATGGTGACAAGTGCCAAGGCAGAGAAGTATTTCATCATCAGATACAGGGAGATATTAGCGCCGAGGAGAGGGGAGGAAGGTGACGGCGACCCCACCAAGTCGCAGAGGTGGTGTCTGTGAAATCTGGGTCTAGCTTGATTGGCAGTAAAGGTGTGGCTAGAATTCCCCCATTTGTCCTGGGCAATGTGTCCAAAACACCCTGTAGATGCATGTAATGGTGGACAGCACAGATCCAGGCACACGCACACACGCGTACACATATGTGAATTTCTTTTTGTATTAGATGTTGAGTACATTTTTATTTAACTTTTCCTCAGACATAAAAGTTTCAAATTTTGCCAGGCGGTGGTGGCGCGCACCTTTAATCCCAGCCCTTGGGAGGCAGAGGCAGGCGGCTCTTGGGGAGTTTCAAAGCCGTCCTGGTCCCCAGAGAGAGTTCGAGGGCAGCAAAGGCTGCACAAAGAAACGAGATCTCCAAAAACTAAAAAGTAAATTTCAATAACTGGCTATTTAATATCTTACTAAAATGTCAAATGGGGGGGTAAATAGAAACATTTAAAAAGGATCCCCCCCAAAAAAAAGCAAAACAAAAAATGGGAAAAATGTTCCCCCAGAATTCAAGAGGAACTGATTATAATGACAATCTAGTTGGTTCTCTAGATTTTGAGCAAACCCTCCTCCTTCCAATTTGATGTGCTTCAACCATCCAGAAAGTGTGAAATAATACTTATGCAAATTGAAGTCATCTTTCTTTGACCTCCCCACTGTCCTAAGCAGCAAATACAAATTGTAAATCACATTATTGGTGCG
Organism: Myodes glareolus; assembly: GCF_982192425.1. Classification (NCBI taxonomy): domain Eukaryota; kingdom Metazoa; phylum Chordata; class Mammalia; order Rodentia; family Cricetidae; genus Myodes; species Myodes glareolus. Next base: position 7,434,606 of record NC_142034.1, read on the forward strand.
CCCTTTGTTGTAAGGAGCACCTCCCAACCCCGTCTGCCCCCACCTTATGAGAAACAAGGAGGAGTGTGAAGCCACCTTCTTAACCATAACCGTCTCTCAGGGAACCTTGGCTTTGGCCCCAATAGCACAATGGCTTTCAGTGTGGTCAACATGAAGTCTAATTCAGAAGAGCCCTTCAGCGTGACACCTGTCCATTTCGCCTTCCTGTGGATGTCCTCAGCAAGCATAAATGCCTGTAATGCGGAGAGCCATATCTGGTAAAGTGTAGCTGCATCTCCAGCTCCTACAGCTTCAACAACAGGCAGAATCAGAAGCCACGAAGGAAGGACTCAAACCAAGTGTGTTCAGACCGAATCCATGATGTCGGGATCTTAGGACTGAACTTTCCAAAACAATGGCATATGTAAAATCCTATCCAATGTGAAGTGTGCCCTCTCTGGAGCTCTGGATGCTGGAGTTAGCCAAGAGGTTACCCGTGACACGGCCTGAACTAAAGCAGCAATTGCGGGAATCATGGTGTTGTTGGGTTTTTTTCTGTCCATACATATATTCATGCAAATAACACTACTTAATGTATAAATTAAACACAGTAAGAGGTTAAAATAACAAAAGAGAACAATTATAGCAATATATTACAATAAATTCTCTGGATGAAGGTCCTCTCTCAAAATATCTCATTTCCTCATTTATAGTAGTAAGATTTTTTTGTTTTTGTTTTTGTTTTTGTTTTTCGAGACAGGCTTTCTCTGTGTAACAGTCCTGACTGTCTTGGAACTCCCTTTGTAGACCAAGCTGGCCTCGAACTCACTGAGATCCACTTGCTTCTGCCTCCTGAGTGCTGGGATTAAAGGCATGCGCCACTACCGCCAGGCTAGTAAGATTTTTTTTTTAGAGCCTCCCACACCCCCCTTCTTTAAAAAATATTTTAAAATTGTATTTGTGTGTGTCTGGGTAGGTATGTGTATGCCTGTACAAATGCCCATGGAGGCCCGAAAAGAGTGTTCTGTCCCCTGCAGCTGGACTCACAGGCAATAGTGACCTGTTGTGGGAACTCCTTCAACCAATAGCCTTTAAAATAGCAGCCCACTTGGGCGTGGTCTCTTGTACTACAAATGCAGATGTAAAGTTTGTGCACCTCCCCACCCTCTGCAGGAGAGCTAGGGGGGGAGAACTAAACTGAATGCTGGGAGAAGGAAGGCAGAGTCAGAGAGACACCGTGTAGCCACTGAAGGAAACAGAAGCCCCAGAATCTTATCGGTAAACCATGAGCCTCATGGTAAAATACAAAATAATAGAAATGGGTAAATTTAAGATATAAGAGCTAGCTAGAAACATGCCTAAGTGATTGGCCATAGCAGTGTTTTAATTAATATAGTTTTTTAAATTAATATAGTGTGGTTATTTCAGGTCTGGGCGGTCCTGAACAAACAAGCAACCTCCTACTATAGTGACCCAACTGCCATGGGTGCTGAGAATCAAACTTGGGTTCTCTGGAACACCCTGATGTGCTCTTAACAGCTGAGCTGTTTCTCCAACTCCATACATTTATTTTCTGGGGACAGGGTCTCACTACTTAGTCCTGGTTAACCTGGAACGTTCTTGGCAGAGACCAGGTTGGCCCCGAGCTAGCAGCAATGATTCTCCTGCCTCTACCTCCTGAGAGCTGCGATTATAGGCAGTGTACTATCACGCCTGGCTGTATAATACTTTAAGTCAACAGTGACGCGGGCAACCCTTTGCTTTGCTTCCTTTTTCCAAATGGCATGCATTATATCAATGATTACGGCTCCTTCTAGTCTAACAGCCCCACTATTCTCTAATAGCCGTATCGAAGCATATAGCTAGTCCATTGCCATGCCTGAATCAGATACGGAGGCCTTTGACTTCTTCCTCAGCCCTGTCACAGCCACTTACCCCATTTAACCTGCGTGAAGCCAAGCCACCTGTCCGCTTTAGGCGTCTGCCTTCAACACCACACTTTCTGTTGCCCATGGCCCTATTCTGCAGCTAGCCCGTCCCTTGCCAGGAAACACTCCTCTGGACACAGCTATACCTAGGGGAGGACAACTGGCCACTCCTGTGCCGTCTGACCCCAAGCAGAAGATGACCACTTCCCAGTGACTCGAGGCTTATCTTGAGTGGTGTGAGGCCAACAGAGGGGAAAAACACCTTCGGGAGCAGTCTGGACTCACTGCACAGGCAGACGCCTGCAGGAACAGCAATAGCATTGCAGGGTGGAGTAGGAAGTAGCATTTGCAGTGGGTTCCTTGGGTAAAAATTATTGAGGCTTTCAAGATGGCCACTGCCGAGCATTAAGATGAGCCCAGGCCCTGTAAAGTAGAGGCAGGTCCCTGTGTGTTTGCACGAATGACACGCCCATGAAGCCAGTCTTGTTTAGCAGGGCCTCGGCCTTACTTCCCACGCTTCATGTGGTGGCAAGCTGCCCTCTTTGGTCCCTTCACTGCTGCCTGGGCTACACTTCCTGAGTGCTAATCCTCTGCATCAAACCAACCTCTTCCTTGGCAGCTGGACCATCTGTTTCCATCAGGGAAACATCTATTCCAAGCCAGAGGGTAAGGTCCACCTTCCCAGCCCGGTTGAGCCGTTCCATTTATAGGATCAGACTAGCACATTCCTAAGACTGGTTGGTCACTAATGACCCAGGCCCTGTTATTCGGTGGTAAATGTTACCACATGTGGGACACCAACTGCCCAGGCTTGGCTTAATGGTAAAGAGTTCATTTCTTTTCCAGCTTCTGCTCATTACAGATTTAAAAGCATTGAGACTCACCCAGGATTACCACAGGGGCATCTGTTGCTTTGAAATGGCTCGCCCTTGGCTGCCGAGCCCTCTCAAAAATCCCCCTTTTCCTATTCTCTTTTCTTCTCCCTCTCTTTGAGGCAAGGTCTCACTGTGTAGTGCTGGCTGGTCTGCAGCTCGCTCTGTAGACCAGTCTGGCATGGAACTCAGCAATTTGTGTGCTCTGTCTCCCAAGTGCTGGCATTAAAGGCCTATGCAATCACAGCAGCCGCCCCTCTCCCATTCTTGATCATTAGGGCTTCCGTGAAAAGCGAGGGCAGCGTATAACTTGTGCTTAAGTTGTGCTATCTACTGGCCCCAGTGACTGGTTCAGTAATGGGCATGTGACTGTTTCGACCTCTACAATGACTGGTTCAGGGGTGAGCATGTGGCCATTTCAGTCTCCAGTGAGCCTCAGGTCTCAGTTGAATCGAGTTGCTGTGAAGTTAAGGTATAGGGGCTTTTGATAATCTTATGACTTCATGAGGAACTACACACCTGTGAATCAAGGCAAGTCATAGTATAGCATCAAGAGAGGGGGAGGAGTCAGGTAGTGGTGGTGCACGGCTTGAATTTGAGGCCAGCCTGGTATCTACAGAGTGAATGCCAGGACAGCCAGGGCTGCATAGAGATACCCTGTCTCGAAAAACCAAAAAGAAAAAAGAAAAGAAAGAAAACAAAAGACAAAAGAAGAAAAAGAAAAGAAAAAGGAAGGAAAGGAGAGGAAAGAGGAGGGGGGGAGAGAGAGATGGGAAGAGGAAGGAGAGGAGAGGGAAGAGAGAGAGGGAGGGAGGGAGGGAGGGAGGGAGAAAGAGAGAGAGAGAGAGAGAGAGAGAGAGAGAGAGAGAGAGAGAGAGAGAGAGAAAACGCCAAGCTAGCCTCATGCCAAGCTAGCATGAAGCTGATGGGTTCTTTTCTTGCTTAAACCAGTCTGAGCTGGTTCCACATTGGCAAGCAGAAGGGGTCCTGACCTCAAGAGTTCCTCCTGGAGAGCCTGTATTACACCCATACTGCACCCACTCAGCGGGATGACTGATGTAGACTGGCTCTGCAAATGGTTGTAGGGCTATTTGAGTGGCATGACCAAGGACGGACAGTCGGCTAAGGGCCAAGGCGGGACAAAAGGCTTAATGTCACCTTACACGTAGTTCTCTCTTTGTGTCAGTGAGCTGCAGGGGAGGGTGTGGTGATGGAGGATGGTGCTCTGGTCAGCAGGGGACCTGATGGGGTGTCTGAGCCAGGGCATGGGCAGAGCACCTGATAGGGAAGACAGGACACACATAGGGCAGGAAGTGGTGGATAGGGTGTGATGCTTGGGGATTCCTCCTGGTGGTTTCTTGTGAGTTTGCGGTCCTGGACCATGCTGTTTGAAAGAGATCCCATTCAGGGCCTGAAGGATGGGATCCTGGGGTTCACAAGGTCTTGGCTTCCATTGTGCCCAAGCTTCTGTCCTCGGGCTGAGCTGTCATGAAGAGTCAGGGCCCTGGCATCTTTCAGTTTGGCAGGAACTTTCAGCTTAGATGTTTGGGGATTCAGGGTGAGGTGCCTGCTTCATTTTAGCATGCCGGACTCTGGCTCAGCAAGCTCAGAACACAGAACTTCGCTCCAGGAATATCTCAGATGCTTGATGAAAACTTTTCCCTTTTTTAAGATATGAACTGGAAGGGATACTTGGTCTGGGGGACTCAGAGTCATTCTGATCTTCAGAGGTGAGAGCTTATCCTGGACCCCTGGGATTTTCCATTTATGTATTTATTATGTATTTATATGTGTGTATGCACGTAAGCACATCACATCGCACCTGTGGACGTCCATGGACAACTTTCAGGAACCTGTTCTCTTTTTCTGCCATGTGTGTCCTGGAACTGAACTCAGGTTATCATACTTGGTGGCAAGCACCTCCACCCAGTGAACCATCTTGTCAGCCCAGACCTATGGTTTTATAGTCTCTAGAATTAGTCATCTAGTCAGGGCCTAGAGCTAGGCAGCTTCAGAGAGCAGCACACATTTGGCCTTCCCCAAGAGTTAATGTCTGAGACTCCTGCCCTTGGCCCTTGAGGAATGTCACAGGAACCAGGATCTATGTATCACATGGGCTGAAGCCGTGGGACCTGTGTCACCTCTCTGAGCTATTCTCTGACTTGCAAAATTGCTGGAAGGTGGCTCTTGATCCTGCAAATTTATTTGTTGAATCGATTTTCAAAATCCCCAACCAGAGTTGACGCTACTTGGGGGCATCTGGAGTGACGGTCATGGCGGGTCTAAGGAAAGGGCCCCACCAGCTCTTCTTTTTCTCTGTCCTGGTTCCCAAGCCCTGGGTCCCCAAGGCCTTAACACTGGCACTGGCTGAAAGGGAGGCAGAGCAGTGAGGTGACAGGGGCTGGGTATGACAGATGGAGATGTCTGGAAGGAAGCGTTCCTTCCTCCCACTTCCCCTGCTCTGGCGATCAGGGCATATCCAGGGCGTTCTCTGGCTCTGAGGCAAGTGGTTCCTGAGAGGATGATGGGGGATGTAGATGTGGGAAGCCTGGATTGCCTGTCTGATTAAAGTCCCTCTCAGACACAGCTGATGGAAGCAGAGGTTAGTTAGGGAGGAAGTCGAAGGGGTCACAGAGACTATAGATTGAAGCCAGCCTCGTATAGAGGAACAGTGGCTATATCTTATCAGACTGGCAGCTTTATATTCTGAATCCTGCAAGCCCCTTTTCCCTTAGCAAATGATCTCTTGATTATAATCTGGCTTGTCATTACAGGAATATATGGTTTGGTATTACTGGACCATTCAGGAATCATAGTCTCAGTAAAACAAACCTTCCCAGAGAGGCAGAGCAGAGCTAACTCTACGGGGGCCATGGAGATGGCTCAGTGGGCAGAGAGCTTGCCTAATAAGTATCAAAACCCGAGTTCAAATCCCCAGACCTACCCATGTGAATCTGGACACAGTAGCACTCATCTGTAATCTCAGTACTTCTACAGTGGGACTGGAGGTAGAGACAGGAGAATTCCTGTGAGCTCTCCTGGTGTAGGCAGTGGGAACGGCAAAAAGACCCTGGCTCAAATGAGGCGAAATGTGAGGGCAGGCATCAGCGGATGTCCTCTGCCCTCTACCCATGTGCCGTGGCATACCCACACTCACACGTGGGAGCATGAATACACATTGCACACACACACACTACACACTCAAACACACAAACAGCCAATAACGGACCCTATGGACCTGAAAAATACACATTGTATACCCCATACCCCAAAGCAAATAGGTGACCTTCTTGACAAAGCCCTTGTGCCCCTCCTCCAGCTATATCCCTCTGCACCCACACTCTTGCTTGTATTTAGGCTTAGACATCTTAATATCTGTAAAATGAGATCAAGCAGGGTGACTGTAGATTTTATGACTTCACAGATATAAACGCTCAGAGCAATCTCCACTCTGTGGAAGGGCCTGCCATCTAAGTGTCTGCCGTAATTATCAGAGTTTCTACAACACCAGCTGTGGCCTTCAGCATAGAACTCTATTTTTTCCCATCTGGTCCCCATTTTCCCAGCTATAATATGGAATTAATGATGGCAGCTACCCAAAAGGTTTGTGGCAAGAAAGTGCCACAGCACAGATTAGAAAAAAATGTGAACTGTAAATTGCTTCACAGATGAGCCATGTGTTTTAAAAATCATTTTTATTAATAATTTTATTAATAATAGTTCTGCTGGGTCCCTCTTGACTATAGTACAGAAATGATTTGAACACTTCTGAGTTCAAAATTGAACAAACCAGTAAAGGGGACCCCACGAGGAGGAGGGAGAATGCATGGATGGAGGTCTGCCACTGTGCCCCCTTTGCTTCTCTGATACCGAAGTGCAGCCCAGCTTCATTCCCTTGCAGAAGTTGTGTGACTTCTGGGTGTGAGCGTGGGGGATTCTTGAGAGCAGTGAGGCCCTCTAGTCCCCACCGACCCCTGGGGCACTTCTCTGACCCAACAGATCTGCTTGTTTAAAACTCCCTGAATTGCTAGGGCATGGCAAGGTGCAAAATTTAAACGGAGAGGCAAGGAGAAAGAGGAAGAGAAAGGTCTGCTTTTAAACGGCCCACAGACACACACCTGTTGCCCTGGTTCTTGAGAAGCTGAGGCAGGAGGATAGTGAAGCCCGCCTAGGGCTACCTAGGTAAACTCTTACCTTTGAAACAACAAATATCCCCAGTCCCAAAACGGAACCAGGAAACTTCGAGAACACGCTCGTTATCACAGTCTATAGTTTATGAGAGAGGTGTGTATACAAGTATGTATGCTTGCATATTTGCACATGCGCATGCCTCTGTGTGTGTGTGCACATGGAGACTTGGTTTCAGACACCTAAAAGCACACCAGTTGTATTTGGTGAAGCCCAAATTGTTAAATCACACCCTTATGATCCTACGTAAATCCACCTACTGATAACTAGACATTCACGTAAGAGAGGAGGGCGTGTGGTCGGTTTCAGGAAAGAAGTAGGGGCTATTGACGGGGAGAGCTCAGCAGCTGGCTGATTTGAATTTACCACGGAAGGCCTCACTGCCTCCAGGGGCGGCGGGGCTGGGCAGGCGCTGATGGGTGAGGTCACTTAGAGGCCAAGATTCTAGGTCTGTTGTTGGCTGCTGGCCTGCAGCTCTCTCACTCCGGCTGGCCGATCTCTGGTTGGTGGGAGAGAGGACGGCCCTGCGCTGGCCTCTGTCAGGGACCAACGTCCCCAAGCGCTCCATAACTTAACAACAGTGCTATGATCTCTCCAGTCACCTGCATCCCTAGAGACTTGTGTCTCTTGCTTGAGGCGGGTGAGGAAGGAAGCAAGCAGCACATTGGGATAAATTTAGCTCCTCTGCAAGGATCTAGCTCAACACTTGCCTGGCCTGGCCCTCACCTTGCTTGTTTCCTTTCAACTCAACTGGAATCCAGCATGGCCAGGATTTTCCAAAGGCCTCTGACCTTCTCCCCCGAGTAGCTTCCTTTTAATATGGAATCATCCCTAGGGTCTTTTATGGAAAAAGTCTGGGATCTACTAGGCTCTCGAGAGTGCAGACACACACATGCACACACATGCACATAGGCCATGTGCACACAGATACATGCCTACAGACATGCACAAACATGTAAGTATGCATCCATATCCACAGCCTTGAAAATGAAGGAAGTCACAGTCTTTTCCCCAGACCAGCTCACAAGAGAAAACATATCCCAAACTGGTGAGTTTCAGCCATTTCTCAAAATACCCTGGGGACTTCAAATTACAGGGGATGGATTCTCAAAGGATGAAAGTCAGGGACACTGGGAAAGCCACTAATGCTGGACCAGGTCACCATCATTTCCTGTTAAAATTATCCCAAGGGACAAGCCAGCACCTCTCCCCAGGCCAGCTGCCTGCTCTGGGAAATGGGCAGGGCCAGTTCCTCAGCTCAGGGAGCCCCAGATGGCTCCAAATTGCCAGTGACGTAACCTGTACTTCCTTATTTACCTAGAGCCCTCAGAGTGCACGCACGAGAGAGGAAATAGAGCAAATAAACCTTGGATAGCCAGCAGCCGGTTTTCCTTGGTTTCCTGGCTTGTTCTTGAGTCTAGGCCGAAAATCTGGCAAGAAGTGGAGCTGTTCCCTCCAGGCAAAAATAATATCTATTCATTCACCCACAGAGCGTGCATTTTCCTGTGGATTTGGGTCCTTTGACCACAACATCGTGTCCCATTTACATTGTTGAACTGACAAAGATGCCTTTGAGGGATAAAGGGTCTGTAGAGGAAAGCAGAATACTGGGTACCATCTTCCTCTGGTTTGTTTCTCTTTGCCTAGGGGTGGGGATGGTTACTGGAAAGAGCAGTCCTGCTGTAAGCAACTTTCCCTGGGTCCTATGAGTGACGGCTCAGGGCAGGGGAAAGACTGGCTGGGATTCTGTCTGTCTTAGATGCTGATTTCTGTTTGTTCGAGACAGAGACCCACCATATAGCCCAGGCTGGCGCTGGCTTAGTGAGTCCCCTGCCTCAGTCTTCCGAGTGCTAGGTGTACAGATGCGCACCACGGCAGCCGGCTTTAGACGTCAACTTTAATCAGAGGCTGTCAAATGAAAGGGAAAATTTCAAAATGATGTCACAAGTGACCATTTCTAACTGGGTGGTCCCGCTGCAGTTCCTGAGTCTTTTAAGGCATTTGAGACCATATGTACAACCTTAAAGCAAATTTTGTGTGTGTGTGTGTGTGTGTGTGCGTGCGCGCACGTGTGGTATGAGTGATGATGTGTGTGTATATGCTGGGGTCTGATGTTGAGTGTCTTCCTCTACCATGTTTTGTTGTTGTTGAACCTGGAACACACTGATTTGGCTAGACTCCTCTGCCAGTAAGTCCCAAGGATCCTCCCATGGCTGCCTCCTCTGTGCTGAGATTACAGTCACGCACAGTTGTTTGTATATAGATGCTGGGGTTCAAACTCAGGTTCTCACACTTCACAGCAAGTGCTATAAGTGCTGAGCCATATTCAAGCCCTGTGCCCGTGTCTTATAGGTCCCAAGCCTGTTGACAGAGGAAACTATTTTCTCTATGTCCTCCGCAGTGCCCCAAAGTGTAGACCCTCACACTTTGGAATGCCCGATATATGTTTGATGAATGAGTAGATGCGATGCGGGGGTTACTATGGGATGTAATTCTCACAGAGCGAGAACAGTGACAGGTGGAAGTGTGAGAGAGGACGGGGTGTGGCCGAGAGTCCCTGGGCCCCTTCACCATTTGCCTGAGGAGGCACCGCAGCAAACTCAGACATGGCTGGCACCCTTTGCCCTTATTTCTCTGCTAATTTCATTCAACAAAGACCAAGCCTGGGACAGATGAATGAGCAACCATGTCTTCTTGTTCTCCTTGTTTTTCTGACTTGCTGGGAGGAGGCTAGCTTTGGCTTGACTCTCTTGGGACAAATTGAGCATGAGTAAGCACTCACTCAAGCTGAAGTCCCTGTGCCCAAAGTTCCACCCTTTCTGCACAGAGAGCTCATGGTCAGGGCAGGAACCACTGGCTTCAACCCAAGAGCTGCTTCTGGGGCCCTCCCTGCCATCATTGCCCTGGATGGTTCTCGACATCGACCTGGTTGCCACACAGGACCAAAAGTTCTCTGAGGAACGTCCAACACCATTGTCCATATGTTTTAAATTATTGAGCCGCATCAAATATTCAGATGTGTGAGAACAATAGCAACTCTATTTAAAAAAAAACCAGCATTTCGTGGATGAACCGATGCCTCTCAGTGGTTCCCAGCACCAGGCTCACACTCGTGTCTCCTAAGAGTGTCTTGTGCTCCTCTGGGTCAGACCGCCACTCACAAGATGGAAGATCAAGTGGAAAGCCCAGTCCTAGAAGTGGACCTTCACGGGGTTCAGCCCGTCTCATGCCCCACCTCTCTGAGAAAAGAGACATTCCCATTAGGAAATTTGGACTGGAGGTTGGCAGAGAAGTCATATTTTCTGCATGGATGGTTCATGTGAGATGCTCCCATGGGATTGTGCCTTGGAGAGTGTGTGTATGTGCGTGCTTCTGAGTTTTGGCGTGTGAAACTGCTTCTTTCTCACAAAGCACCATTTTAGATGGGAACCGAATGTGGTACTCACTGAAATTACTTTGAAGCTTAAGATGTGTGCGTTAACAGCAGCTGCCATTTATCGGATGCGTCCGATATTCCCGAGATTACACCTGTGCCTAGCATTCTGGTGTCTGATATCCACACTCAAAAAGCAGTAAGCCAGATAGTATTTCATAGCTTAGAGAAAAAGGAAGCTGGCTGGGTGGGTGGGGTAAGGATAGAGAATAGTGATATACATGTATTAAAATGTCACAGCAAACCCACGTGTTTGTATTCTAATGAAAACTAAATAAAACTAAGAAGGGAAAGATAAGTAAGGCTTACAGATGTTGCTGAAAGTTACATTAGAGACAGAAGGAGCTCAGGCCGGGGTCTCTTCCCATCAAGCCACAGTGTCTCTTTTCTGGCGGGCTTCTAAACCGCCTTATGTCACTACCAAACATCAGAGGACACTTCTCTGCGGTTGATCTCTGGGAGATAAAGAAGGAGGACCATGTTGTGGGAGGGCAGAGCATAGGAAGGAGGGATTTCTGGGGAACCGGCGAGGTTCTATTTCTTCATCTGGGAGCTGATGCTCCACAGGGGTGCTGCCTCGTTGGCAATCCATCGAGGAGCACACCTGGGATTCAGGATCTTTACTATTTTCCTGTAAAATGTTTATTTTAAAGACTCCTGACTAAGGGGCCTGGAGAAATGGCCCATGGTGAAGAGCACTGTTTGCTCTTCCAGAGGACCCAGGTTTCATTCAAAACAAAACCAAACCATCCAACCGAATTAACAAACAAAAACCTCTAAATGGGCGTGGTGTCATGTGCCTAGAATCCCAGCACTTGAATCAGGAGATCAAGGTCAGCCTCTGCTACGTCGTGAGGTTAGGGTTAGCCTGGGATACGTGAGATCCACATTGAAAAACTAAACAGGATCTGGAATGGTGAGTTTGAGGCCAGCCTGGTCTATATAGTGAGCGCCAGGTCAGCTAGGGTTAAATAGTGAGACCCTGTCCCCAAAAATAAAAATAAAGCAGGGTTAGGGAGATGGTTAGAGGGTAAAATGCTTGCCACACAAATCTGAAGACCTAAGTTTAGATCCTAAGCATCCACATCAAAGGCCAGGCATGGAGGTCTCTCGGTGCAAACTCTGCACAAGGAAGTGAAAATGGGGGTCCCAAGGGCTCAGTGACCAGCCAATCTCCCCAACTGCTGAGTTCCTGAGTCAGTGAGAGTCACTGTCTCAAAAAAATAAGGTGAGACACGATTGACAGCACCCGCTGGTCTCCATACACATAGCTCAGGTACTCAAACATATAGGTGCACATCATATATACATACATCAAATCTTAGCCACTAATGCTGTATAGGAGATCTGCCTCTCATGGCTAATACAGTCTAATGAATCTACTTGGGCTCTAGAATAATGCAAGATTTTTTTTTTTTGAGATGGGTTTCTCTGTGTAGCTATGGAGTCAGTCCTGGAACTCACTCTGTAGACCAGGCTGGCCTTGAACTCACAGAGATCTGCCTGCCTTTTCCTCCCAAGTGCTGGGATTAAAAGTGTGCACCATCACTGCCTTTTTTTTTTTTTTTAAGATAATGCTCCAGTGTCAATGCCCAGACCTTTTACAACTCTAAGGGGAGATTGTCAGCACCATAAGAGAGGTTTTCTCACACACACACACACACACGTGCACACACACATACGCATGTTCATGCATACACGCACACACATACACAGACACGCACACACAAACGTGAGTGCACACACACAGGTCACTGCATTGAGTACCATGGAGAGTTCAAGGTGAGCTCCTGTCAATATGTTAGTGACCACATTGAGAAGACCAGGTATTCACCGTAGAAAGGGGACACTTGTTTTCAGGCAGAGTGAGACCTGTTAGAATAAGGTCGCTCTTCCTCTGGTGATCAATAAGCCCAAAGGAAGCGAAGGCTTTTGTGTGTAGATGAGAGAAGCAGGGAAGACCGCATCTAATCAATGATTTGAAAACTCTGACTTCCCTATTTTAAAGCTTTCAAAAATGAATATTTATATCTTTATATCACACATAGTTTAAAATTAGAGCAACTCTTGGGCTGGAGAGATGGTTCAGTGGTTAAGAGCACTGGCTGCTCTTCCAGAGGACCCTGATCCTGCTTCCAGTGCCTATGTGATGGTTTGCTACTGCTTTTAACTCCAGGTCCATGGTATCTGACGCCCTCTTCTGGTCTCTGCCAGCACTGCATGCACATGGCACATGGATTTGCGTGTAGGCAAAACACCCATACACATAAAATAAAAGCAAATAAATCTTTTATAAATTTTAGAGAGACCTGTATAGTTATTTGTTTTGCCACCAAGCTGGGTTTGTCACTGGCCTGATGGTAAGGTTCCTTGCTTCCACATGCTTTACAGTGGACTACAATCACAGTCTCTGAGAATACAGTCCTTGTTTTGGTCTACATCAAACTGAAGGTTCTAGAACTTCCAGTCTTCTCCTTCTCTGGAGATCCAGAGGAAAAGGGCACCCAGATTTCTCAAACCTGTACACCTGCGCCACTCAGTAGAGGATTTTCTGTTAATCGGATCAGAAATAGCCAGCAGGGCACAAAACATGCATCTGAAACTTAGATGCTTCTGTTTACTCCCCTGGGGTCTTGTTAACATGCAGAATCATTCAGCAGGTCTGAGATGCTACTTTCTAATGAACTCCCAGTTCACAGTCACGTTGCCGACCCCTGGGACCACAGGGCACACTCACGTTGCTGGTCCCTGGGACTGCACTCTGCTGAGAGGTTCTGCAGGGGTGCAGTGAACACAAGACTCAACTTGGACTCACAATCCTTGGCTTTTAGTTACTTTGCCTCTCTGTACCTTTTTAAAACAGAGAAGGACAAATAGGGTTATTTCAAGACTTGCATCTACAGACCTCTTTGGGGGGAAGGCATCACATAGCCAAGACTGACCTGGAACTTCCTATGTAGCCCAAGTTGGCCTTGAACTCACTATTCTGAACTTGTATCATCTGCCTCCTGCAAGTACTAGGATCACAGGTGTGCACCTCCACGCCCAGCTACAGATCACAGCTACGGATATTTCAACCAGCTGAACCACTGCTCCCAGATTATGTGGAGCTGGAGATTGACAGACAAGCTGGGAGAAGTGCAGTCTCCCACCAGGCTTAGGGAAAACTCAGATGCCTGTGCACAGGCCAAATGGCAGAAGAAAGAAAGAGATGGGTGTGTGGGGAGGAGAGGGTTAACTGAACGAGTGAATGCAGCACCCCATAATTGGGGCCTCTGGAGGCGTCCCCTCCCTCAGTGTGCACGTATCTATCTCTCTTTTGAACATCAAACAGGATCACACAGGAAGGCTTTGCCCAGGATCACAGATACTCGCTAGTTTCTTGTTTAAGTCCCAAAGCAAAAGTCAGGGGATCAGAGAGAACTTCCGGCGTTGAAGTGGGCGCCCCGGGGGTGAGTTTTACCTTGTGTAGGACATGCTCGCTGAAGTGAGGGCCAGCTCCGTCTTGGTAGGAGTCGGGTCTCTGCAGATCCATGTCCAGCTAGCTCAGAGCCAACAGCTCCCAGCTCTCCCAGGGCTCTGCGTCAGCGCTCCCAGCAGCTCGGCCCGGAGCTCTGCCGGGCGCGGCAGGCTCTGGTCCAAGCACCCCGGGGGCCCGGCCGCATCCGTGATCAGCACTGGACAGCTCCTATGGCGACCTAGAGGGTACCGAATAAAGATCGGTTTCCTAGATCCCAAAGGTTCAGAGTTCAGCAGGAGAATCGCCGTGGTGCATCGGGGACCAGAGTTCTGAGATACTCGCAGCCCGGGATCACCTGTCTTGTGACTCCAAGATGCCGAGAGCGACGCAAGATTTTGAGGCTAGCTGAGGTATATGTGCGCATCGCATTCGGGAGAATCAGCTGCACTGCTGCGTCCTCCCGGCGGTGCGGTTCAGAGCTCAGGGTTCCTCATCCTCCGTGACCCAGCATCTCCCTTAATGGCTCAGCTCAGCTCTCCTCTCCTTCGGTGCTGGCGCCGCTTTTCTTTTGGTCCCTAGATAGTTCCCTTCAGGGGATAAATAACTGGTCCTAGTCAGAGGCTGGTAGAGACTGATAAAAAGTGGGGGCTGAGGTCTTTGAGATAAGCATACAGACCCTTTCAAGAAATACGACCCCAAAGTTAAGAACAGTTGGCTCAGAAGAGATGGGATGGTAAGAGTACAGGACCCAGAATTCTGACCTCAATTTTAAAAGTTGTAACATTGGATTAAGTTGTAACAACTTAATCTTTCCTAAGAGGGCAGGGGGCTAGCTGGAGCTATAGCTCAGTGGTATGGTGCTTGCTTTATGTGTGCAAGGTCCAGAGTTCTGATTCCCAGTACTGCAAAAATAAATTCCCAATACTGTAGAGATGATTTTAATGCCTGCCTTATGTGTTGTTATGAATGTTTTTAAAGACTTATTTTGCTGGGCATGGTGGCACATGCCTTTAAACCCAGTAGTCAGAAGGCAGGGGTAGAGGTGGGCAGAGCTCTGTGAGTTCAAATCTAGCCTGGTCTACATAGTGAGTCAACGTTACATGAGATCAAGTCTCAAAAACAAAATCCTTCTAAAATATTTATTTTAATTAATATGCATGCTTCTGTGTATGAATATGCACACATTATGGAGGTGCCCATGGAAGTCAGAAGAGGGTGTTCGATCCCCCAGACTTGTAGGCAGTTGTGAGATGCTGGGTGTGGGAATCGAACTCCAGTCCTCTGCAAGAGCAGCAAGCATTCTTAACTGCTGAGCCATCTTTCCAGCCCCAGTTCCGAAGAGTTAGTGAGTTAATTCATATGCCTGGAACAGTGCCTGGAATATACCCATAGCTCAGTAAATGCAGGTAATATACTCTCTAGGTGGGCATAGCAAGCTCTGGTGATGGCCTCTAAACACCGCGGGGTTCCCTGTTAGCACATTTGATCATTAGTGTTTCATTCTGTCTGAGGATAAACCCCTCCGGTGTTTGTCTCAGGAAATCTGAATAGTCTCTAGATTGACAAGCACCCTCAAAAGCATTTAAAATGTAGTGTTTCTCTCTCCTGTTCTCACTCCTTCTGACGAGATGGTTGCTGAAGCTATTTTAGTCCCTGTGTGAAGGTTACTTCTTCCCCACCCCACTCCCAGCCTTTCAAGACCTTTTTGTCCTTTGGTGCCTTTTGAAAATGATGCTACTTGATGCAGGGTTTAAAAATTATTCTGGGAGCTTAGAGAGATGGCTTGGTGATTAAGTGTGCAAATGCTCTTTTGGAGGACTATAGTTTGATTCCCAGCACCCAAGCTGGGCAGGTCACAACCTCCCGTGACTCCAGCTCTGGGGGAAACTGATGCCCTCTTCTGACTGCCATGGGTATTGCACACATATCCATACATACTTACACGTAACTAAAAATAACAAAAAATAATAATAACAAAAAAATCTCTTTTTTATATTTAAAAATTGATATTGAAAACATATTCTATTTGATATTTAAGATCTGTGGTTTGGTTTCTGTAGCTGTTTTTGGAGACTTCTCAGTAATCAGGACTCCCCAGATTTCTTCTGCTTTGTTTCCTCTTTATTCTCCCTGCATTCTAGTCACATGTGTGCTATAGCTTTTGAAATTATCACACAGTTCTTGGCTTTCTATTACTTTTCTTTTCCTCTTTGTGCTTTCATTGTGGGGTGGGGGAGCAACGCCTTACCCATTAGGCAACAGGAGCCTCTGTGTTTTTATGTGGGGTTTTTCAACTGATTGTCTCCATGCTGACTGTTCCCTTCTTCGGGCATGTCCAGTCCACTGTCAAGCCCATTAAGATCACTGCTGTTATACGTTTAGAAAGTACTTTAAAAATTTATGTGTAGCTGGGCAGTGGTGGCGCACACCTTTAATCCCAGCACTCAGGAGGCAGAGGCAGGCCTCTCTTGAGTTCGAGGCCAGCCTGGTCTACAGAGCAAGTTCCAGAGCAGTCAAGGATATACAGAGAAATCCATCTTTAAAAAAAACAAAACAAAATAAATAATAGTAAATAATGCATGTGCCGGCATAGGTCTGTGTGAATTACATGTATACAGGAGCCCATGAAGGCCAGAAGGTATCAGACTCTCTGGAGCTGGATTTACAGGTGCTAGGAAGGGAGCCAGGTCCTCTGCAAGAGCTGTCAGTGCTCTTAACCATTAAGCCATCTGTCTCTCCAGCCCCTCCATCATACATTGTTTCAGCTTGTATCACCCGCACATTGTTGCATGCTGCTTACTTTACTAACAGCGACCTTGTGTTCATTTTCAAGCTGTCTTAAGTAAATCTAGAAACATTAAAACCCTTCCAGCATTTTTTCCCCTCCTGACTTTGGGCTTCCCTAGTCCCTCACAGAGAAGGAGCCTGTGTCTCGTGCAGCCCTTCCAGCTGTTCCTACCTTTGTTATAGTAGAGTCTTGCTAGTTCAGAGACGGTGGGGTAGTCCTTTGGTGCAATCAGCCTGTGGGTGTGCATTCCTGGCTTGTGGCAGCCATGCTCACGCCGGTCCATATCCAGTCTCTGTCTGTGGGTGTGCATGCTTTGCTGGCTTGTGGCAGCCACACTCACGCCGGTCCATCTTCGGTCTCTAGGGCTTCCTCAACTGCAGCAGGTAAGATTCCCCACCAGGCTGTGGCTCCTGCTCCGTAGAGGCAGACCTTAGCTCTAGCTTTTTGAGTTCACTGTCTTCTGCAGATTCCAGGGTAACAGTTTGACCTGCAAACCCCACTCCCTGATGGGCCAAGATATGTTATTGATTTTCAGCTTGCCCAACTTTTTCTTGATGCTCATCTGGGAATGGTGGTTCCTGGGGGGGGCAAATATTTACAATCTTCAGCCTCTGCTTTTGAGTTTTCTTGGAAACTTTCAAAATTAAAATGCTAATTTTCAAAGACAAGCTATTCTCTAGATCTCTATTTGGGTTGCTCTCCTTTTGAGGTTGAGGCCGTTCCAGCAGCAAGCACTGTACCCACCCATGGATTTATCTTGCTGGCCTTAGGTTTGTTCATTTTATTTGTATTTTTGTTTTTTGATTTGGGTCTTTCTTTTCCTTTTTTTTTCCTTTTTAGACAAGGATTTTCTAATTAGCTTAGGCTGGCCTCCAATTCATGATCCTCCTGCCTCAGTCCTTTGAATATTGGGACTATGGGTGTGGCCTCACTATTTTTTGTACATTTCATATCACAAATCCACACCAATTCTCTTTGCCCCTTTCCTCCTCACTCTGGAATGACCCAACTTGGGGAGGAAAGTATTTATTTCATATTACAATTCCATCATTAGGAGAAGTCAAGGCAGGAACCTGAAGTCAGGAACCCGAGCAGAGACCGTGGAAGAGCAGTGTTTATTAGCTTGCTTCCCTTGGTGTGTTCAGTTACCTTTCTCATATAGCTCAGGACCACCTGTCCTGACATGACATCACCCATGATGGGCTGGGCCCTCCTACATCAGTCAGCAATAACGAAAATGCCCCTACATACTTGCCCTAGAGGTCAATTTGTTGGAGAGAACTCCTCAGTTGAGATGCCCTCTTCCCAGATGTGACTAAGTGTATTAGTCAGGGCTCTCTAAAAGAACAGAGCTGATAGAATGAATTTCTGTTTAAAGGGAGTTTATTAGATTGCCTCGCAGCCTGTTGCCTGGGTAACCCAACAGTGACTGCCTCCCATCAAAGAGGCTGAGCATCATTGGTCGCTCAGTCCATGAGGCTGGCTGTCTCAGCAGTCTCAGCAGCTGGTGCTGGAGACGGGGAGGATTCTGGGGAGCTGCCGGTCTGCAGCCTGCATGTGAATCCTGAAGATGTTGGTTCTAATAGGAAAGAAACGAGGCAGCAATAGGATGGATGGGTTCGCCAGCAAGAGTGAGGGTGAGCAGGCAGAAAGTGAAATTTCCTTCTTCTAGGTCCTTTTATCTGGGCAGAAGGTGCTGCCCACGTTTAGGGTGGGTGTCCTGCTTCAAACAAGCTGTTAAGAAAATTCCTCACAGGAGTGTCTCCCAAAGCTTGTGTTTTAGTTGATTCCAGACGCAGTCAAACTGACAACCAAGATCAAACATCACATAGGTTTGTGCCAAGTGGTTGTTCTCAAAGTTCTTTCCTTTAGTCCTCAACTTTGGAGGGAGTGCTGAGTCCTCTTTCTGTATTCAGTCCTCCTAAGTGTGCACACATCTGTCTGAGAATCTTATTCTCAGTGTGTGTGTGTGTGTGTGTGTGTGTGAGATGTGTGTTCACTATGGTGCACACATGGAAACTTTTGAGAGCTGGTTCTCTTTCTGCCATGTGGGTTCTCAGGATCGAACTCAAGTTGTGTAACATGAGGACCGGCTTGTTGGTGTATCTGTCCTGCCCAGCACCCCACAACCAGCATACCCCAAAGAAAATCATAGAGAGGACTCCATAAGATTATAAACTGATTGGCCCATTAGCTCAGGCTTCTTGTTAACCCTTATAGCTTATATTAACCCATTATTCTCATCTATGTTAGCCACGTGGCTCAGTACCTTTTCCAGTGGGGCAGGTTACATCTTGCTTCTCTGTTGTCTGGGCAAGAATGCGGGGGGGGGGGGGGAATCCCGCTTCCTCCTTCCCAGAATTCTCCTGTTCTCATTGCATCACCTCTACTTCTTGTCTGGTTTTCCCACCTATACTTCCTGCCTGGTCAACCAGCTTTTATTTAAAACATGATTTACAGATTACAGACAATCCTCCCGCACCAAAGTTGTTGGGCTTGATGGCAAGCACTTTACTCCATTAGCCACCTCATTGTTCCCCCATTTTTTGCTTTCTTAATGATAGTTCACATTTCTTTTTTTTTAAAAAGATTTATTTATTTATTTTAGTGTTATGTCTGCATGTATGACTGCAAGCCAGAAAAGGGCACCAAATCTTATTACAAATGGTTGTGAGCCACCATGTGGCTGCTGGGAATTGAACTCAGGACCTCTGGAAGAGCAGCCAGTGCTCTTAACCACTGAGCCATCTCTCCAGCCCTGATAGTCACATTTCTTGAGTCTCCAAGGTGTAAGGTGAAACATTAGCACCCCATCCTTCCTTTCATCTCTTCCCCTGCCACTTCTTCCCTAACTTCTGTCAATAGGCCTAATTATGGAAAATCATTGATTTTAGAATTATTTTATATTTGCAGAGGAATTCCAAAGTTGTTGCAGAGAGGTTTTAATCCTCCATACCCTATGTTCCTCATTATTAGCACCTTGGGAGGCCTTGCTCATGACAAGGCACCAATATTGCTACATTGTCATTCATTTCCACACTTTATTTGAATGTATTTAACTTTTACCTAACATCCTCATGCTGTGCCAGGATTCTACATTTATTCTTAAATTTTTCCAATTTATTTATTTTATTTTATGTGTATGAATGTTTTGCCTCCATTTGCGGCTGTGCACCACATGTATGCTGGGTGCCCTCAGGGGTCAGAAGAGAGAATTGGATCCCCTGGAACAAGAGTTAATGATGACTATGCTGGGAACTGAACCCTGGACCTCTGCAAGATCAACAAGTCCTCTTCCGGCTGATCTATCACTTCAGCACCCCCACATTTATTTTTTTTTAAGTGATAAAGTTAGTGTGTTAAAAAGAATAGAAAACACTCCTGAGGGCAGAAGTAGGCAACTGAGCTACAAAAAGACAGATGTTCAAACAGCCCATTGTATTATTTACTTCAGGGAGTGCTTTTAAAATTTTGATCCCCTAGTGTTCTGAAAGCTCATACTTATATATTGGATTCTGTGCCTTTTTATTCATGTGCTGGGTAAACAGGAGACCTTTTCAATTTGAAGATGCTTTTTCCTCAGTTTGAAGATAAAACACCCCCCCCATAGGCTCATATGTTTGAATATTTGATTTCTAGGTAGTGATACCATTTTGGAAGGTTCTGGAACTTTTAAGAGGTGGACCCTTTCTGGATGAAGTAGATCACTGGAAGCATACCATAAGATTTTATGGCCCAGCCTTGCTTCCTGTCTGCTCTCTGCTTCCTATTTCACCAGAATATGGGGAGTCCTGGCTGCCCATTTAGCCGCATGCCACCATGCCTTCCCTCTATGGTAGACTGTATCCTCTTAAACCATGATCCCAACAAGCCCTTTCTCCCTGGAGTTGCTTCTTGACAGAGGAGGAACCAAGAGGCCCCTCTGTCTAGGAAATTCTTGAGTAAAAGTCATTTACTGCCTCTTAGTGATTGCGATCGTTTTCTGAGGTTCTCACACGTTGGAAACTGTGTCTCTTGGACCTGCTCCCTTTCTTGTCTGTGTTGGTCACTTCTGCAGTGCCCTGACAAGATGCCCACCACAGCAGCTTAAGGAGGGAAGCTGGTTTGGCTCCGTGCTTCAGAGATCTTTGGTCCTTGACTTAATTGGTCTTGGAGCTGTGGGAAGGCAGAGAATCACGGCGGTGGGAATTGTGGACTCAGTTTATGATATATAGGAAGCAAAGAACAGGGAAGGTGATGGCAGAGGTCTCTGCCCCACCCGGTCCTGCAGTTTGTTCAGTCCCAAAGAAACACACAGAGGTTTACATTAATTATAAACTGGTCGGCCTATTAGCTCAGGCTTCTTATTAACTCTTATATCTTACAGTAACCCATAATTCTTGTCTGTGTTAGCCACATGGCTTGTTACCTTTTATCATGAGGTGTTCTCATCTTGTTTCCTCTGCAGACTCTTTTCTCTTTCCAGAATTCTCCAGTTCTGGTCACCCTGCCTCTACTTCCTGCCTGGTTACTGGCCAATCAGCATTTTATTAAACCAGTACAAGTGACAAAACTTTACAGGGTATAAGACCATCATCCCACAGCAGAAAGAAGCTTGGGATCAGCCATGATTTCCAGAATCAGAGAAGTGATGATTTACTTCCTTGAGCCAAGCTCTACTCCAGCCTCCACAGACACACAAACGCACAAATGTGTTCACATGAATATCACACACACAGAGATACATATACAGAGACACATACACACAGAGACACACATAGAGATACACACACAATCACATAGAGACACATGCACAAGCACACACACACACACACACACACACAGCTTACAGAGATAGCTGGAATTTGAACCCACCCATAACCAGAATACTATTTTGATCTTGAAATTTTATTTTATTTATTTTTTTAAAAAAGATGTACTTATTTATTATGTATACAGTATTCTGTCTGTCTGTATGCTTGCTGGCCAGAAGAGGGCACTAGATCTCACTACAGATGGCTGTGAGCCATCTGTGGTTGCTGGGAATCGAACTCAGGACCTCTGGAAGAGCAGCCAGCGCTCTTAACCTCTTAGCCGTCTCTCCAGCCCCATTGATCTTGAAATTTTAAACTGGATCTAATGGCGAGATTAAGCCGGAAGTGCATTCTGGACCATTAAGGAATTGTGCCTGAACCATACTGATAAATGTGAGGCTGGCAAACTGCTGAGTCCAATGGGCAAGGTTTATGGAAAACTCCCACAATAAACTGCACCAGGCTTTATGCTGAAGAGTGCTGGGAGGTGGGAGGTGAGAGGTGGGATGGCTTTCCGGGCTCAAAGTCCCAGCAGTGTCTCTTCCTTCTGGAAGGGCTTGCCCTGGTGTGGCTGAGTTCCAAGATAGTGAGGACTGCCCTGTAGGGGGCAGCCCTCCCCACCGCAGCCTGTCCTCCCTGGGAGGGAATGGAGGTGATGGGTTATGTTGACCCAGAGAAAACAATGGTGCGGTCTCCTTCCTGGGAGCTTCAAGAGGCTCATTCTTCATCTCTCCAGCATCCTTAGCCAGACCTGTGCGAGCGCTTGGGTACATATTCAAAAGAGCCACAGTCCCTGCCTCCGACAAGCTGGCATTGTGCTCCGCGTGACTGACAGGTACAAGCTACTCATACCACGTGACCAGGGCCACCTGGGCACATGAAGGAGCCGGTGTAGTGTAAGTGCTACAATTCGAATGTTGGACCCAGCAGGCGTGGGGTCCCCTCCTTGGCCTGACATTTATGTCTGTGAGACTTGGCCTGCTCTTTCACGCTGCCGTCACGTGGCTCTTTTACGAGGTTGTTGTGAAAATTAGATGAGGGCGCATAGAAGCACTTAGCCCGGTGTCTGGCCCTTTGTGTGTGTTCTCCATCTGTGACTCAGAAGGAACAATACGGGTTGCACGTGCCAGAAGTCTGGAGGCGGGGCGAACACCTTGCCCTGCCTGGAGCCAGGAGGCAGGTGAGAGCCAGAGAATGGATCACCCAGGACGTGATCACTCAGCATCTGTCTTCCTCCCAAATAAGCCAGATGTGGCACACATCTGTAATCCTGGCACTTAGGGGGTAATGTGGGGGTGATCATGAGTTTAATGTCAGCCTAGGCTATATGGTGAGAGGCCCTATCTCAAAGGGGAAAGGGAGGGAGGAGGGGGGAGGGGCAGAGGTGGGGGAGGCTACCTGGGTAACTTTCCAGCACACAGGCTGCCACATGGTTGTCCTTTGTCCTCCTCCTTTAGCACAGGCTTTTGGGAAAATCAAGGATGAATAATGAATGAACCATGTCAGGCTCTTTTGCCTGTTTAATTGATCTAAATTCATCTCACCCAGTAACCACCTGATAAAGGGTACCATTCCTAGCCCAGAGCTGTCACAGTGAAACTTGGAGACAGTGAGCGCCATCAAGTTCATGCAGATGGTGGACAAAATGAAGGTGCTCTCCAGACATGCTGGCCCCGGGCTGAGCAGCCCCTCTACCATCCTGCTAATATTTTCTTCAAACAGAATCACGAATCTCACCCGGTACAGACTATGAAAACTGATCCAGAGCTTTTAGCTTCGTGGTTGGAAAAATCCCCCCCCCCTACAGGTAGTCTTTATTCCATCGTTCCCTGCTGCTTGGTTGGGGTCCAGAGACTCAAGAGCTAAGAAGACTCACGCCCTCCAGAGGGGTACGGGAAGCATCTAATGACTCCGTCACAAATCGCATGTACTCCAACACCCTGACCATGAATGCAACTCCATGACTGGGACTCTAGGAGCTCGTAGTCCTTCGAGGATCATTAGCATCTCAGCTCCCGTGGAGAAGCTGGATTTAAGGAGGTTCCTCTTCAGAGTGTGAAGCGCTCTGTGACTCACTGCTGCCTCCTTGTGGACATTTGTCTTCAGCAGTGACTTCAACATTGAGAACGGATAAACTCACTGTCCCTGGCAGATGGGGATTCCTCAGAGCACACTAGGTAAACAGATAAAGTCAAAGTTTACTTCCAGCCTTTAGCCACCTTTCCTGCTCCATTCCTTCACTGTGTGGGGAAGGCTTTCTTCTACGTGAGAAATGTACCGCGAGGAAAGAGCCAGGTACAAGGACGCATTTCCTGAGTACAATCCATTCCACTGCATGACGACTAAAGTTTACAGTAACGCTCCATGTCAGAACGTTTAGGGCTAGAGAGGTGGTTCAGCAGTTAATAGCGCACACTCTCCTCACAAAGGCCTTGAGTCCATCCAGTCCCAGCTCCCAGCGTCTGTAACTCCAGTTCCAGGCGGATCTGATGCCTCTGGCATCTTCTGGCACCTGCACTCTGGTGCACATACCCGCCCTACCACATATATACATAATTAAAAATAAAGCACACCTCAAAAACTTCTTGCCACAAAGAATTCCAGGTGGCAGAGTTCATAATTTCACAACGTATACGACAAATATCAATACATCACATTGCTCTCTGTAAATGTATCAATTAATATTTGTCAATTAAAAATAAATCAGGATCAGAAATACATCTCAGCAGGTGAAAGTGTTTGCCACCAACTCCTGGAAGTGGCCCTCTGACTTTCACGTGTGCTCTGTGGCATGCCACCCCCAACTCCCAAATTAAGTAAAAATGTAGTAAAGTTTTAAAAATAAAAATAAAAACATTTTTAGTAAGAGAAGTTGTCTGGCTTCCCACTTTCTGTGATTTCAAATATGCACCTTGCCTGTTGGGGAGGAATTTCTTCATTAAGCATCAGCCTTGACTGTGGCTGATACAGATAATCTCCCCGCCCCCCCGCCCCCGCGCGCCCCTAGTCAGCAGCAAATGTCTGAGCACAAGGCAGAACATCTCCTCGAGGGAGGCACCACATTTTTGAGGCCTTTTCTTTATTGAACTCACACCTCACTTGGCTGTGATCCTGTCCCAGCAACCTCTCCCATCCAACCTGCCACCTGCTTACAGGGATCCATGGATTTAATTTCAGGCATTTTCCCAAAAGTGACAGAAGGTAGTCCCAGGACCTCCAGGATCTCTGTCCCCACCCCCTGAGGTGTACAATCCTGAGGTGTACAATTGTCCTTCAGGCTCTCTGTCCCCACCCTGAGGTGGCAGCTGAGCGTAGAAACTGGAGAGCTCCTTCTATCCTAAAGAGTCATCCATTCACTCATCAATTAGTTTTTCCTTGGGATGGAACTCAAGGTGGATGAAAGCGGACTGGACTACGGCTGTACTAGTTGAATTTCGGTACATTTATCTTTCACCCATAAGGGTACTCATTCATTCATTCATTCATTCATCTACTGATTCTTTTACTTCAATGCATTACAAGCATGGCAAGCCTATGAGAAGCCAAGAGCTTGGTGGTAGCCTGTTCTAACCTTACGCCCTGTCCATTCTTTGGTCTCCTGGAGTAATGACCACCCTGCTTCCACGTCCACAGCTCCCTTGCTTTCCTTACAGGTTTGCTGCATATAATTGGTTTCCTAAAGTGCCCTTTCCATCCTTCCCCTCAACCTAAAATGCCATTTTTACTTGAGTTTGCTTTTTTTTTTTTCGTTTGTTTTTGTTTTGTGGAAAGGGTCTAACTATTTAGCTCCAATGGTCCTGGAACTTTACCATGCAGCCCAGGCTGGGCTCAAACTCACAGAGAGCCACCTGCCTCTGCCTCCTGAGTGCTGGGATTAAAGGCGTGTACCACCACCCAGCTACTTTTCTTCGTCTGTCTGTCTATTTGTTTGTTTGTTTATTTATAGGCAGGGTTTCTTTGTGTAGCCTTGACTATTCTGGAACTCGCTCTATAGACCAGGCAGGCCTCAAACTCACAGAGATCTGTCTGACTCTGCCTCCCAAGTGCTGGGATTAAAAATGTGTACCAGCTAACATTTTACCCAACTAAATAGTTCTATTTTTATTATGTGTTTCTGGGGAGGGCTGTGTGCCTGGCACATGTGAGTGCAAGTGCCCTCGACGTCCAGAAAGGGGCGCGTGAGCTCCTGGAGCTGGAGTTACCGGCACTTGTGAACTGCCTGATGAGGATGCTAGGAACCAAACTGTTTGCCAGAGTAGTAAGTATGCACTCTTAATTGCCACTCCCTTTTCTCAGTTAAAACAGGGTCTCACTCAGCAGCCCAGGCTGGTCTCAACTCCATTGCAATCCCCTCACCTCAGATTCCCGAGTACTGGGATAACAGGCCTAGCTACCATGCCTGGCCTCTCTGGTTTTGTTTTGCTTTGTTTTTTGACTTGAGATCATTCTGTGGAGTCTTGTGTTCCAGCACACTGCCGCAGTTACTGCCCTGAAGGCTGCTTGTTAGTGCTGTGTCGAGTAAAGCCACCACAGGTGTTCACGCATTCTCCCATCGAGGACACATGGTGGCTCCTGGCTTTCTTTGTTGCCACTGTGAGCTTTCACACACGTGCTTCCTATTGTCCATGTGTAAGAGACTTCCTCTGTTTCTGCAGCTGAGAGCCCATTATTCAAAGCCAGTTGCAAGTGCTGCCACCGTCTGGTAATAATGAGGAACTGCAGGCTGGGGAGAGGCCTCAACAGATAAGAGCCCTTGCTGCTCTTACAGAAGACCCGAGCTCAATTCCTAGTGCCTGCGTTGGGCAGCTCCTAACCATCTCTAACTCCAGGCTTCCGAACTCACATGCACCTACCATCTCCTCACCACATACATGTATGCATACACATACTTAAAAACACACTACATTGGGCCTGGGAAATGTTTGGTCAATTATGAGTACTTCTAACTCATGCAGAGAACCTGGGCTCAGTTCCCAGCCTTTACATCAGGCAGTTCAGACACCTGTAGTTCCAGGAGATCTGACGCCATCTTCTGTCCTTGCAGGGACCTGCATGCCTAGACTGCACATAAACTTATACGCATGAATAAAAATTGATAAAAATAAAATAATTTTTTTTAAAAAATGAAAGGGTAGCCATAGTTATCACTATGAAGAGTGAGGAGCAGAAACATGGAGCACAGGGTAAGAGCTCAGCTGGGCCACTCTCATTCTTCCTTATTACAATCCCCAGGTGCTCTTACTACCATGCAAGGCCATACATTGAACCTGCTACACTATAATGCTACATTGATGCTCCTGCTACACTATAATGCTACATTGGTGCTCCTGCTACAGTATAATGCTACATTGGTGCTCCTCCTACACTATAATGCTACATTGGTGCTCCTCCTACACTATAACGCTACATTGATGCTCCTGCTACACTATAACGCTACATTGATGCTCCTGCTACACTATAACACTACATTGATGCTCCTGCTACACTATAATGCTACATTGATGCTCCTGCTACACTATAATGCTACATTGGTGCTCTTACTAAAACTCGCAACTGGCATGAATTTGGGGACCAAGGATAGCATGTGAGAGTCACAGATCAAAGCCTCACTGCTGCCTACGCTTGCTGCTGGAAGTCTCTCTGGGCTGGGCCAGTGCTGGGTAGAAATTGTACTGAGCAGTTAAGACTTACATGTGAATTAACTGAGATTAACCAGGGACTGGTGGAATTGCTCAGTGGGTAAAGGCACTTGTTTCTAAGACTGATTGGTAAATTGAATTTGATCCTTGAGACTGCCAAGGTGGAAGGGGAAAAACTGAGTCCTACAAGTTGTCCTCTGATATACACATGCATACCTTGACATGCATGCTCCCATGTGTACACACACACACACACACACACACACACACACACACACACAAGAAAATAAATATATAAATTAAGTGTAATATTGCTTTTTTAAAAAGTGAGATAGCCACAAATTTTTCCTGGAGCCCATCTCAAAGTAGATGCCCAAGACATAGACTATGTGATTAGACACAGTCAGGCACCGTGGGAGTTCCTTCTACAGGCTGAGTGACCACTGGGTGGGGACAAAGAGAGGAGTTAGTTCACATGGCAAATTTGTCTGGTTAGGCAGGCGTCTGTGCTGGCTAGTTTCGTGTCAGCCTGACACAGGCTAGAGTCATTTAGGAGGAGGGAACCTTAACTGAAAAAAAAATCACCCTCACCAGGTTGAACCTATAGAGCATTTTCTTGATTAATGATTGATGTCGGGGGCACCTGGGTGGGCTAACCCACTGAGGCCACTTCTGGGCCAGTGATCCCGGATGGTATAAGGAAACTGGCTGAGCAAGCCATGAGGAGCAAGACGGTAAGCAGCACTCCCCCATGGCCTCTGCATCAGTTCCTGCCTCCAGGTTCCTGCCTTGAGTTCCTGCCCTGGCTGCCCTGGATGATGGGCTACAAGCTGTAAGATGAAATAAATCCTTTCTTCCCCAAGTTGCTTTTGGATATGATGTTTATCGCAGCAATAGAAATCCTAACTAAGAGAGGGTTTAGACTTCCCCATAGAGACCTTACATGGATCTTTCTGGAAACACAGACTCCTTAGGTTTCCTGGCTCAGAATCTCTTGGGAATTTGCCTTGCCATGAACCTCTGGGGTGGGGGTGGGGGACTTCAGGCATGAGGAAAAATTTAGGTGTCTGTCACTGTCCCTTTCAGTGAGTGTGTCCTGGAGAGCTGATCTGAAAGGGCCTTTAAAAAATATTTATTTATTTATTATGTATACATAATTCTGTCTGAGTGTATGCCTGAAGGCCAGAAGAGGGCACCTGATCTCATTACAGATGGTTGTGAGCCACCATGTGGTTGCTGGGAATTGAACTCAGGACCTTTGGAAGAGCAGACAATGCTCTTAACCACTGAGCCATCTCTCCAGCCCAAGGGCCTTTTTATGTTCCTAAGACAAATGAGAGAGGATTTCCCTGAAGCAGGAGGGGGTGAGGTTAGCGGAATTTAGGACAGAATCTAGACTTCTTAGGAGAGGTGGAAATGCATTACTTCATGGCCATAGCTTACATGTTGTCATACATACATGTACTATGAGGCCTAGATGACCTCACAGGAAGAACATCTGTTTACATGGTACATCAGCTACTCTACTCAGGGGTCTAACAAAATGCCTAAGAAGAAGCAGCACCAAGGAGGAGGAGTTTATCACAGCTTACAGTTTGAGGGCACACAGTCCCTCGTGGAGAGGAACCCATGGCCACAGGAGTGTGTGGAGGGGAGTCCATGGCCACAGGAGCATGTGGAGAGGAAGCCATAGCCACAGGAGCATGTGGAGAGGAAGCCATAGCTACAGGAGTGTGAGGCAGCTGGAGAGGAAACCATGGCCACAGGAGCGTGTGGAGAGGAAGCCATGGCCACAGGAGCGTGTGGAGGGGAGTCCATGGCCACAGGAGTGTGAGGCAGCTGCTCAGCTGCTGCTCCAGGCCATAGGCTTGCTGATTACTGCCATGTTGCCCACCATGCTGGACTGTTATCCCCAAACAAGCCCTTCCTTCTGCAGGTTGCCTTGGTCAGGGTGTTTTACCACGCCAGAAGAAAAATAACTGACACACTAAGCTTGGGTTTGAGTCCAGCCTTTTCTAGTTGAGCCTTTGGAGGTGTCACTGACTTCTGTGTCCTTGTGACCTCATCTATAGAATAATCACATTGATAGCGCCCATCTGCCAGGGTTGTCGCAAGGGCAATGAGTGGTAATATCATGTCTGACCTACTTGGCAGTCATTGTCAACTAGACACAGCCTCGAGTCACACAATAGTGGAGTCTCAACTGAGGAATCGCCTAGCTTGCGCTGGCCTTTGGGACTTCCCTGATTGTTAATTGTTGCAGACGAGCATTTCGGGCTCAGGTAGTACTTGGCCACATAAGAAAGGTAGAGAAGCGTACTGGCTGGTTTTGTATGTCAACTTGACACAAACTAGAGTCATTAGAGAGGAAGGAGCCTCAGTTGAGAAAACACCTCCTTGAGATCCAGCTGTAAGGCATTTTCTCAATTGATGATCAAAGGGGGAGGACCAAGCTCATTGTGAGTGGTGCCATCCCCTGGGTTCTATAAGAAAGTAGGTTGAACAAGTCATGAGGAGCAAACCAGTAAGCAGGACCCTCTGTTCCCTCTGCATCAGCTCCCGTCTCAGGGATCCTGAGTTCCTGTCCTGACTTCCTTTGATGATGAACAGTGATGTGGAAATGTAAGCCAAATAAACCCTTTCCTCCCCAACTTGCTTCTTGGTCCTGGTGTTTTTGTTAGAATAGAAACCCCAACTAAGACAATAAGCATGCCCCTGTGAGTGAGCCAGGACCAGTATTCCTCCATGGTCCCTGCCTCAGGCTTCTGCCTTGAGCTCTTGCTCTGACCTCACTCAATGACGCACTGTGAGGTGAAATTGTGAGCCAAATGGACTCCTCCCTGGCCTAAGTTTCTTTTGATGGAAACATTTGTCACAGCAACGGAACGGAACTAGGACAATGGCTTAATAAAAAGGCTCAGAATAGTTTCACAGTCACTGAGACTGTGAAGCGGAGATGCTAACCATCTCTTTGGTTTTCATCGCCACCACCATCACCGCCGTTATCACCACCATTGTTATTGTCCTCACCGTCACCACCACATCATCACCGTCACCATTATCATCAGATCATAAATTCTGCTTGCAGGATTCCTTGAATGATTAGTTAAAATACAATCAGTACCTTGAAATAAAAGTAGAGAAGAATGGTAGCAAGGGGCTTTTGCTCCCTAATTGTTTTGAGGGAAAACATAAATCTCAGTAAAATAAAACAGGGAAACCGCTGCCACTTGTCCATTGTAATTTCACAGTAACAAGTGTGAGCTGGGTGTTCGGATCCGAATGTAAAGACCACATTTCCCAGCCTCCCTTTCAATGAGGTGTGGTCACGTAACTACGTTCTGGCCAATGGGAGTTGTTGTGTCGGCCCTTAAAAAGAGAGGAGCCAGCCCTCTCTTTAACCTCCACCTGGAGGGAATATACAGGTGGCTATGGAAGCTAGAGCAGCCATCTTGCCTTGAGATGGAAACCTAGTGCTGACGGGTACAGCTCATGGACCAGAAGAAGCCTGAGGTCCGTGGAGATGCTGAGCCCTTCAGCATTGAATGTTGGAGGAAAGGAAAACAAATCTATTTATTTATTTATTTATTTATTTATTTATTTATTTATTTATTTATTGTGCTTGGGATCGAATCCTCAGCCTTGCACCTGGCTCCTCTTGTTACACACACTACCATTGGGGGATGTCCCCCACCACAGCTTGTTTTCCTGTGCCAGTGAATGGGCCCAGGGGCCTAAAATGCACTAGGTTAGAAGGCTGTCGCTGCACGGTGTCCCAGCTAACCTGATAATTCTTCCATCTCATATATGGCATGGTTAAATGATCTTTTAGTCCTAAATAATGTAATTGTTCTGTGTATTAAGAGTGGACATTCTCCTGGGTGGCCTAAAAAAGCAAAGAAATGAGGAAGGATGGGCGAAAACCTTGTGTAGAGGATGAGAGGAGAAGAAACACAGGAAAGAGCCAGGCAGAGTGATGCATGCGTGCAATCTCAGCTCAGCCTTTGGGACGTAGAGGCAGGAGGATCAAGAGTTCAAGGCCAATCTTGATACATAGTGATTCTGAGACCAAGCTGGGCTATACGAGAGAGACCCGGTCACAATCAAACAACACACATCACATATATGGACTATATTATATATAATGTATATTTTTATTTTTAATTATGTGAACACGTGTGTGTGTGTGTGTGTATGTGTGTGTGTGTGTGCTTGTGCACCTTCATGTAGTGCCCTGTAGGGGTCAGAAGAGGACGTCAGAGTCCCTGAAGCTGGAGTGACAGGCAGTTGTGGGCTGCCTGACATCAGTGCTGGGACTTGAACTCAGGACCTCTGCAAGAGCAGTCTGAGCTCTTAACCACTGAGCCATCCCTCTAGACCAAGAACTCCCTACGTTTTTGTTCCAGGTGGCTCTGTTATCTTCATGCAATTTTGAACACAGAAGGAAGAGGAGCTGAGTCCCAGAAGGACAGGAACTACAGAGGGAGATTATTCCTGGTATCTTATCTTGGCCTCCCCTGAGCTCCCCAATCCTGTGATCTCTGGAAGAATTCAGAAAAAGATACACAGTGTGCGTTACAATATAAAGCATAGTGCTCCCCAGGGTGTGGGAAGACAAAGGACAAAGGGACCAGCGTGCCAACCTGTATCTTTAGGTAGGTTTTACACAGTATCTTAAGGTCCCTTGCATAGTCCACTCCCCGAGGGGTGTTTTCCTGATCAGGGCTGGAGAGGACCATTGTGATGGACTCTTTTGGGAGTGGGCAGTGGTATGTCTTTACCAGAAAGCTTCAGCTGTGTAGCAATCTCATGGCCTTCCACATCCCCAGCTAGGACCAGAGACAGAACTCAGATCCCAACCTTTAGGCCAGTAACCAGAAGGTTTTCCTTCTGGCTTTACATGCTGCTGGTACCAAGGGAAGAGGTCCGTCTTCAATGACCTTCAAGCCTGCTAATATTTAACTAGTTATCTGACAGAACAGGGGACATAGGGTGGACTAGAGGGTGAAGGGAGAGGAAAGGAAGAAGGAAGGGGAAAGTGATGGTTACCTTCAAGTTAATGCTTCACAGTGGAAGGTTTTTAAATTCAGAGGCAATGTTTCTTTACATCTGATATTTTAGAAGCAAATGGAAAGTCTTATTTCACCTTCCCTAAAAGGTAGGCATGGGAGGAAAAACTAGTGTCCTCTCCAGGGGGAAGGTGATAAGGGCCAGAGCCTGTGACAGCCAGGTGATTATCAGTAACATAGTCACATCCAGCCATAACGGAGGTGAGGCCACCGTGCAGGGGATGTGGCTGAATACAGGACAGTTTAGTTTAAAGACAAGCTTGGCGGAGAGGGCTTTGGTCCCATGGACTGCCCATTTCCTGGGGCCGCAGGGCTGGGTCGCGGCTATATTACAGTGCTGCTCTATCAGCGTGACATTGTAGGCTGCCAGGTAATGAGTGGTTGACTGTGAGACACACTAAATAAAGCCGGCCCAGAATAGTCTTCCTGAGTCTCGCACTGTTTCTCTAAGGTACCCCGTCATTTCAGAACCTCATTGCCACCCTGCAGTTTCCGTGTTGTGTGAGGCACAGGGAAGGGGCGGTTGAGACTCCATGAGGCAGGATGGAGAGTAGCAAACTGCCCCTTGTGGTTGTGTGGAATTGCTGCTTTCTTCGCATGAGTGCTGGGTTGGGAAAGCACAGCTTCCCTCGGAGCTGGTGGGGTCATGGAGAAAGAAGGTGGGTGACTGTGTACAGGAGGGGATCCTAGGTCTGTGGGCATGAGCTCCCTTGTTGCTTTCTTACTGCCTGATGGATTATTTATACTCTTACAGTCCCTCAACTCTGTGGATCCCAGGAAGATCATAGGAACAGGAAAGGGACCCAGGGAGACGGCCCAGTGCCTAAAACACTTGTCTTGCAAATCTGAAGGTTGAAGTTAGAAACCCTAGCATCCAGGTAAACCAGGGTGGGCATGACAACCCACTTGTAACCCCAGCACTGGAGCGGTGGAGGCAGGTGACTCCCCAGGGCAAGCTAGCTAATGAGAATGGCCAAATCAACAAGCTCCGAGTCCATGGAGAGACCATTAATCTCCTTTTCTATTGTAGGGATAAAACACCTTGAGATCAAAATGACTTAGGGAGAAAGGGAATATTTTAGCCCACAGCCCCAGGTCTGTCACAGCAGGGAAGTGGCAGCAGCAGCTGCTTGAGGGAGCTGGACACGTCACATCCATCAGCAGCAGGAGATGGACGAATGCATGCCTGCTTGTGCTCGGCTAGATTTCCCCACTGTTCTGTAGTTGAGGATCACCTGCCTAGGGAATGGAGCCACACAGAGTGGGCAAGTTCTCTCACCTCGACATGACCAAGATAATCTCTAATGGCATGTCCACAGGCCACCCTGATGTAGACAATCTCTTGAGACTCTTCCCAGGGGACTCGAGATTATGTCAAAATGGTCACAACGTGTCTCAGGAGATAAAGTGGAGAGTGACCAAGGAAGACACCTAGTGTCGACCCCTGGCCTCTGCATGTCTGTACTAGAGGTGTACATGTATAACATGTGTAACACATGTGCAAATATCACATACAAATACATGTGCCCCAAAAAGAGACTGGATTGTGGCGAGTGGAAGAACCCGTGGTGAGTGAAGTCCTGTGTGTTGTTGACATGTGCATGCACAGACCCATGGGAAATTAGCAAAGTTGTTCCCTATATGGGCCAGGCTCAAAGTCGGCAAATGCTGGTCCCCTGTAGAGACCTCCTGGCAGAACCATTAGCCCCTTCCCCTGTTCTGTACACAATAAACATGCTGAGGTTCTGGATTCCACAGTAAGAGGTGCCATTCCACCAGAGTGACCACACCCCCACCTGACCGCAGGGTTCCTGCATGTGCCCGTGTCTGTCCTTTCTTCATTCTCTCCCTCCTAGTCAGGGCTTCGGGACTCATGCCAAGATTGCCTGGTAGTAGAAGAGACCGTGACCTTGAGCCAGATCAGTGTGAATCAAGACAGTAAGAATTAGCCGTTATCAGTAGAAACTGCTTCTTGCCTATGCTTATTCATACACATGAGCATTTGGTGTGGTTTAATGGACTCGTGGGTGGGCTGCATGCTGAGGCCTTAGTGTCATGGTACTGCCGGAGGGAAACATCCCCTGTCCCTCTTCCTTCACCTCCGCCTACTGACCCTTCCTGCGGTTGCATTTCCCTGGCCTCCACCCCACCCCTCCACTAAGATGGCATTTGAATAGATCCTCGATGGTTTCAACCTTGGGATGCCAAGACCTCCTTTGCATATCTCCCTGGCTCTACTCCTTCAGGCTCTAGACTTCTTGGCTCCTGTGGTTCTGGAAGTCTGGTTTGGTCATGTTCTGATCGCTTCCCCTTTCCTTACAAGGTGCCCCATTTCCATTCTTTACGTTTTATTTCCCCGCAGAGTTTTGCCTTCTCTCCCCCCTCCTTTTCTTTCCTTATGCTCACTGGCTGGTTTTAGCCACTTTCATGATTTCAACCCTCTCAACTCCCCCCCATGCCCCCAATGCTTAGGATGAGCAAAGCATTTAGTCTTGGGTAGCCTCTAGCTGCCAGGCTTTCCTGGGATGGTTGTCAAACCAACTTCAGTTCTTCCCAGAATTTCACTTTTCTTTGAAATGAGACTCAGGAACAGAGGACTCTCTCAGAGATACAGAAATCTGAGCCGTGTCGGTGGTTATATTTTTATCCCTTGGAGGAGGCTGTGTGGAGGGAGGAGAACACAGCCACAGGACACAAGCAAGAGAGGCCTAGGGATGGGGAGGGATGGGAGCTGTCTTTTGATTGGTTCCCATTGTCCCCAAGCTTCAGTAGTATCCTTGGATGGTCTCAGATGAAGGATGTGTGACACCCAACATCCTCTCAAGTGTTTGTCCCCATTTCCTTATGTGTGTCCTAAGTGGGTTTGTGATATCTCCAAACAAAACAGTCATGGCCAGGATGGGTTCTAGGAACAGATGTTCAATCCAGACTTCTGTCATAGGTCACTCGACAAGGGTGCTAGGGACTGAGCTGGAGTCCTTGTAGGACTGTACACACTCTTAACCGCTGAGCCAGCTCTCCAGCTTCCGCATGGGAAGATGTTTTCTTTCTTTTTTGTTGTGTGGGGGAGTTCGAGACATGGTTTCTCTGTGTAGTTCTGGCTGGCTTTGAACTCACAGAGATCCACCTGCCTCTGCCTCCGAATACTGGGACTAAAGGTTTGCATCACCATCACCTGACTGCCTGTGAGATTTTTAACTGTATGATTTTTTTAAAAAACTTTGTAGCAGACACCTCCACCCATAGCCCGAATATCCACTTGAGGGACTGGACCTCCTGGGGAATAGCGGTCACAGCAGGCCACAGACTGAAGCCAAGGTTGAGAAGCCAGACTCCTAATGCTCACTTATGAATACGTCCCCTCCGCTTCCTTCCCTTCCTTCTCTCCCATTCTTCCTTCTCTTCCACCTCTCGTTTATTCTCCTGTCCTTCTAGCCTCCTCTCCCCAACCCGTTTTCTGTTTCTGAGACAGGCTAAGCATAAGTACAACCAGGAAAGAATCTGGAAAAAAATAAAAGTGACGTTATGTTAGTACCCATCCAGCAGGAAGTGGCAGTCTATTGCTTAGGTCACACAGACAGCAAGAGAATACAAAACAGACAGCAGGCCCCACCCAGGTGACCTTTGTCAGGCATCCTCCTAGTGACTTATTTTGTCTCTGTGAAGCGATGTTCAGAACGGGCATCTGGCTTTCTCATGAACCTTTCGATAGGAGCGTTCCTTCCTTTCTGAAATCCAGACGCTGTCACACAGTCACCCCGCCCCCTTATTCACCATCATTTAATCCCAGTTCCTTCATCTTCTCTCTCTCTTTCCTCTCTTTCTCTTTCTAAATGGAGAGTCTGTTTCCCAAGTAGGAGCAGAAGCAGGAATTGCTACATCTACCTAAAACGCACGAAATGAAGAGTCTGATAAAATGCACCCTGTTGTGTCTGGCAGGGCAGTATCCGGTGATTAACTGTGATTGATGGTGTCACCTCACAGGGCTGAAAGCGGGAAGCATCTCTGGAGATAAGAGGGAAAGAGAAAAGCAAGCAGTTTTGTGAGCAAGAATGCTTTAGACGGCTTGTGTGCAGCCCAGCCAAGCGTGGAGGGTCTGTGGATTCCCAGCACACACCGTGGCTTTGCTGTCTCTGCCGTGTCTATTTGAACGTTTTATCCAGAGGATAAGGCATGGTTCTCCCTGCTGTGAGGAAGGGTTGGTGGGGGATGCTCAGTGGATAAAGAGCTACAGTGTGTCTAGCTTACTTTCCCCTTGCTGTGACAAATGCCATGATCAAATCAACTGGATGAAGACAGGCTTTATTTTTGTTTCCACTTCCAGGTCACAGAGCATCACTGAGGGTAGTCAGGGCAGGACCTGAAGCAGAAACCATGGAAGGATGCTGCTTACTGGCTCTGCTGGCTTCTTCTGTAGTTCAGGACCATCTGCCCAGGGGTGGAGTGTTGTGCGCTGTTTTACGCTTCTGGCTTTTTGAGGGGCCCACCACCCAGCTCCCAAATAAATCACACACGGAAGCTTATTCTTAATTATGAACGCCCGGCCTTAGCTTGGCTTGTTTCTAGCCAGCTTTTCTTAACTTAAATTACCCTGACTACCCTTTGTCTCTGGGCTTTTTTTCTCTCTCTACTTCTGTGTACCCTTCTTTACTTCTTTCTCCGTGGCTTGCTGTGTAGCTGGGTGGCTGGCCCCTGATGTCCTCCTCTCCTTGTTCCCTTGCTCCTCCTCTTCCATGGTTCTCCTTCTATTTATCCTCTCTGCCTGTCCGCCCTGCCCATCCTTGCTCCTGCCTTGTTATCGGCCGTTCAGCTCTTTATTAGGGCCATCAGGTGTTTGAGACAGGCAAAGAATCACAGCTTCACAGAGTTAAACACATGCAGCATAAACAAAAGCAACACACCTGAAAATAATATTCCCATCAGAGGCCCCTCTCACACCAGTCAACAACCATAACAACCCGCCACAGACACGGCTGCAGGCCCATCTGCTTTGGCTGGTCCCTCAACTGAGACTCTTCTTCCTCACTGACCCTTAGTTGTGTCCAGTTGGCAATAAAAACTAACCAGGAGGCAAAGGCTAGCCTGGTCAACAAAGTGAGGTTCAGGCTATCCAGGGCTACATAGTGAGATCCTGCCTCAAAAACAAAACAAAAAAACAAAACACAAAACAAAAACCTAATGAGACTCTGTGCAAACATGAGGAGTTCGGATCTCTAGGAGCCACATACATACAGGGTGAGCCACCTGGTTAGCCTGTAATTCCAGTGCTCAGAAGGTGAGACACAGGAATCCCAGGAAAAGCTGGCTATTTGGATTCGCTGAATCATCAAGCTCCAGGTTCAGGGAGAGCCTCTGCCTCAGGAAATCGAGTGGAGAACTACGGAGGAAGGCACCGGGCATCAACCTCATCAACCTCTGGTCTTCACACATATGCACACACATGGGTGCATCTACCCACAGACATTCATACTCACTCAAACAGAGAGAGAGCGAGAGAGAGAGAGAGAGAGAGAGAGAGAGAGAGAGAGAGAGAAGAAGGAGGAGGCAGCGGGGGTGGGGGGAGGAAGAAGAAGGGGTTGCCTGACTTAACAGGTTTTACCCAGAGAAAAACATGAATGTGGTGGGCATGGGTGGATGTACTGTGAGAAACAGGTCAGAGGAGAAAAAGAAAGGAATAGACTCAGTTCAGCCACAGAACAGCGAGAGCAAACGCCTGCTGGTCTGAGAGACTAGCAGGTTTCCTGCAGCCTGGGCCTGTTTCATGGCCCTGATTAAGTGTGTGTGGGGGTTGGGGATCCAGTCTGTTTGGATACTCACCTGCCTGGACCTGGAGGGAGGGGGGAGGAACTTGGACTTCCCACAGGGCAGGAAACCCTGACTGCCCTGGGGGACGGAGAGGGAGGAGGAGAGGGAGTGGGGGGAGTGGGGGGGTGTTGGGAGGAGGGGCGGAAATGGAGACTTTTATAATTTAATAAAATTTACTCTCAAAAAATAAAAAAAAAAGTGTGTGTGTGGGGCAGTTCTTTTATGAACGGCCATGTCTTTCCCAAGGATTATGACCCCCTTGCTCAGGCAGCCTCTTAAGTAATCTATGTAGTTCTTGTCTGTTCTTCTAATGAAAAATTTACATAGTACAGATGTCCTATTTTGCCCATTAAACTCTATTGTTATTATATATGTGCCTGATATGGAGGTGGGTGTGGCAGTGGCGTGCATGTAGAGGTCAGAGTTGGTTGTCTTCAATCTTCATATGGGTTCCAGGACTTGAGCTTTGGTCTGCAGGCTTTTGAAGCCCGTGCCTTTACGTGCTGAGCTGTCTCACACCAGCCCTCAGCACTACGGTTCAACATTTTGTCAACTTATTTGTTTACTTGGGGACAAAGCTTCACAACTGTAGCCCAAGATGGCTTGAGATGCGCTTCTCCTGCCCACCTCCATCTTCCAAGGGTTGGAATTTCACTCGTGAGCCTTCGTGCCCAGATCTCAGCTTTGTTTGTTAAGGGAACCACTTGTTTGTGTGTGTGTGTGTGTGTGTGTGTGTGTGTGTGTGTGTGTGTGTGTGCATGTGCGGGCAGAGACCAGAGGACAGCCATGGTTACGGTATGGGTGTGATTTCTTGGTACTGTCCACCTTGGTTTTTGAGACAGTCTTTCATTGGGACTTGAGACTTGGAGCTCCCCGATTAGGCTAGGCTTGCCGGCCAGGGAGCCCCAGGGATCCCGTCTTTGCCTCCTTGACACTGGGATTCCAAATGTGTACCACCATGCCTGGCTTTCTTTTTTTAAATTTTATTGATTTTTATTGAGCTCTACATTTTTCTCTGCTCTCCTCCCTGCCTCTCCCCTCCCTTTCAACCCTCTCCCAAGGTCCCCATGCTCCCAATTCACTCAGGAGATCTTGTCTTTTTCTACTTCTTAATGTAAATTAGATCTATGTGTTCTCTCTTAGGGTCCTCATTGTTGTCTAGGTTCTCTGGGATTGTGATTTGTAGGCTGGTTTTCTCAAAATGATGTTTTCTAGCTCCCATCCATTTTCCTGCAAAATTCAAGCTGTCATTATTTTTTCTGCTGTATAGTACTCCACCATGCAAATGTACCATATTTTCCTTATCCATTCTTCCGTCGAAGGACATTTAGGTTGTTTCCAGGTTCTGGTTATGACACAATGGGGCTATGAACGTAGTTGAGCTTATATCTTTGTGGTACAATTGAGCATCCTTTGGATATATACCCAAAAGTGGTATTGCTGGACTTTAAGGTAGGTTGTTTCCTAATTTTCTGAGAAATCACCGCACTGACATCCAAAGGGGCTGTACCAACTTGCATTCCCACCAGCAATGTAGAAGTGTTCCCTTTAGCCCACAACCTCTCCAGCATAAGTTGTCATCAGTGTTTTTGATCTTGGCCATTCTTACAGGTGTAAGATGGAATCTCACAGTTGTTTTGATTTGCATTTCTTTGATGACTAAGATGATGAACATTTCTTTAAGTGCCCTTCAGCCATTTTAGATACCTCTGTTGAGAGTTCTCTGTTAAGGTCTGTACCACTTTTTTTTTTAAATTGGATTATTTGTTCTTTTGATGGTCAATTTTTTTGAGTTCTTTGTATATTTTGGAGATCAGACCTCTGTCTGATGTGGGGTTAGTAAAGATCTTTTCCCATTCTGTAGGCTGTCGTTTTGTCTTGTTGACCATGTCCTTTGCTTTACAGAAGCTTTTCAGTTTCAGGAGGTCCCATTTATTAATTGTTTCTCTCAGCGTGTATGCTGCTGGTGTTCTATTTAGGAAGTGGTCTCCTGTACCAATGTGTTCAAGTGTACTTCCTACTGTCTCTTCTATGAGGTTCAGTGTGGCTGGCTTTATGTTGAGGTCTTTGATCCATTTGGACTTGAGTTTTGTCCACGCCTGGCTTTCTATGTGCCTGTTGAGGATCAGTTTCAGGCGCACATGTTCACACAGCAAACACTCTGCCAACGGTGCCGTCTCTAGGCACAGGAACTCTTGCGCACGCATCTCACTGCCTTGTTGTCTTGGTTGACAACTGAACATGCTGGAATCGAATCCTGGGCTCTTTACAGTTCCTTTGATCATGGTGTAGCTTTGCCTATAGATTTGGTGGAATGTGAGATCTTTGCTATGCTGTGCTGTCCTCTCTAGTGGTTCTCGAAGGTCCCAGGTTGCTCTGTGGCCAGGGCTTATTGTTGGTTGTACCTTTCTGCTTGACTGAACCCCTGCACCCGCAGCCCTCTTCCTCACCACAGGAGGTCACACCGAAACTTCTGTGGGCGCCAAACTTCAGGCCGGGCCTGGAAGGACTTGTGCAATGACGTGTGGGCTGGTTCCTGACAGTGATTGCCGTGTGGTTCATTGAGATTTCCAAATGTCAGGCTGCTTTCTGTTGTTCTACTGACCCGTGACGGGCAGACCATGACACAACTCTGAATTCAGAGCCCTTGCAGAGAGGTTAGGGGTGGGAGTGTCTGCTCGCCAGGCTTCGCGGTCCTCACTCGGTCACAGACGTTGTGAATAAACCGACTAAAGCTGTGGGGTTTGGAAGAGGAGGGACCAGCACTGGACTCCGACTGTTGAATGCTGGCTCTCATTTCGGTGTGACCGATTGTTCTCGCTACACTACAGTTTCCTCTGTGCAAAATGGGGATAATAATCGGTCCTTCTTTCGCGGTGATTGTCAGCACGGGATGAGACGTTAGCTGCAGTAGCAGTCTCTCAGAGAACAGGGGTCCTTGTTATAATTATAACAACCATCGTTGCTACTGTTATTTGAGGTTTGAGACAAGGTCTCACGATGTTGTCTGACTGCCCTGGAACGTAATACATAGACTAGTCTGGCCTCAACTCAGAGATCCACCTGCCTCTGCTTCCCAAGTGATGGGATTAAAGGTGTTATTATTATTATTATTGAGGCAGGATCTTATTGTGTAGCCTGAACTGGCCTTTATCCCAGATCTTCCTGCTTTAATCTCCCCAGTCCTAGAATTCCAGGTGAGCACCATCACACCTGTCTGTGTATAGATTTGTATGTATGTGTATCCGCTGTGTTTGTGTGTGATGAATTCTCATTTGCTTTCAGTCTCTGTGTATATGTTTATGCATCTGTGATAAAAAAAAATCTTAGTACTTTGATTTGCTTATGTAGCGGGGGAAGTATACATGCCACAGTGTGTGTAGGTCAGAGCACAGCTTTCGAGATTCAGTTCTCTCCTTCCACCGTGTGGATCCTGGTGATTGAGCTCAGGTCATCCATCTTTGTGACAGGCATCTTTACCCACTGAGTCAACTGACCAGCCCTGTGTGCTTTTTCTATATATATGTGTGTGTTGGGTTCCTGTGTGTCCTGTGCTCTGTGTTAGTTACTTTTTCTCAGTGTGGTGGCAAAATACCTGACAGAAGAGGCTTAAGAATAGAGGGGAAGAGTTTATTTTGGGCTCCTAGTTTGAGAGGATTCAGTTTACGACAGCAGGAAACGGAGGTCAGAGCATGAGCAGCCATATTGGATCCACAATCAGGAAGCGGCATGAGACAAACGCTGGTGCTCAGCTCACTGTCTCCTTGATTTGGTCTGAAACCTGAGCTCTTGGGGTGGTTCTGGCCACTTTCAAAGGCAGGTCTTCTCTCTTTAGTTAAATTGCTTGGAACACCCTCACAGACACACCCACAGGGTGTCTATTAGGTGGTTAAAAAATCCCATTGACAATGAATATGGCCAATCACATTGGGTGCAAATGTGACCATGTCTTGGATATCTATCACATACATTCATGCCATGTCTGACATGTTTTGAATCAGGATATCAGGTGTGTGTGTGTGTGTGTGTGTGTGTGTGTGTGTGTGCATGTGTGTGTGTGTGTTCCTGTTGGGTGAATATGTTCTGGTCTTAGTTCTGTGTACATTGGTGTGTCGGGTCTGTGTGCCTGTCTGCTTTGTGGGCACATGTTACACACTACATTGAATGAGCACGTTTGGGTGCAGACGGATGTTCACTGGTGTAGCGCAAGGTGGGCTGCAGAAAGGTGGGCCTGGGGGCTGGACACCGGAGCCTTGGGTGGTCTGAGGACTGGACCCCTCAGCCTCAGCTCATGCAGAAACCAGAGGGCCAGGAAGCGTTGCCATCTCAGCGGTGCCACTTTTGGCTGGGCTCCTCTGGGGCAAGTCAGGCAGTGACGGCAGGGACAGACTTATCGACAATGATGGCTTAGAGACGCGAAGGCTGGGAAGGACCTGGAGGCAGCACCATCCAGAGCATCAGACCCTGGGGGAGCAGGGTCATAGCGCTTCAGCGTACTGGAGCATCGTGGGTATCAGACTGGGTGATGTATTTGTCTGGAGTCAAACCAGGTCAGTCAGGTCCCTAACTAGGAACAGGCATGCTGTAGGAGAAAGGGCTATGGTTCCTAGGTGTTGACAAACAGTGCTTTTTAACCCCCCTTAAATTTTTTTCTTTTTAAAATAAACATGTGTGCCTGAGTTTGAGTGTGTGTGTGTGTGTGTGTGTGAGCGTGTGCACGTGCGTGTGTGCGTGAACGTGTGTGCATGCACACGCTCATCTTCAGGCAAATGCAAACTATAGTACACATATGAAGTCAGAGGACAACCTGATGGAGGAACTGGTTCTCTGTTTCTGTCATGTGTGCCCTGAGGATCTAACTCAGATTGTCAGCTTTAGTGGCAGCTTCCTTTACCCACTGGTCCATCCTGCTGGCCCATCTCCCTTGTTTTTTTGTGAATGGGTCTCACTAGGTAGCCTAGGATTGGCATTGAACTCTCTCTGCGGCCCTGAGTGGTCTTGAATCCTGAACCCTCCTGCCTTTGCCTCCCTAGTTCTGGGATTGCAGGCATGCTCCATCCACTGAGCTACAAGGCCCAGAGATTAGAGGGTTTCTTCTACGTGTCCACTCTGGCTCTTAAACTCTTCCAGACATGGAAATCATCATGGTCTCCTCTCTGAGGCCTTCCCTGATCCTCCAGTCCCAGCTGGTCCTGCCCCTCCTCTGGTCCCCATTGCTCTTGTCACATGGTGCTATGGTTGGATGTGCATGTTTCTATTTGCTGCATGCAAGTCTCATTGGGGCTGGGGGCTACCTTGCTCATCTTTTTAGCACCCCATACGTGGTACCGAGCCTCCCTTAGTACACACTCCACAAACAGTCTATGGCCGAGTGGGCACACTCTCCAGGCCTCTGGACTGTGTACATTTCTGTGTCAGAGCTATAGAGCTCAAAGTCCGGCCTCAAGGTACTTCACGGACAAGTGCAAGGGATATAAAAAGAGACACTAAATTGGCTCTGCTTTTGACGTGCTCTGCTCTGTTGGCCTTCAGCGAGTTATCCAATGAACTCTGGCGCCAGAAGAAAGCTTTCTCGGTTAAAGTAAAGAACCCCAAAGAGATCTTTATTGAAGAAATTTACAGAAAACAACCCCAAAATAGATTTCAGATGGAAAAGTAGTTTAAAAAAAATTCCAGGAAAGCGAAAACTGAAATGACTAAGAGGCCGAAAGTGGTAGTTTTTGAAGTCACCCTGCCCCGGGGGTTATTTGTACTGAACAAACGGTCCACAGGGTTCCTGAAAGAGAAGATCAGATGTCAGAGGCACAGGGGCTTGGGGAAATTTGACATGCTGTGGTCTGCAGTGTCCTCTGGAGGCCAGGCATAGACCAGGTGACTCTGTGGCCTGCCTCGGTATAGGTGTCTTTGACGTGGAGGTGTCTCTGGCTCGAAAGTCCTCTCTCAGCACCCTTCCCACCCAGGAGATCCTCCTGATGGCTCCCCTCGGGCCAGCCATTCCAGCTGGAGTTGTCTGGGGTGGAGATGGGGTCCCAGGGGTCCCTGAAGGAAAAGGGGAACAAAGAGCAAGTCGCTT
Source organism: Myodes glareolus (assembly GCF_982192425.1). Taxonomy (NCBI): domain Eukaryota; kingdom Metazoa; phylum Chordata; class Mammalia; order Rodentia; family Cricetidae; genus Myodes; species Myodes glareolus. The sequence continues at coordinate 7,478,633 of NC_142034.1, forward strand.
CCCTCCTGTCCTCATGTCCCTCCGCTGACCATGGGTCTGCCCTCTCTGTTCCGAATATTTCTGAGAGTGTCCCTGCTCTGGTCTGCTGCTCTGTGTTGTGACCCCTGACCCATGAGACTACGAAGCCCTGCTCAGCCCCTGTGGAGCTCCTCTTAGAGAGCTAAGGGCTTTCTGTTCTCATTAGTCCTGCTGTTTTGTGTCTCTGTCTCATGTTCATTTTCCTTAACTCTTATTAAGTTTTCCTCGACTATGCATTTGAGTGGCTCTCTGATTGCTTCCAGGATGCTCACTGACACCTACCTTCTCTTCGCCTTTGTGCCCACAGTGGCAATCCAACTAAAACGCGCATTAACAGGTTGTGCAGTTAACAATGGTGTTTGCTACACAGGCCGGGCCAGCAATGTGTTGCCAAGATTTGCTAGTGTGGAGGTGGAGAGATGGCTCAGTGGTTAACAGTACATACCGCTGTTGCAGAGGACCTGAGTTTAGTTCCCAGTAGCCATGTTGAATGGCTCACAAACGCCTGTAACCCCAGCTCTGGGGGAATCAACGCCCTCTTCCGGCCTATGCAAGAACTACACACGCACTTTTTAAACTGAGGGTTAAATTTTCAGTCCTGACTGCAGGTAATTCTGCTTGCCCCATGCATTTGACGACTCAGTGATACATGTAAATGTGGCTTGTCTGTTTGGGGAAGCTGCGGGCCACCCTTTAGAAACTGGGAGCCCTGTGTTAATTATTATGAGACCCAAAACCACAAAGTTTCTGCCGTTTCCCTGCCTCAAGTTTCTGTGAAGCTGTAGCTTCCACTCCTGAGATGAGGAAGTAACAGAATGGGGAGAAAATAAGAGTGATTCCATCCAGTTGGCAGGAGGCCCAGCCCCAGTGTTCACAGAGGAGAGAAGCAGGGTGGTGCTGCTGGTTCTGGGCCAGTGTGGGGAGGTTGGTGCTGGGCTAGTGGGGGGAGGCCTGAGCTGGGATGGGGAGCGAGTGTGTGAGGGTGGGGCTGTGCTAGGGAGTGAGAGGGCGAGACAGAAGGGAGTTTAGAGTTTCAGCTCCAGTCTTAGGTGGGCAGGGGATCTCTGCTCATCAAAAACCCAAGGAAAGCCACCAGACAGGCTGGTTGCCCAGAGAGGTCCAGGGGCAAGACAGGTGTGTGTGTTTTGTGTGTGTGTATGTGTGTGTGTGTGTTGTGTGTGTGTTGTGTGTGTGTTGTGTGTGTGTATGTGTGTGTGTGTGTTGTGTGTGTGTGTATGTGTGTGTGTGTTTTGTGTGTGTATGTGTGTATGTGTTGTGTGTGTTGTGTGTGTGTGTTGTGTGTGTGTATGTGTGTGTGTTGTGTGTGTGTGTGTGTTGTGTGTGTGTATGTGTAGCTCTTGAGAGCAAGACTGCGCCTTCAGCTCCATACACAGAGAGACTGGCACATAGTGGGGCTGCTGACTGGACGGATAGATCCCAGCTGCTCTGAACGCTGGGGAATCTCAGTGGAGACAGGGAGGCAGTGTGGTCGGATTAACTCCTGTGAAAAGGGCAGGCAAAGCAGGTGGCCGGAGGCTGGGGACTGGGAAGACAGGGCGGGCTTACCCCATGGAAGTTTTGGGCTTTTAGTATTTCTTGGAAAGACATAGTCAAACTTCATTTGCATGGAGGATGGGCTAAGCCCAGGGTAAATGTAATGATACATCATATGGAACTGTCATGGCACACATGGCACACACATGGCACACAGCAGACGGGCACTGAACTGAGCTCAGGTCCTCTGGAAGAGTAGCCGGTGCTCTTGGCCACTGAACCATCTCTCCAGACCCTGTGTGTATCTTCTTATCTCCTAGGTGGCCTCTGTATTTCTATTTATTTATTTTGAGATGGGTTATTACTGTGCGATCTTGGCCGTTCTGTAACTCGCTATGTTGATCAAGCTGTCCTTGAACTGATAGATACCTGTTCATCTCAGCCTCCTGAGTCTGCATTCTGGGGTTAAAAACATGTACTAACATGTCTGGCCTGAACACTCTTTATAAATATCTCCCCTTTTTTTGTCCTCTATGGCTTTTCCATAATAGAAGAAAAAATCAGAAAAGCTGGCAAGGGTGGCTGGGTATGGGTGTGCACATGTGTGCATGCGGAGGCCAAAGGTCGATGCTGGTGTCTTCCTCAGCTACTCTCCACCTTATTATTTGTGACATGGTCTCTCAGTGAACCTGGAGCTCACTGATTCAGCTAAACTGGCTGGTCAGCAAGTCTCAGGGCTCCTCCTGCCTCTCTTCCTCCCGCTGCTAGCATTATTGGCAAACAGCTGCGTCAGTGCTGGGAATCTGAACGCTGGTACCCCTCCGCGACGAGCACCTTACTGACTGAGCCATCTCACAGCCCTGTAAGAAGGATCCATTTACTTCCAGATCTCCCTCACCAAGGACGGCACTTTCTGGGAACAGCTGTCTCGCTGGCCCTAAGTGCCTGTCCTTCTGGGAAACTCTCCAGTGACTCCGGACTCTCCCTCAGATACCTCAGCGCTGCCACGAGCCCCCTCACTGACTGTTCTGTGGCCGCAGTGACCCTGAGAGGATCCCGGCTTGCAGCAGGGAGCGCAATTGTTGGTCCTTGCCTAGCAGCTGCCTGCTTCTTTCTCATTGTGCAACTTTTGGATTCCCCCTCCCCACCCCTGTTGTGTACAGCCCAAGGCCATTTCCCCATGGGGGGGGGGCGCTGACACCATCACTTGTTCGTAGCCTTCCACTCCTTTTATAGATCCAGTTCCAGACTTCGACTCACTGCAAATGAGAACTTCAGGTCTGCAATTTGTGGAGAATTCCCATGAGCCTCTGGGGGAAGCTCTTAGGTACCAAACCTACTGAAGCCTATGGAATGTGGGGTACAATGAGATGACATCACATTAGGCTTATTTTGTGGGTTTTAAATCATATTTGCCTTTGCTACCTTCCATTTCCTTTATTGTTATTTATTTATTGCTTTTTTTTTCTTTTTTGAGACAGGGTTTTGCTATGTATTTTAGGTTGGCCCATAAATCACTTCTGGAGCCCAGGTTAACCCTGAAATTTACAGCAATTTTTTAGTCTCCACCTTGGGAATGCTGGGATTACAGGCATGCACCACCACACCAAGCTTCCATTTTTTTTTTTTTTTGCTTTAAAACTATTTGGTTTTGTTTCCAAATTTTTAATTTATTCTTTGAGAATTTCAGGCATTTATGTGATATGTTTTAGTTTGAATAAACAACTCTAGAGATCAGATTAGGTAAGGAAAAGCATAGAGCTACACACACACACACACACACACACACACACACGTCAAATGGAAAGAGCTAGAGACTGGTTTGATTTTGTTTGTTTGTTTTAAACATCTGTTTGTTTCTATTCATGTGCATGAATGTTTTGCCTGAAGGTAAATGTATGTACACTGTATTCATGTCTGGTAACCACAGAGGCCAGATAAAGGTGCTGGATTCCCTAGAACTGGAGTTATAGACACTTGGGAGCTTCCTTATGGTGCTGAGAACTGAAAACCCTTGTCTTCTGAAAGAGCAACAAGTGGCCTTAACTGATGAGCCATCTCTCCAGTCCCTGGTTAGATCTTCTTGGTGGGGAGACCTGAAATCTCCCCTTTTAAGCACATCTATAGTGGCTCACAACTGTCTGTAACTCTATCTCCAGGGGATCCTTTGCCCTCTTCTGTCCCTTCCGGGCACCAAGCATTCATGTAACGCACAGACATACATTCAGGTAAGCACACATATATCAAAATAAAAATGAATAACTATTTAAAAAGGATTATCACTGTTTTGCTGGAAGAGGAAGCCTGTCTGTGCTCCAGTAAATAGCCTCTCACCCCACGCTTATGCAGGCAACCGTAATTGAACTCAGTGGGTCACAGAGCAAAACACAAACAAACTCCATACAGGAGGGGGACTTGTCGAGAAGAACAAAAGGATTTAGTGGGGTGGAAATCGAGCGGAAGCAATGCAGGTGAAGATAAAATATGCTTCATACACACGGACTTGCCCAAGAATAACACATAAGCAAAGGCAACAATGAAAAAATTGCCCTGCTTTTTCTGCTTCAGCAACAAAGACCCTGGAGGACGCTGGGGGGAAGAATGACTCCACAGCAAGCTCAAGGGCACATGGCTAAGCCCATAGTAGAAATGGGGGGCTGGCTCAGAGGGTAAAGGTGCTTGCTGCCAAGCTTGGCCACCTGAGTTTGATCCCAAGCCTCACGTGGTAGAAGGAGAGAACTGACTCCCTCACGTTGTCCTCTGGTCTCCACACACGTGCTGTGGTATGTGTGCACACAGTAGAACACATGCACTGTGGCATGTGTGCACACAGTAGAGCACACGCGCCGTGGCATGTGTGCACACAGTAGATAAATAAATGATGCTATAAAATGATGGAAGCAGGATTTGAGTTGGCATGACTCTGGAATCTGGACCTTGAGTGGTGGCGACCTTGGTTCTAATTAGCTGAACACTTGATGATAACCTAAGTGGTGCTGCCCCGCAGGAAGTCAGAGGGTTGGGTCTGGAGGGATACTGGGATGCTGGGCTGTTGAGAGCAACACAAAGCGTTCATCTCTGCTCTTTGAGTGGGGGCACTCATGACCCCAAAGCTGATCACCGTAGCAAAGGAAAGCGATGGAGATCGAGGAAGTGCACTAACCAAGAAGTGGAGTGGGAGAAGCAGGGATTTCCTGGGCTGGAGTTTTCACACTCAGCATCTGGCTTTCCTGAAGGTCCAGCTGTGTGGGCTCCCGCGGAGGAGCTGTTCATTCCCTGGAGCGGCTCTTGCTCATCTTCCTCTTTTGTTAAATTGGGAAGTAGTTCAGAGCGAGAAGGAAGTAGATAAGATATAAACCCAGAGAAATCTCGAACAAGGAGATCTCGAACAAGCCAGAGCTCTGTCACAAACACACCTCGATTCCCGCGGCCACCTGTATTTTCCTCAGCCAGCACCAAGTGAGGCAGGAGCATGTGGCTGGGCCCAGGTCTGCTCCTTCTCTGCCTGCGAGGTGAGTGGGTCTATGCTTCTGTGAACCTAGTTTTGCAGAGGGTGGGAGAATGAGATTCCTGGGTTCAAGCCAGAATCGAGGTGTCAGCAGAAGAAGGGCAGCGGACACATCCATTCGCCCAACTTCTCTATCTCCAACATTCTTCCGTGGACTCTACAAACCTTTATTAACTTCATGCCTGGATTTAACTATAAACTGTAACTATAAGCAAATTCCTCAGTCAAGGGAGTCCTATTTGAATGAGGCAGCCAAGTAATTTTACTATGGTGTGGGACTTTCTACAATAAGAACATTCATGGAGAAATAGACCACACCAGGGACCCCTAGTTTTGCTCTCAGAGGAATGGAGGCTTCTTAGAAGTCAGTCTTGATGGATGAACAGGTGTTGAACAGAGAAGCCATAAGTTATATTAAGTGTAGATGGAGATCCTAAAGACTGAGAAGTGCAGAAGTGGCAAAGGCTTCATCTTACTGATGCTTGGTTTAAAGAGGTTAGAAAGGTGTGTAAGAAATAATGCAACAGCAGGTGTGATAGCGTGCACCTGTAACACAGCACACAGGAGGCTGAGGCAGGAGCCTGGCAGCTTGTAGGCCCGCCTTGACTATATCGTGTGATCTTGTCTTTAAGAAAAAAATCTTTAAAAGGGCCAAGCATGGTGGTACATGCCTTTAATTCCAGTACTTGGGAGGTAAGGGCAGGGTGGATCTCTGTGAGCAAAAAAAGACCAGTCTTGTCTACATGGTGAGACCTCTTTCTTTAAAAAAAAAACAAACAGAAACAGAAAAGGAGGAAAACACATTTTCCTGTGGGAAATAGTTGAGGATGAAGATTAGAGAATATTTCTCATCCTTGCAGATGAGTTTTTATGGTTGTTGTTGTTTTTTTTTTAAATGGACTCAACAGAACATAGAATTTAAAGACCAGGATTTACTTATTTTTTAAATTTAATTTTTTACTGTTTTTATTGAGCTATACATTTTTCTTCACACCCCTCTCTTTCTCTCCTCCTCTATCCTTCTGTGACTCCCATGCTCCCAATTTACTCAGGAGATCTTGTCTTTTTCACCTTCCTATGTAGATACATGCATGTCTCTCTTTGTGTCCTCTTTGTTGTCTAGTTTCTCTGGGTTGTGGTTTGTAGATTGACTTTTCTTTACTTTACGTCTAAAAGCCACTTATGAGTGGATACATATTATATTTGTCTTTCTGGGTCTGGGTTACCTCACTCAATACGTTTTTTTCTAGATTCACCCATTTGTCTGCAAATTTTAAGATGTCATTACTTTTTACCACCGTGTATTACTCCATCATGTAAATGTACCACTTTATCCATGCTTCTGTTGAGGGGCATCTAGGTTGCTTCAAGGTTCTGGCTATTACTAATAATGCTTCTATGAACATAGCTGAGCACATGTCCTTGTGGTATGATTCAGTGTCTTTTGGGTATATGCCCAACAGCAGCATTGCTGGGTCTTGAGGTAGATTGTTTCCTAATTTTCTGAGAAATCACCATACTGATTTCCAAAGCAGCTGTACAAGTTTGCACCCCCACCAACAATGGAGGAAGGCTAGGATTTAAAGGGAGGAGACCATTCTGATCACACATAGTTTGCTTTTCTTTCCTTTTTTTTAAAAAAAGAAAAACAAACTATCTTTTTTCATTTTACATACCAATCCAAGTTCCTCCCCTCCTCCCATCCCCTTCACCTTCCCCCACTCCACCCCCCATCCACTTCCCAGAAAGGGTAAGGCACATTTCTTTGGGGAAGGTCCAAGGTCCTCCCCACTATATCCAGGCTGAGCAAAGTATCCATCCAAAGAGAATAGGATCCCCAAAAGCCGGTAGAAGCAGTACGGATAATTCCTGGTGCCACTGCCAGTGTCCCCTCAGTCTGCCCCAGCCGTACAACTGTCACCCACATTCAGGTGGTCTAGTTTGGTCCTGTGCTGGTTGGTTCCTTCCCAGTCCAGCTTCACATCATGGTCTTGACCTCTTTGCTTACATTCTTTCCTTTCTTAATGACATGTGTTCATTCACATGTATGCGGTTATGGGTGGGAAAGCGGGGTCAGAGGCTGGTTTTGTAGAGCCAGTCCTCTTCTTCCACCGTTATGGGGTTTCTAGGGACCTAACTATGACAGCCAGGTTTGCACAGCAAACCACTGAGACATCTTCATGGCCCCTAAACAAAGCCTTCTTGTGAGTAAAGTGAGAGGAGACTAGATGATCTCCATGATCCCTCACCACCATTGTGATCTAGATCTTTCACCAGGAGTTGTATCACACACCTGTCAGCCATTGGGAGACAGAGGCAGGAGGATCAGAAGCTTAAGGACATCCTTAGCTACGTAGCTAGTTCATAGGCCAGCTTTGGCTCCATGAAAATGCCTGGCTTAAAACAATAAAACAACAAACAACAAAACAAAATCTAGATCTTTAGGCTATGTCAGACTATTAGATTCGTAGTGTCACACTTATGAGACACTTGAACTGCCCTGACTGAAGGTGATGATGGTGATGATGGTGGTGACAGTGATGGTGATGATGGTGGTGATAATGATAGTGGTGAGGATGGTGAAGATGATGGTGATGATGATGGTGGTGATGGTGGTGATGGTGATAATGATAGTGGTGAGGATGGTGAAGATGATGGTGGTGATGGTGATGGTGATGGTGGTGATGGTGATGGTGATGATGATGATGATGGTGATGATGATGGTGGTGATGGTGATGGTGATGATGATGGTGATGATGATGGTGATGGTGAAGATGAAGGTGGTGATGATGATGATACACTCTTCATACAGTTTGGAGAGTTGGTGGAAATATTGTAATTACTGGAGTAGATTTCGGAAACTTTGATGGTTGGAGCTGCCTTGTCCCAGAACACGGGAGACAACTACGGGCTTTTCCCTTCTCTACAGTAAAGGGCAGCTTAAAGTCAGGTATGATGAGAATATCGACACCACAGTAACCAGCAAACACCACGAAGCAGGACCACTCCTGCTTCTTTGAGTAAGCTTGTTTACACCTGACAGAATTACCCAAGTGCTGTAGCTCAGTGTAGTTAAACGGAAGATGAGACCCTCTTTTGCCCGCCCTTCAGGAGCTGGCTGGCATCCCCATCCAGCCCATTCACCTTTTCACCAGGGGTGCATCTGCGCCTAGGCGGGCAAGCGCTTACACCCAGATTTAAAATTGAACTAATTGTACTGACATAAAATGCACTCTCCTGCATCTCAGCTGTGGCATATTGCCCTCCTCTTCCACAGAATTCCTCTCCACCCACTGCACCCACCCCAGGTTGTAAACATGGTCTGGGGAAAGTCAGTCATTTGGTATGCCCAGAGGAGACCCACAAGGCTTTATATCGTAAGCCTGAGAATGGGGAACGAGAAAAGGATAGAAAGAAAGATGGTCGGGACAATTCCAGAGTAGGTATGGGAAAGGCCAAGAGAAAGGAAGTGGTTTCTGATATAAAACCAACAGAAATAGTCAGGCGGGGTGGTGCACACCCGGTAGTCCTAGCGCTCAAAGGCCTGAGGCAAGAGGACTGTGAAGTTGAGGCTAGCTTTGGCTTACCAAGGAGACCTTGTCTAAAGGAAAAGGAGGAGGAGGAGGAAAGAAAAGAAAGATAAAGAAAAACAAACCCAAACAACAACAGCAACAACAACAAAACCAAAATAAAAGGCCTACAGCCAGTGCCAGCGAGCCGGCTCACGGTGCGAGCGCTGGCCAGACAAGCCTTGAGTCTGACCCTTGAAGTCCACAAAATGGAAGGAGAGAGCTGACCCCCACAGTCGTCCTCTGACCTCTAATAACACCATGCCCCCACCAACAAAGAAGCAAAAATTCAATGAGGAACTAGAACTTCTTTTTTAAAAAACATATTTATTTATTTTACATCTGGACCACAGTTTCCTCTCCCTTCTCTCCTCCCAGCCCCTCCCCCACCTCCCCTCTGAGCTCCTAATTCACTGCTTCTCCTTTACAATTCAGAAAAGGGCAGGCCTCCCATGGACATCAGCAAAACATGGCCTATGAAGTTGCAGTAAGATTAAGCACCTCCCTTTGTATGGAGGCTGGGCAAGGGGACCCAGTATGAGGAGTAGGGTCTCACAAGCCAGCAAAAGAGTCAGAGACAGTCCCTGTTCCCACTGATGGAGTTTCACAAGAAGACCAATCTACACAACTGTCACATGTATGCAGAGGGCCTAAGTCAGTCCCATGCAGGCTCCCTGGTTGTTGGTTCAGTCTCTGTGAGCCCCCATGAGCCTATGTTAGTTGGTACTGAGGGTTTTCTTGTGATGTCCTTGACCCCTTTGGCTCCTACAATCCTTCTTCCCTCTCTTCAGCAAGATTCCCTGAACTTGGCCTAATGTTTGATTGAGGGTCTGTGCATCTATTTCCAGCAGTTGCTGGATGAAGGCCCTCTGAAGACAACTGGGCTAGGAACTAATCTATGAGCATAGCAGAATGTCATTAGGCGTCATTGACATTTTTTCTCTAGTTCTATCCTAGGCCTCTGGGCCATACAGCTCTGGGTCCCGGTATTCCAGGCAGAAACTAGAACTTCTATTCATTGTATTCTGTGTGGTCCACACTTCCAGGTTTGCAGTGTCATTAGAATTTTATTTGATTGACAAGATGATTGCACACACTTATGGGGTACAATATGCTATTTTGATGTATGTACACATTTTGCAATGCTCAGATCAGTCCTGATATTTATCAAAACACGAATGAACCTGAGGACATCATATTAAATAAAATAACGCCCTGCGTGTGATGCCTCATGCCTCGATCCCAGCACTCATGAGGCAGAGGCAAGATCTCCAGGGCAGCGCTGATTTGGCTACAATAGAGAAACCCTGTCTCAAAAACAAAAACGCAAAAGGCATTTCTGTCCTGGCCCTGTTGCTATGTAGTAGAGAGGTAGGTTCCCTCCTGCAAATTCTGGAAGGTTCTTAGGTTTGATTGGATCAGTGGTTACCAGAGTCCTGGCCTCTGGCTTGAGGTGCCCCACTGGCTGTGTGGAGGCGCTGAGAACACCACCATGGCCCACTGCCTGGTGGTGAGGAGCCTGGAGAAGGAAGGTAATCCCCATCCGGAGGCGTGAATATTGTACAAATGCTCAGATTGGAATCTGGGTAAAATTCTATTTTACCCAACAGTCTGGCTCCCCAGACTCGTGCAGTCAGAGTCGCCATGCCCTCAGCTGACTCAGGCTCTCACACCACACTGAAGATACTGTTCAGTTCCGTCATCCGCTGTCTTCTGGTCGAGACGACACCAAGTCTCACTGAGATGCTTGGTTCAGCAAATGTGGTTTTGAACCAGCATGAGACCTTTCGAAGATGGTTCACATAGAGCCTTCTCTTTCAGAAGGCATAATTTTTGTTTTTAGGGTTTTGTTTGTTTGTTTGTTTGAGGCAGAGTTTCTCTGTGCAACAGCCTTCGCTGTCCTGGAACTCACTCTATAGACCAGGCTGGCCTCAAATTCACAGAGTTCCACCTGCCCCTGCCTCCTGAGTGCTGAGATTAAGAGCGTGCATCACCATGCCCCTGATAATTTTAATATTTAATGAAATAGTAATCATTTTTAGTGGAAAAACTAACAAAAGAAGAAATAATTGAAGTGCAGAATGTTGAGAACCATGTGTTCTCAGCAGCCTGTGGAGCCTGCAGTAGATGTTAACGCCATTTTAGCCTTTGAGCCACTTGTGGCCTAGGCAGGGAAGGCAGCAATGTCCCCATCTTACAGACACATAGTTAGAGGCAATTAAAGGAGACCCCACCCACACCATGGGGACTTCCTCCTGAACCTCAGAGTAGGCACTGACTGCACTCAAACACCTGTTTCACAGAGAGAGCCTTTATTAAGCTGGGAAGAAAAGTTAAAGAAACTGCACCTGACTCAGGCGGAAAACAGCAGCAAATGACCTTGCAGGACGGGGAGGTCTGTGTTAGAGTGGACTAGGATGTATGGTAAAGGAGAGAGGTGGCGAGGGAAAGGGGGGAGGGGTGCCCAAAGGCTGCCTCTGGATAGAGAGGAGACAGATACGACACAGGGCTCAACACCTATTTATAAAGGTAAAGGGGGACCCTCGCGTTAGGATGAGTTGTTTAATTTTAATTGGGCGTGTTAATTAGGAGAGCCAAAGGGGGCTTTTGATTACTGGATCTTGGTATTCAGCCTCAGGAGGAGGAAGTGGCCCCGAATAAGGGAATAGGCCTTGACAGCTAGCTTTAGGAATGCAATCTAATGATTTTTAGCAAGACAGAGGGAATGGGGAGAAAAGGGAAGCCTGCCAGAGACACATGTTTGAGGGGCCTAGTGTCCCTTCAGCAATTACAAGAATGGAAAATGAAGCTTAGATCCACCTCCACGGAGCTCTTAGCACTGGCTATGAGAGTGTACCCTACCCCTACAGTCTCAGCTTACCACATCTTTAGGGTGGCCTCTTTCTCCTTCTAGGAATATGTCCGCTATCGGCCTGGGCCATGTGGGTGGTGCGGACGCTGGCGTCTGTGTCCACTCTGGAGTGCGCAGTTTTCCTCCATCCTCAAATCGTTACAAGCTGCCTGCAAAGTGCGGCTCCTCGGGACTGAGTAGACTACTCCGTGATTAAGAGCACTCCTTGCTCTCACAGAGGACCCAGACTGGTTCTTAGAACCCACATGGAGGCTCACAGCCATCGGTAACTGTAGCTCCAGGGCTTCTCTTCTGACCTCTGTGGGTGTGCACACTACATACATAAAATACATCATAATTCTTTTTTTCAAAACAGGGTTTCTCTACAACTTTAGAGCCTGTCCTGGAACTAGCTCTTATAGACCAGACTGGTCTTGAACTCACAGAGATCTGCCTGCCTCTGCCTCCCAAGTGCTGGAATTAAAGGCGTGCGCCACCACTGCCTGGCTATAAATTTTTTTTTTTTTAAAAATAGAGTCTTCTTCCCTCTCTCTCCCCCTCTCCCCTTTCTCCAACCCCCACCCCCATGCTCCCAACTTTTGTCTAGTGATCTTGTCTGCTTCCATTTTCCAGGAGGATAACTATATGTTTTTCTTTGAATTTACCTTATTACTTAGCTTCTCTAGGATCACAAACTATAGGCTCAATGTCCTTTTTTTTGTGACTAGAATTCACTAATGAGTGAGTGTATACCATATTTATATTTTTGTGTCTGGGTTATCTCACTCAGGATAGTGTTTTCTATTTCCATCCATTTGTATGCAAAATTCAAGATATCATTGTTTTTTACTGCTGAGTAGTGCTCTCATGTGTAGATGTGCCACACTTTCTTTATCCATTCTTCCAGTGAGGGGCATCTAGTTTTTTTTTTCCAGGTTCTGGCTATTACAAATAATGCTGCTATGAACATAGTTGAACAAATGCTTTTGTAGTATGATTGGGTATCTCTTGGATATATTCCCAAGAGTGGAATTGCTGGATCCTGAGGTAGGCTGATTTCCAATTTCCTAAGAAACCGCCACACTGATTTCCAAAGTGGTTGCACAAGTTTGCATTCCCACCAGCAATGGATGAGTGTTCCCCTCACTCCACATCCTCCCCAGCATAGGCTATCTTTGGTGTTTTTGATTTTAGCCATTCTGACAGGTGTAAGATGGTATCTTAAAGTTGTTCTGATTTGCATTTCCCTGATAGCTAAGGAAGTTGAACATGTCCTTAAGTATCTTTTGGTCATTTGAAATTCTTCTGTTGAGAATTATCTGTTCAGTTCAGTACCCCATTTTTTAATTGGGCTATTTAGAATTTTAATGTCTAGTTTCTTGAGTTTTTTATATATTTTGGAGATTGGGGAGAGCTTGGGGGAGTGGGATGGTTGAGATGGAGGAAGAAAAGATATGGGAGCAGAGAAGGAGATATCTTAATTGAGGGAGCCATTTTCGGGTTGGCAAGAGGCTTGGCTCTGGAGGGGTTCCCAGGAGTCCACGGCTAGGACCCTGGGCAGTGGAGGAGAGGTTGCCTGAAATGGCCTTGTCCCATAGTCAGACTGATGACTATCTTGAATATCACCATAGAACCTTTGTCTGGCGACAGATAGAGACAGAGACCCACACTGGAGCATTGGACTGAGCTCCCAAGGTCCAGTTTAAAGAGCAGAAGGAGGGAGAATATGAGCAAGGAAGTCAGGACCACGAGGGGTTGGTCCACCCACTGAGACAGTGTGCCTGAGCTAATGGGAGCTCACCAAATTCAGCTGGACTGGGACTGAACGAGCATGGGATCAAACTCGACCCTCTGAATGTGGCTGACAATTGGGGCAGGCTGAGATTCCAATGATAATGGCACTGGGATTTGTTTCGTGTACTGGCTTTTCAGGATCCTAGTCTATTTGGATGCACAGTTTCCTAAGCCTAGATATAGTGGGGAGGGCCTTGGCCCTCTCTTAGGACTGGAGGGGGAGGGAGGGAATATGTGTGGGAGAGCAGGAGGGAAGTAGTAGGAGGGGAGGAAGTGGAAATTTTGATTGGTATTATTTATAAAGTAATAAAATCAGTTAAAAAAGAAGTATAACTAAGAAACATAAAAAATAGAGTCTTGCTAGGCAGTGATGGCACACACCTTTAATCCCAGTACTTGTGAGGCAGAGACAGGAGGATTTCTGTGAGTTTAAGACCAGACAGGTCTACAGAGAGAGTTTCAGGACAACAAGGACTACACAGAGAAACCCTGTCTCGAAAAAAACCAATATACACATGCATATATATAGTCTCTCATGGCAAGACACAGTCTGGAAAAGTATTTTACACAATACGAAGTAACTTATGGCAGGGCACACAGCCTGGTTGCAATAGTGGAGTAAATCAGGTTTTTCTGTTTGTTTGTTTTGAGATGCTCTGCTATGGAGTTCAGGCTGGCTTGAAATTACTATGTAGGTGAGGCTGTCCTCAAACTCAAAATCCCCTTGTCTTAGCCTCCTGGATATGAGGAAGCCTCCTCCACATGCAATTTAGAAGTAGAATTTTTGAAGACCAAATTGGACTTGCAGAAGATTCCAGAATGCGGAAACTTGAGGCCAGAGGAAGTGACTTGCATGCGATCAAACTTTATGCCAGCCTTGACCTCACTTAACCGTCCCTAAAGGCGGGGTCCCTGTGTGGTCACTTGGTGCCAAGTCTCCACTGGGGACAGGTTTCTTCTTGTCTCTGCCACAGACTCTAGTCCATTTGGCTTGGGTCCCACGTGCAAATGTCCCTCCGAGTCCTCTTCCCGGATCTCCCCTTGCCTCAGAAAAAGTTCCTTCCGGGCCCATCGGGAAGGAGGCCTCAAGTCGGGCTTATGTTTTCTAGGCTGCTTCTCTCTGACCGGCCCTGACTCTGTGTCTGGCTACGTGGGAGGCTCTCTCCAGGTGCAGTGTCAATACGGAGAGTCGTACAAGGACCACGTGAAATACTGGTGTCGAGGACCGCACGACACAGAATGCGAAACTCTTGTGGAAATCAAAGGAAACGGGGAGGAAAAAAGGAATGGCCGAGTGTCCATCAGAGACCATGCTGAGAACTTCACCGTGACAGTGACCATGGAGGACCTCAGCCTGGATGATGCTGGATCTTACTGGTGCAAGATTCAGACTTTCTTTATCTGGGATTCCTGGTCACGTGACCTAGCAGTCCTTGTAAAGGTACATGTTTTACCAGGTAAGACTATGCGGCTCTATAGCTTTTAGGAAGTGTTTGGGCTTGGGACATGGGTGGGTATCGTCTTGAAGTGTGCCTCTGAGTGTTGTCCTGTCTCAGTGGGGTTGGGGAGAGATGGCTGACCTATCCACCATAGGAGGGGCTTTGAGGGATAGGTCACACAAATGACCCGACACCTAATGTCTCTAGCAGGAGCCAAGGGATGATCTAACTCCTCCTTAGTGGTAAAATTTATTCATTTATTATTATTATTTTGTTGTTGTTGTTGTTGTTGTTGTTTTTTCATGACAGGATTTCTCTGTGAAACAGTCCTGGCTGTCCTGGAACTTGCTTTGTAGACCAGGCTGCCCTTGAACTCACTGAGATCCTCCTGCTTCTGCCCCCCAAGTACTGGGCTTAAAGACGTACGCCACTAATGCCTTGTGAGTTAAAGTGACCTTTAATTGTTCTGGTATGAAGGATGCTTAAGAACCCTTCAAGGTCTCTGGGAGGATCTTTGGGCCATAAGCTGAGCTGTTTTCTTCCACACTCCCTCTCATGGGCATCTCGCCAAGCAGGGGGGACCCCTGGCAAACCCTTCCGCCCTCCCTCAGGCGGAGCGAGAGGGGGATGGGAAGAAAATCTGAGATGAGACATTGGCCAGCGTTTTGGCAGGAAGGCTCTTTCAGCCCTGAGAGACAAACCCACGATGTGACTGAGGTTTGCCTTGGACAGATCCACACAGATACTGATTTAGCACAGGCTTGGGACCACGCGGTGAACTGGTGTCCATCTTTTTCTCCAACAGCCCCAACTACCGTGGAGACCACACTCCCAGCTACAACTCCCATCCTCCCACTAGCGAACGCTGGACACCTGAGGGTTAGCATCATTGAGGTGTTCCTCCTCCAAGTATGGTAAGGATCCAAGGCCTAGAAAGAGTCAGGTGCTTAGGATTCTGGGGGCTGGCAGTGTCACCCACGTTGAGGGGACCTTACTATTGAGTGGTAATCAATTCCCTCTGATATCAGTTTTCAAATTCTCCAAGCCTACATGTGGATGCCAAGTATGGCGGAGGGGCTGGAGGGACACAGGCTCAGAACGGAGTCTGTGTTTCGTAGTCACAGATCCTTCCCATTCCCACCTCTGTTTTCTATCCCTCCCCACTGGACTCTAGACTTGGAGTCCAAGCTCTGTGCCTCTTTCAAAAGTCATAGTTGAAGGCCAGGGAGGTGACTCAGTGTAGCCACTGAGTGCCTGCCACCAGGTCTAACAACCTTTGTTCAATCTCTGAGCCCCACAATAAACAGATGCAAAGGTCTTTGTTCAGCTGGGGTTCTTGCTCCTAGGAGCTGCTCATGAGGAGCAAGCTCAGCTCCAGGCTGAAGTTTGTGCTCGTTCTTCATTCTCTGGCACATGAACTCAGAAAGAGCTCTGATGCCTGTGCTAGCTAATCTCATGTCAGCTTGACACACAAACTAGAGCCACCTGAAAGGAGGGAACCTCGACTGAGAAATGCCTCCATAAGATCCGACTCTAGGACATTTCTTAATTAGTCACTGACGGGGAAGGGACCAGACCATTGTGGGTGATGCCACCCTTGGACTAATGGTCTTGCCTTCTGTAAGAAAGCCAGATGAGCAGACCATGGGGAGCAAGCCAGTAAGCAGCACTCCTCCACGGTTGTTGTAGGGGGGTGGCTGCGTGTTCATCCCAGCCACCCGGAACCAAAATAATCACACAGAAACTGTATTCATTAAACCACTGCTTGTCCCATTAGCTCTAACTTCTTATTGGCTAACTCTTACATTAATTTAACCCATTTCTATTCATCTCTGTATTGCCACGTGGCAGTGGTTTACCGGATAAAATTCCCAGCGTCTGTCTCAGTCGGACCCATGGCATTTCTCTCTGACTCAGCCTCCTTTCTCCCAACATTCAGTTCCATCCCACTGCCTCCATAAGTTCTTCCCCATTAACAGGCTCAAAGCAGTTTTTTTTATTAACCAATGAAAGCAGCACAAAGACAGAAGGACTTCCTATACCACATGGTCTCTGCATCAGCTCCTGTCTGCAGGTTCCTGCCCTACTTGAGGTCTTGCCCTGACTTCCTGTAGTGATAAATAGCAATGCTGAAGTGTAAGCAGAATAAACCCTTTCCTCCCCAGCTTGCTTTTTGGTCATGGTGTTTCATTGCAGTAATAGAAAGCCTGACCCAGACAGTGCCTCTAGGCCTCGAATGGGGAGGGAAATTCAGGAGAACTAGTTTCAAGAAGTCAACTGAAGGCTGGGGACATGGTTTAGTTGCTAGAGTGCTTGCCTAACATGCACAAAGCCCAGAGTTCGATCCCCAGATTGGGTACTGTAGTATACACCTGCAATGTGCACCAGAGAATAAACCACAAAAGACACAGAGGTTCAAAGTTGTGACCGCATCAGGAAGCCAGCCTGAGCTATGCGAACTCTGCCCTACCACCAATAAACTCAATTAATAAGTGGGAGACAGTAGGTATCTCCGGGTCATGTGTCTAGAAAACTGTGTCTACCTAGAACCCTTTCCTGTCTTCACCATTCACCTCTCCTCAACAAGAGATGGGGTGGTGGGACCACAAGAGCAGACTTCTTTAAGTCATTTCCTAGCCTGATTCTGGATCATTTGGGATTCTGAGGCAAGCATTAGGGTATGTGGGAGGAGTCGGATGGGTCCTGGAACCTCCCCTTGAACTCATTGTCCATCCTCATGTGCCCACAGGTCCCTGCTCAGCAGCATCCACTTCCAGGTCCTGGTCTTTCTGAAGCTACCACTGTTTCTGAGCATGCTCTGTGCTGTCTTCTGGGTGAACAGGCTTCAGAAGATCCCTGGGGGGAATTTAGAATGAGCTACCCAAGAGCTATGGAAACATCCCAGGAATGCCCTGGGAGGGACTCAGCCCTGATTCTGCGTGGAGGCAGCAGTGTTTGCATTCTGGACTTCACTATTCCCTCATCTCAAGGGAGGATCTTGACTATCTATGAGTCTTAGATATCTGACTCCTGTAGAGTCCTCAGCATTAAAGAGGGAACAAGGCTGGCAGTAATGGCACACACTTTTAATCCCAGTGCTGGAGAGGCGGAGGCAGGTGAGGCTCTGTGGATTCGAGGCCAGCTTGGTCTACATAGTGAGTTCCGGGACAGCCAGGGCTACATAATGAGACAGTCTCAAACATCCCCCACCAATCCCAAAATGGGAACAAGACTTCTCTGGGCCCTATGTTGGAGGCCCCCCCTTTCCCCCCTTTGCTAGATTTCTTGGATTGTGCTCTCACGTCAGCTTATCCAAAGGATAAGAATTCTCTAGAAGGTTCTTGAATACAAGCCTAGCCTCTTGATCACTGTGACATAAAAACATCTCAGGTCATTGTCTCCAATGGCAACAGCCACCTCCTTCCTGCAGTGAAGAGGTTCCCTGAGGAACATGTTTCTATTAGACTTGGATCCTGGGTCATGATCTCTCTTCTAGAACAAATCCCAGAGGATTTGGTTTCTATCTGAGCATCTTCACTGCCCACTCTTTCAAACACACAGCATTTTTTTCCTTGTCTGATCCTTTTAGCTCACCATGATCTTGAGGTCTCCTTATGTCCCCATGACCAGAGAGCGTGTGTCCGAGTTCGGCATGTGCTTGGCTGGACTGAAAATAGCTTGAAAGTGAAGCTCAAGTGTTTTTCTTTTCCATATCATCAGTAGGGAAAGAGACAGTGAGTGCCCTGATGCCACTCAATATTTCTGGGGGGTCTTCTGTGCATAGTGTTAACTGAGGGTCCATCTTTGTTCATTTTAGAAATTGGCTGAGTCCACCTTGGGGAGAAAGACAGATATCCAGAGACAGGTGTGGGGCCAGTGGTGAGGAGATATCACATCGTCTGGGCATCCACTGGACTTCCTCAGCTCAGAACGTGGCCGATTTGTTGACTGCTTGCCAGTTTCTTCCTTAATTCTCTTTGCAGGGGACCTCACAGGGTTAGCCACAGCATCAGCATCTCCATCCTTGATGCTCTTTGCAGGGGACCTCACAGGCTTAGCCACAGCATCAGCATCTCCATCCTTGATGCTCTTTGCAGGGGGCCTCACAGGCTTAGCCACAGCATCACCATCTCCATTTACCCCAGACATTCAGGTCAGACCTCTCTCTCCACCCTCAGGCTCAAGCCTGCCTTGAGTTAGTGGTATTCATTTCCAAAGGGAGGACACATGTATAGGAGCATCATAAGTGGATGTAAAGACCCAGGGAGGTAACTCTCACAATGATAGTTCTCCATGGAGCCTCCACACGCTGACAGAGCACACCATATATGTAGTTTCTTAGGGTGAAGCATGTCTGTCAGTCCAGCATGGTGAAGCTTTTCTTCTAGAAGTTCAGATGGAGTGTTTGGATTCAGCATCAACTCTTGCTTGTATTTTTTTCTGAACATTGGTTACACTTGAGCACACCAAGATCCTGGATGTAATAGAAGAGAGATTAGTGTGGGAAAGAGAGGGGAAAGTTTGAATGATGCAGAGGCTAGTGACTGCATTATCAGACAGAGGGTGTCAGCGAAGAGCTTAGAGGTGTGGGCTAGCAGAATATTGAGGGCTGGAGAGAAAGAAACAGGGAGAGAATAGCTGGTGTGCCCAGAGATAGGTGAAATTACCAGGTGAGCATTCAGGACCAAGAACAGAGCTCTGGAAGTGAGGTGAAGCAACTGAAGTAAGCGTTCAGGACCAAGGACAGAGACCACAGAGGCTCTTTGCGCCAACCATGAATGTTTCAGGAGGGAAGGTGATGTAAAAAGGCAGAACTGAGTTAAGATGAAGGGGGACACTGAACTTGACATGCACAGTCAGTGGAACCTCTAGAGACCTAGTGCCTATAGTGCAGAGTCCTATGAACCCTTCGCCAGCTTCCCCTAGTGGTGGCATACTGTGTGTGTGTGTGTGTGTGTGTGTGTGTGTGTGTGTGTGTTTGTGTGGAGAGGGGGGGAAGAGGAAGGAGGAGGAGTAGAGGTAGAAGAAGAAGAAGAAGAAGAAGAAGAAGAAGAAGAAGAAGAAGAAGAAGAAGAAGAAGAAGAAGAAGAAGAAGAAGAAGCAGCAGCAGCAGCAGCAGCAGCAGCAGCAGCAGCAGCAGCAGCAGCAGCAGCTGGTGCTAGTACCATATTGTGAATGGGATTGCAGCCCTTATCAGCTCTCAACAGTTTTCACTTGTGTTCATTTGCATGCACGTTTAATTATGCACTGTTGTCCTACATGTACAGCTATGTAAGCCATCATGGTCAAAACAGAGAATTGCTTCATCATCACAAAGCCTACTTCATGCCACTCTGTCTCACGACTGCCCGCTAGAGACCACTGGTATACTCTCCAACTCTGGTTTTGTCACTTTGAGAATGTTCTGGAAATGGAAGCATTTCAGTGTCATATTTTGAGATCAGCTTTCCCACTCCCTCAGTAATTACGATGCCTTTGGGATCCACACAAGGAGATATACTTAGTCATAATTCATTCCTCTTTATTACTGGGTATTATTCCATTGTGCCGTACAAGCAGATGTACTTAGAAATAATTCATTCCTCTTTGTTACTGGGTATTATTCCACTGTATAATGGAATAGATTCACAACAGCTTAACCACTTGTTCACTGCAGTATTCGGATCATTTCCTTTACAAATAAAACTGTTATCCACATTCACACATGTTTTCTTTTATATGATTATGCTCTTTTACTTCTCCAGTGTATGCTTGTACAGCTGCTAAGATATATAATGAGTCCATGTTTAGTTTTATAATGAATAACCCAACTATTCCAGCATGGCAATGTTATCTTATTTTCCCATCAGTAAGGAAAGAAAGACCCAGTTTCTTTGACTATTAACATTATTTCTTTTAAAGAACTTAGATTTATTTTGTGCCAACAGAGCTTTGCTTGCATATTTGTCTGTGCACCATGTGCATGCATGCCTGGTGTCCCCAGAGGTCAGAAGAGGGCATCAGATTCCTTGGGACTAGCGTTATGGATGGTTGTGAGTCTCCATGTAGGCGCTGGGAGCCAAATATGAGTCTTCTGCAAGAGCAGCAAGTGCTCTTTTGAAATTTTCATTTTTATTCTTCACATACATTACATCCCAACCACAATTTCTCCTGCCTCCTCGCCTCCAACCCCCATCCTCTCTCCCCTAGACCCACTCTTCTGCTTCCCTTAAAAAAGAAAGAGCAGGCCTTCCAGGTATATTAACTGAACAGCATAGCAAATTACAATAAGACTAGGCACAAACTCTTATATTAAGGCTGGATGAGGTGGTACAGTAGGAGGAAAAGGGTCCCAAGCTCAGACAAAAGAGTCAGAGTTGCCTCCCATTTCTACTGTTAGGAGTCCCACAAGAACATCAAGTCATGCAACCATAATGTATGTGAAGAGGACCTGGCTCAGACCATACAGGGTCCTTGATTATCGCTTCAGTCTCTGTGAAGCTCTATGAATTCTGCTTAATTGATTCTATGGCCCATGTTCTCACGGTGACCTCAACCCCTTTGGCTCCTAGAACCCTTCATCTCCCTCTTCTTCAGGGTTCCACTGGCTTAGCCTAGTGTTTGGCTGTGGGCCTCTGCATCTGTGACTGTCAGTTGCTGGACAATGTCTCTCTAACTACAATTGGGCTAGGTGACAGTCTATAGGTATAGTAGACTACCACTAGGAATCATTTCATTGACTTTTTTCTGCCAGTCATTTTTGGTTCTATTCTGGGTCTCTGGGCTGGCCAGCGTCTTTTCCTGGCCACCCATACAATGTCAGGGTTGGGCTCCCTCTCATGTTGTGGACCTCAAGCCAGACCAGTCATTATTGGTTGGCCACTCCCACAGGTTCTGTGCCACCTTTTCCCCAGCACACCTTGCAAGCTGGACATATTGTAGGTTGAAGGTTTCATGGCTGGGTTGATGACCCAGTCCCACTGCTAGGAGCCTTGACTGATTATAGAAGATGGACAGTTCAGGCACCATAACTCCCATTACTAGTAAATTTCACTACGGTCATTCTCATAGATTCTGTGGAGTTTCCACTGCACTAAGTTTCTACATTGCCCCCCAAGTGCTTCCAAATTCCTGTCATTTCTCCCAGTACTCTCTCCTTCTATCCCCATTTCCCCTGCCTAAACCCTTCTGCTGTCCCCGTTCCCACACATCCAAGTCCACCTTCAGCTAGGCAGTGGTGGCTCGTGCCTTTAATCCCAGAACTCAGGAGACAGAGGATCTCTGTGAGTTTGAGGCCAACCTGGTCTACAGAGCGAGTTCCAGGACTATCTCCTTAGCTACTGAGAAACCCTGTCCTGAAAAACAAGTAAAACAAAACAAAACAAACAAAAACACACAGCCACCTGCAAAATCTATTCTGTTTTTCTTCCCAGAGAGGTCCATGTATCACCCACCTTGAACCCTCTTTGTTACTTAGATTCTCTGGGTCTGTGGACTGTAACATGAGCATCGTTTACAGCTAATATCCGCTTACAAGTGGGTACATACAATGTTTATCTTTCTAGGTTTGGGTTACCTCGCTCAGAATAAATTTAAATTTTTCTAGTTCCACCCATTTACCTGAAAATTTCATGATGTCATTGTTTTAAACGGCTGAGCAATACTCAATTGTGTAAATGTACCACATTTTAAAAAATCCATTCTTCTGTTGAAGGGCATAAAAATTGTTTTTAGTTTCTGGCTGTTATGAATAAAGCAGCTATGAACATGATTGAGCAAATGTCCTTGTGGTAGGATGAAACATTCTTTGGATGTATGCCCAAGAGTGGTATAGCTGGGTCTTGAGGAACATAGATTCCCAATTTTCTGAGGAATCTTCATATTGATTTCCAAAGTTGCTGTACAAGTTTATACTCCTGCCAGCAATGGAGGAGTGTTCCCCTTGCTCTACATCCTTGCCAACATGAACTGTCACTTATATCTTTTTTTAAAAAAAATCTTAGCCATTTTGACAGGTATAATATGGCATCTCAGAGTAGTTTTGGATGCATTCCCCTGATGGTTAAGGATATTGAACATTTCTTTAAGTGTTTCTCAGAGATTCCTTTGTTGAGAATTCTCTGTTTGATATGCATCCCTCTTTTTAACTGGCTTATTTGGTTTTTTGATGTCTAGTTTTCTGAGTTCTTTACAAATTTTATATATTAGCCCTCTGTCACATGTGGAGTTGGTGAAAATCTTTTCCCATTCTGTAGATCATCATTTTGTCCTGTTGATGGTTTCCCTTGCCTTACAGAAGCTTTTCAGTTTCATGAGGTTCCATTCATTAATTGTTGATCTTAGTCCCTAAACTATTGGTGCTCTGTTTAGGAAGTTGTCTTTTGTACCAATACGCTCAGGGCTATTCCCCACTTTCTCTTCTAATTGGTTAAATGAATCTGGTTTTATGTTGAGGTCTTTGATCCACTTAGACTTGAGCTTTGTGCAGGGTGATAGATATGGATCTGTTTGCATTCTTCTACATGCTGTCATCCAGTTAGACCATCACTATTTGCTGAAGATGCTTTGTTTTTCATTGTGTATTTCCGGATTATTTATAAAAATCAGGTGGCTATAGGTGTATGGATTTACTTCTGGGTCTTAAATTCAATTCCACTGAACCTGTCTGTTTTTTATGTCAATACCATACAATTTTTATTAGTGTAGCTCTATAGTATAGCTTGAAATTGGGAAAACCAGATCTCATTATAAATGGCTGTGAGTCACCATGTGGTTGCTTGAAATTGAACTCAGGACCTCTGGAATATCAGTCAGTTCTCTTTACCACTGAGTCACCTCTCCAGCCCCTTAAAGTCTTTTTCTTATGTTTCTCTTGTGTTGGAATATCCAGGGGTTGCTGTAGTAGGATAGCCAGGTTCTGGTGGTGACATACTGCCTTGGCTGCTGTTGATTGTGTTCTTATGCTGGCCTCTAGGCATTTGGATTGATTATAGGTCTAGGTGCTGATTTCTGAGTTTGTCTTTGTTGTATGGATTTTTTTTTTTTGGTTTCTGTTTCTTCTCTGGTCTTCTTGTAGGCATGGCCTAAACTTCTTGGATCTGCTTGGTCTGTGGTAAAGTGCAGACTCTGTGCCCCAGTTTGGGCCTGGAGCATGGCAACTAGGAGGGTACAGGCCTGGGGGCAGGGCAGGGGATGCCGAGATAGTGAGAGAGTGGTGGTTTTGGCAGGTGGGCAGCCTAACTGGACTTCTCTCTGTCTGCTTGGTCTCTGGCAAAGCAGGGAGTCTCTGCCCCAGTTGAGGACTGGGTTTTGGTGGTCAGTATGGTCTCTGGTAGAGCAGGGAGTCTGCCCCAGTTGAGGACTGGGTTTTGGTGGTCAGTATGGTCTCTGGTAGAGCAGGGAGTCTCTGCCCCAGTTGAGGACTGGATTTTGGTGGTCAGTATGGTCTCTGGTAGAGCAGCAGTCTCCACTCCAGTTGGAGGCAGGGGCACAGCAACTAGGAGGTCTTAGGACTGGGGGGAGTGGGGGTGGGGGCGGTACCAAACTAGTGAGAAGGGGGAGATTGGCAGGTTTGGCAGGTGGGCAGCTAATCTGGACTTCTCCCGGTCTTGAAGTAAGCACTCTTAACTACTGAAACATCTCCCTGGCTAAATATTTTAAACTCTTATGACATTCAATCCATCAAATTTTTGTTGACAGAAGTTTCTGTCCTGCCTGGCCCCACAGCCATTCAGTTTCAGCAAAACACACAGAGGCTTATATTAATTATAAACTGGTTAGTCTATTAGCCCAGGCTTATTATTAAGTAGCTCTTACAACTTAAATTAACCCATAATTCTTGTCTATGTTTAGCCATGTGTCTTTGCACCTGACTCAGTGAGGCATTCTCATCTTGCTTCCTCTCCATCTGGCTGGTGACTGCAGACTGAGCCTTTCCTCTCCCTAGAATTCTTCTAGTCTGGCCACCCCACCTACACTTCCTGCCTGACTATTGGCCAATCAATGTTTTATTTAATCAATACAAGTGACAAATCTTTACAGGGTACAAAAGCATTGTCCCATATAACTTTCATTTTAAAGGTTATTTTGATGTTGTGTATAAGAAATCATTAGTTACCTTTTATTTGTTCCAACTTTTAGAAAGTTTTAAAGTATCTATCTACTATTTGTTTATTTACTCCTCCACCTCGTGTGTGTGTGCATGCGCGTGCGTGCGTGCTCGTGTGTGCACTCACATGAGCATGCAGGCTCATAGGAGGGTGTGAGATGTCTCGTTCTATCACTTCCCACCTTATTCCCTTGAGCCAGGATCTCTCCCTGAACTGGAGCTCACCTTTTTTAGCTAGATTGGTAGCCAACAGACCTGAGTTTTGTAGCTTTCGATCTATCATTGGAGCTCATGAGTTGTGATTTATTTTGGATTTCTTAGTCAGTACAGAGGGGAGCGGTTCTAGGCATCGAGTTTTCTAGCATGCGGGTATCCAAATGTTTCAATAGTGTTTGTTAAGCTCACCATCTTTCCAGGATTGTTTCTGTTTTTGTCAAAACAAAAAACAAACAAAAAACTAGTCAAACACATTTGAGTGGAGGATGTGTGACATTACCTAGAACCCAGGGAAAGATGAAGCCACCGAAATATGGATTCTGGAGCAAGGACAGAGCTTCCACAGTGGAACTTTACACAGACAACAAATTTCCCTTAAATTGTTGTAAGCAAAAGAGAACGTGTTTGTCAATCCATGCAGAACCTCAGAAGCTAGTCTGTGACCTCTGACTAAAAGGAGACTTCAGAGCTGTGGATGGATGCCTGTGGCCATATGGTACCCCAGCAGGCATGGGGACTGAACATCCAAGGTGCACAGATGGGCCTGAGGGAACAATGTGGGGACATGTCAGCAGGGCAGATTCAGCTCTTCTGCTTGTCTTGTGACTAAGCCCACAGCGTCACATCTTCAGGTCTTTATATATATATATATATATATATATATATATATATATATATATATATGACAATTTAAATTTTTATGCATAAAAGTTGATGGAAAACCATTACTAGTTTAGAGATATTCTGATTGAGGGTCCCATTATGGGGATAACAAGAAACCTGGCACTAGAGAAATTCCCAGGAACCCACAAGGTTGACCTCAACTAAGACCCTAAGCAATAATGGAGAAGGTGCCTGAACTGGCCTTACCCCGTAGTGAGATTGATGAATATATTAAATATCACCATAAAACCTTCATCCTGCAACTGATGGAAACAGAGGCAGAGACCTGCAGTGGAGCACTTAGTTGAGCTCCCAAAGTCCAGCTGAAGAGTGGGAGGAGGGAGAATATGAGCAAAGAAGTCAAGACCATAATGGAGACACCCACTGAAACAGTTAACCTGAGCTAATGGGGGCTCACCAACTCCGGTTGGACAGGGAAGGAACCACCATAGGACCAAACTAGATCCTTTGAATGTGGGTGACAGTTGTATGGCTGGGCCATACAATTCAGTAGCACCAGGATTTGCCCCTGTTGTCTGTACTGGCTTTCTGGAACACAATCTCTTTGGATGGATACCTTGATCAGCCTGGATATAGTGGGGCAAGGCCTTGATCCTTCCTCAGAGCAGTTTGCCTTTCCCTCTCTGGGGAGTGGATAGGGGTGCGAAGGTGGGGGGGAGAAGGTGGAGGAATTGGGAGAAGGGGGTATTGGGAACTGGGATTGGTATGTAAAATGAAAAAAGATAGTTTGTTTTCTTTTTTAAAAGAAGTATTTAAAAATAAAATAAAAAGCTTAGAATTTAAATTGTAAAACATAGTAAGTCTACTTATTAAATACCATTTTCTAGAATACAACTTTCAAACATATAACATACTTGTTTGATCTCAGTACAATGGATTCAAGACCAGGTATACATGTTACATGCATCAAGGCTAGATTACAGCTTATCACAGTCGCCACCATCTTTGTAGTCGACAGCATCATCTCCACGCTTTCTTTCAAGCGCGTTTGTGGACTCATTGGCTGTATTTTGTGATACCGTAGTCGTAGTAAAAAGAATGTTTTTGGACCCAATTAATGACGGATTAGCCAGAACATTCTGAACCGCCGTTGCTGTGGGAATTGAAGCTTTCACAGCTGGGGACCGAGAAGAAGGATCTGTACTGTAAACCTTTGTCCTGTGAGGGACATTGGGGTGCCTACTTTAGTTGAGACAGACATGGTTTGTGGAGTTTGTGTGCCTAGTACGGGAGTACTCGGTCTGCTAGAAACTGAACCAGCACATCACCCATGGAACGGTTATTCTTCCTGCAGGAGTAGGTGCCTTTTTCTGTAATGACTGAAACCTGTAGATTGGGATAGTAGAGCAATAGATGTCAGGAAACAATCTAGGATCTGAGTATGGCTTGATCAATGGCAAAGGGGTTTGATTTCTTTGTCTTGCAATATCTAATAAAAGATCTATCCTGAGAGGGGAAGTGAGAGGCTGGTTGACCCGGGACTGGATTGCCAATCCCACATCATCTGTATCAATAGTAGCTTTCTTAGCATGGCTGGGATAAACTTTAGCATCATCTAGAATTGTGGTCACATATCAGAAGGCAAGCTCCAACGTCTGATTTATAACTCTCGGTGCATATTCTGTAATCCCCAGTCCCCTCAGGAACTGTACCATCGTCTGTGCTTCTTCCTGCACGCTTGTGGGAGAAGACATCCCGCCAGACTCCGTGCTACCCGGTGATCAGACCTCTTGGTTAAGTCACCCACATTAATGCACTTCAGTCCTGATCTTGAGGCAAGTTCTTTGCTAGTGTGGTTTTCAGTGTGATTTTTCCAGCCCCTGGTGTACCCATGAGCAGGATGTTTGGAGGGTTCATAGTCCTCCTTCAACCACAGTTGGCACCTTGGCTCACATGCCCAGCATGCTCTCCAGGTAGGAGTCGGAGAGCCTTATTGTCCTTATAATAGGTAATGAGACCATCCTAGATTAAGATCCTTTTCTGTAACAGTTTACTGTCCTGGCTGCAAAGTCTTTAAAACTCCCCTTGCTCATCAGGATCAATCTTCCTTCCCCTTGCGCCTGGGTGTTCTGGGACAGTTTCAGCCAGAAGATGGCGGTGTGGTTCTTAATCTTTCCTTCAAGAAGTATCTTATGGACCTCAGTCTAGGTTTTAGAACTGCCTACATTCAAGGTTGGTTGTCTCTCCCCATTCAAACTTCTCTGTACACAGCCTCACAGAGACACTTCTAGGGTGGTCTCCTGGGTGATTTCAAATCTAATCAGGCTGACAATGAAGATTGGCCATCATAAGCATTCCCCTTGTGTGCCTGTCTCTGTCTCTGCCTGTCTCTAACTTTGTCTCTGTCTCTCTTTGTGTGCCTGTCTACTTAAAAACTTTCTCCATGAATTTGATGCCAGGGATACACTGTATCAATATCTATCCATACAACTGGACCTCTGGATTTAAATCAACTGCAGATTCCCTCGATTTGGGAGGCTGACACTTGAGAGAGAGAGAGAGAGAGAGAGAGAGAGAGAGAGAGAGAGAGAGAGAGAGAGTCTGTAGTCAACTTGGACTATACAGCAAAACTCTGTCTTAGAAAAACCAAAAAGGGGTTGTAGATTCAGCTCACTTGGTAGAGTGCTTGAAACCTTCAGTATTCAGACCTTCATAAAACTGAGCTTGGTGGTGGAAGAAGTTCAAGGCCAGATTTAGTTACATGAGACCTTGTCTCAAACCTCTTTCTTGGAACCAGCACTTGGGGCTCTAGTAGTGTTGAGACAGGTGTCCCTGGCTGGAGAAATCCCTGCTCTGGCGTTCATAGCAGCGCTGCCCCAGGCTGAGCCTTTAGCCGCACTTCCCACCATCCTGGGCTTAGCCCGGGATACCCTGCACTCCTCCCTTGCTACTGCAGCCACTCTGTCTTTGACTACTCTCCTCTCCCATGATCCCCTGCAAGTCACTCATGTCCCAGATGAGAGGAGGAGTTTGCTGCATTCTGTATTTTTTTATCTGCCACTGCTGTCCTGTCTATCTGCGTCTCCCCTCGGGAGTCCCACCCATCTTTCAAGTTCACATCTATCATAGCATCTGTCTAGTGGAGGAAGTTCTCCACTCACCCAGCTGTGCACATGCAAGGACTCGGTCTTTTCAAATCCTCTTTTTTAAAATATGCAAAATTGAGAAATTGTTAAGGAAGTGAATGATTTAAAGAAAATTCAAGCTGAGCTTCAAATCCTTGCAGGGTGTTCTGTCACCACCAAGGACAGCAGAGAAGACAGGATCATGTGGCTGCTCCCTGCGCTGCTCCTCTTCCTCACAGGTAAGTAGCTGGGGCTTTAAGACGGCACAGTGAGTTCAAGGATAGTCTGGTCTACATAGGGAGACCTGTCTCAAAAAGCAAAAGAAACTGATAGAGTGCAATGTAGTGATACTTCATTTATATTTTAATGAATAAAGTTTCCCTGAAGATCAGAGAGTAAAACAGCCCCACTGGTCAGCCTTACAGACCAGGGGAAGGTGACACACACCTTTAATCCCAGTAGACACACTAGTTTGCCATAGAAACTGGGCAGTAGTGGTGCACGCCCTTAATCCCAGCCCTAGAGAGGAATATAAGACTGGAGGAGACAACTCTCAGACACAGTCTCATTCTGAGGATTTTTGAAAACAGGATCGCCATTACAGACTGAGATAGAGGTAAGAGCCAGTGGCTGGCTGTTTTGCTTTTCTGACCTTCATGCAAGCTTTATTCATTAAAATACAATAAAATATCACTACAGTACCATGTGGCATTTGCACTTGTGTGTACAGAATGTGGCAGTCAGATCATGGTAGCTGGCTTCTGTCACAAGCATTTGCCATTTCTCTGTACTAGAAGCATCTGACGTCTTCTCTATTCTCTATTCTGTTCACTACTTCTCTGAAGTCAACTTTTCCTCCTTTTGAAAAAAGTATGTCTGTGAGGTGAATGCATGTCTGTATGTGTGTGTTCAGGTACATATGTGTGGGTACACATATGGTGTAGGAGGTCCTTCTGTCTATTCGTTGCTCTCATTGGTTAATAAAGGAACTTCTTTGGGCCTATAGCAGAGCTATAGGGGAACAGAGCTAGGCGGGCGGGGCGGGGAACAGAACGGAATTCTGGAAGAAAGAAACAGAGTCAGGGAGAGAAGCTATGGATCCTCTCTGCCTGAGATGGACGGTGGTTACAATTTTACCTGGTAAGCCACTACCACGTGGTGATACACAGATTAATAGAAATGGGTTAAACTAATATGTAAGAGTTAGCCAATAAGAAGTTAGAGTTAATGGGCCAAGCAGTTATTTAATTAATATAGTTTCTGTGTGGTTGTTTCGGGGCTAAGGTAGCCAGGCAGACAGGACAAACAAGCGGGCCCTCAATCGATGAATAGATAAAGAAAATGTGCCACATTTTACAATGGAGTACTATTCAGTGGTAAAAAACAAAGACATCTTGAAATTTGCATGCAAATGGATGAAACTAGAAAAAAAAACCATCCTGAGTGAGGTAACCCAGATCCAGAAAGATGAGCATGGTATGTACAAACTCACAAGTGGATATTAGCTGGAAAGCAAAGGACAACAAGTCTATAGTCCACGACCCCAGAGAAGCTAAGTAACAGGAAGAACCCTAAGAGACACATACATAGATCCCCCTGGAAAGGGGAAATAGACAAGATCTTTTGAGAACTGTGTGCTCCATTTATTGCTCATGTGTGTGTGAGTGTGAGCATGCGTGCTTGCAGGCACACCTGCACACGGGTATGCACGCATACGAAAGCCTGAGGTCAAGAAACTGGGTGTCATTCTTTAATTGCTCCCCACCTTTTTTAAAATATAACTTTGTTTTTGACATAGGGTTTCACTGCATTGCTCTGGCTGGCCTACAACTCTTTATGTAAACAAGGCTGGCCTTGAACTCACAGAGGTCTGCCTGCCTCTGCCTCCTGGATGCTGCAATTGAAGCATGTACCATCATGCCCTACTCCCACCTTTATCTTTTGACATATGGTTCCTCACTGAAACTGAAGCTGTCTTGGATGGCCATGAAGTTTTCAGGATCCCCCGTCTCCTCTGACCACCTCTGTTGGGCTGCGGGGACACGACAGCACTCCTGACTTTGTACATGAATGCTGGGGACACAGACTCAGGTTCTTCATGCCTAGGCTTACACGGCAGGCGTTTCGTTGACTACCCCATCTCCACAGCCCTCAGCAGATCATTTTCAATAGGATTATGATTGCTGTTAGACTCTTTGAGCTGAATTCGTGCTCATATAGTCTGGAAATTGATCTCCTGTCAGATGCAAAGTCTGAAAAGATGTTCTCCCCTGCTGGAGGGTGTCTCTTCGCTCTGTTGGTGGAGTCCTTTTAGTTTGAAATAATTACATTTAGCAAATTTTGCTTTTTTTACTTGTGCCATTGGGAACATATGTTGTTGATGTTGAAGCCAATACTCTGAAGCTCTTCTTTTAACATTTTAAGCAGGTTTTTGTTATTGGTTGGTGTTCTGCATGCTATGTAAGCTCCCCACCTACTGAGCTGCATCTGCAGCCCTTACTGGGAGCTTTGGAACTCAGATTTACATGGATCTGAAAGAGAGAACAGGGTCTGTGTGCTGTGGGCTCTGTACCATACGGAGATCAGACTAATTGTTGTCATTTAAGTCAACTTCCAAGGCATTCATCCAGGGTGGTCCCCTACAGAACCCATAGAGACTGTGGACTACCTGAGGTGGCCTCTGCATGGCCATAGGATGTGGTTCTTCAGATGGACCTCCTGAGGGTCATGGGTACTGAAATGAAGGCAGGATCACGTCCTGTGTTTCCTCCATGGAAACACAAAGATGGTTGCAAAAAAGATCCTTTGAAATTACTTTTATTGGGCATTACGGCATGAAGAGGGGAGGATGACAGGAAGCCGTGATTGCTCAGTGTCACCATTTTAGCTTCTGAGACCCCTAACTAGGCTCTTCTGCCAAGTGTTGAGAACTTGACCAAGAGAATGATCTTGGGAAAGGGGTAGCCCTTCATTGATTGTTGTTGCTGAGTCGTGTCTCTCTTTGGAATTGGCACTGTGCTCTCCCCTTGGAGTGGGAGATCAGTGGTTCATGAGTTTATATTATCCAGGCTGTTCCACTGCTCAGGATGCAATCACAGGTCCAGACATGGTGAGCGGTCAGGAGCAGGGCTCCTTGACTGTGCGGTGCCCATATGATTCCTCCTGGAAGAATTACAAGAAGTACTGGTGCCGAGGAGCTGATTGGAGCGCATGTGAGACTCTGGTTAAAACTGATACATCGGAGAAGTTGGTGAAGATGGACCGAGTGTCTATCAGGGATGACCAGACAGACTTCATCGTGACAGTGACCATGGAGGAGCTGAGGATAAGCGACGCCGGCATTTACTGGTGTGCAATTGAGAGAACTGGATATGATCCCTGTTTTAAAGTTAATGTGACTATTGGCCTAGGTAAGAAAAAAAAATTCCAGAATATCATGGCTGGTGTGAGGATTCAGGGACCTTGAACTCATTGCTGTAAAATCTGACTGGAGAAAGTAAACACACTTTACTCTATTGGTCCTGTTTTCTACCGGGATACAAGGTGAGGTGGGGAGGCCTTGTCTTCCCACCCCCACATGTGTGCCTTGCATGTTCTCCTTGCACAGATCTGGGAACTGAACTCAGAGCCTCATGTGTGCTAGCCAAGCACTCTACCACTGAGCTAAACTCCCATCCTGAGACACCCCCCCAACCTCTACCCCTTTAACAATAAATAATAAAGGAAACCACAGAAACTCACTCCATTTCTGGTTAAGATAGAGTTAAGGATCAGATTAGTTTAAACAACTACAATCAAGAAAATAGACAAACTTGGGGTGGAGAGACGGCTCAGTGGTTAAGAGCACTGGGTACTTTTCCAGAACTGGGTTCAGTGCTCAACATCTTAGAGAAACTCACAGTCATCTTCAACTCCAGTCCCAGGGGATCTGATGGCCTCTTCTGGTCTCCATGGTCACCGCAAGCACATGGTACACATAGGCATGGGCAAGCAAACACCCATCCACATATAAATAAAGATTTTTAAAAAATAGATGAAACATGCAAAACTGAAGTTCTGCTTAGTGCACAACAGACAGCAATGAGCGAGCCCCGAGGAAGCGAGTGTCGAGGGGGGGGGCTGCTGCTCTGCCCTGTACATCATCTTTCTTTAGGAAGGACTTAGTGTAAAGCTTTGGATGGTGACTGCAGAGAAAGCTGTTTAATTCCTAGTGAGAAAAGCTTTAGGCCATGCCTAGAACTGGGCTGACCTCAGGAGCAGTGACCCTTGTTTATGTTTATATCTTTAGCCCCAGAAATTACAACTGTAATATTAACAACCATGGCTCCAGTTCTGACATCCACACCGTCAACCACCGAGAGCATTGCCAACCATGGAGAGATTCAAACCAGCACCCTCACTTGGTAAGCAGAGCTGGACTCTGGCATCTCTTTCCCAATGGGGTATCCTATGGCCTCTTGCCTGGGTGTTTGGCTCCAGACAAAACTCAAGATGCCCAGGACTCCTAGGACCCACGAAAACAGTTAATTTCTAGCCTAATTTATCCTAGCATTACATGGCTATATTAATAACTTTTAAAAAGTCTCTTATCAGAATACCAGATTGGCCTGGTCATTTTGTAATTTTATTTGCTGGATTCAGTAACTATCTTATAGAGACACTCAGGTGACTGTATTCTCATGACAAAGCCTGAGGTGGGCTCCCCAACCCTTTTACCTTTTAGTCTACCAAGACTTCCCCTCTAAGCCTCAGCTGCAGGAAGACAGCATCTTCATCTGGGTGGCAGAAGAGACTGAGCCTGGACCTCCCCAACGTGTTCCCCACAGAGCAGGACAGAGAGCCACAGTTGAGTCTCCTCTGAATTAGAAGAGATCCCTCTCTAACCACCTTCTGGCTCTAGCCCATAAATAAATCCCATTGTTCTAATGCAACTCTACGAAGGGTCTACGAAGTGCAGAGGAGGAGCATGGGAAACTGAGGACCGCACTGTGACAGTGTGATGCTCGTCACTCCTGAAGGTGTCCAGAGCAATTCCCAGCAGCATACAGCTACCTCGGCATAATTCCATCCCAGCCTGTTGGGGTCAAGTCTCCAGGTCAAGGACACAGCTGAACCACAACCTTCTGCTTCCCGCTACAGTGAAGGCAGGGGTCATCGCTCTTCCTCAGAACTTATAAATACCTTTCTCTCTCCCTTCTACTCTGTTCTTTCTGCCTATTAAATTTTCAGGTAAACAAACATGCCTCAAAGCATTCCTACCTTGTAGTTTCTCTTGAGGATGAGTTTTTAAATTTTCTTTCTCTCCTGGTGCTTTGGAAGTATTTCTGCTAGTTTGTTTTGCAAGTGGATGGAGGGTTAGCCATGGAGAGACAGAGGGTGCGAGGCTCCAGAAATGTAGAGTCCAAGAGCATGTGGAGCATGCACAGAGCGCTGTCCTGTCAGGACATTTGAGGCATGGTCTGCCGAGTGGCAGCTCTTCCATCTTCCAAGACACGTTTGTGCTGACCTGAGACTCACGGAGAACCTGCAGTTGTAGATACTTTCCATGAGCTGAGGATGGCCTCTGGCTGGGCCAAGGGAGAAACCAAGGATGGTCCAAGGAGGAAAATGGACACCTGGGTAGGGGAAAAGGATGACAGAGAGGAGGAGAAGGGGGGATCAATATTGTCAGGGTCTTTGGTCTCAAGGGATATAATAAAAGGAACACGATGTACTGCAATACTAATGCAAATTCATGTGACAGAGCAGAAACAGCCAGCAGCCATTTCTAGACGTAGGATGCCCCAAGTCTCCTAAGTGTGTATCAGGTACCACACAGTGATGATGCTGGGCAGGGCCATCTGGGTGAAGAATGCAGCAGAAGCCAAGGCCAAAAGGTCAGGGGTCAGGGATGCCTTCAACCTGGCTGGAATGGAGACCAGATGAGGAGGACTTCTCAAACAGGGAGGACAGTGGTCAAAGGGGAACTGAGGGACACCAGGCAAAGTTTCCCAGGGCAGGGAGCCCATCCTAGTAGCACCCCACGCTTGTCCTTATCTGACCATTGAAGGATGAGATACAGACACAAGGAAGACAGAGACTTCTATGCCAGGTGACTTCTTACTTTCTGTCTCCTTCGTTTCCCACAGGTTCCTGATGAGCAGCATCTACTTCAACCTCCTGGTCTTTCTGGAGCTGCCCCTGTTCCTGAGCATGCTCAGTGCGGTCCTCTGGGTGAACAGACCTACCTCATAGGTGCTCTGGGACAGGTGAAGTCAGCCTGGGGAAGGTCTAGAGTTCTGATTCTGCGAACAGAGAGAAACACCTCCCCGTATATAGGAAATAATCCCCCTCTTTCTTTTTCTCTCTCTGGTGTGTGTATGTATGTATGTATGTATGTGTTTACACATTGTAGTACATATGTGTATGTAGAGGACAAATTCAGGTGTCATTCCACTATTGTTTGAGACATTGTCTCTCGACAGCCCGTACCTTTGCCAAGTAAGCCAGACTAGCTAGCAGGGAACTCCAGGGACCTACCCACCTCCATTTCCTGTCTTGCCATCCTGAGCACACACAAGTGC
Organism: Myodes glareolus; assembly: GCF_982192425.1. Taxonomy (NCBI): domain Eukaryota; kingdom Metazoa; phylum Chordata; class Mammalia; order Rodentia; family Cricetidae; genus Myodes; species Myodes glareolus. Next base: position 7,513,921 of record NC_142034.1, read on the forward strand.
CTCAGCTTTAAAACACACACACACACACACACACACACACACACACACACACACACACAAACCACAAAAACCCCATGGGTTGTGATGATTAAACTCATGTCCTTGAAAGGAAGATAAGCATATTATCGACTGAGCCATCTCCCAGCCTAGAAAAGAATATTTCTATGAAGCATACTATGACTCTGGGGTACTGTGGGCTCACCCTCAGACTGCTCCCCACTCCTCCAGCATGGACAGCTGAGGTTCTGGAACCCCTCAGGTTCTCCTTCTCTCAGAACATCCTACTGTGCCTGCCTGGGCCTTTCTTCCTCTGACGGTCTCCAGGGAAGTAGAAAATACAAAGAAAGGTCATGTTTCTTCTTAGGGTGCCAGTTCCTTTAGGATACAAGTCATCCCAAGTCTGTGGGCCACCAGCCATGTGTTTGACCAACTATCTGGGAAATGCAGCCTCACCAAGCGGCATAAAATTTGGCAACTGTCATATTGAATGTGTGTACCTTACAGATGGAACACACTGTATTTTCTTTATAGTCAACACAACCAGTGACTTAGTGCATCCCAAACACAGATGGAGCAGTTGACTAAGTCTCTGCACCGCCTAGTGCGGTTCCCATGGTGTAGCTCAGTCATGGTCCCTGAAGTCTTGGTTCTCCACCCAGGGAGACCAAATGGGGAGTTAACTGGTGAAGGCCGCTGTCCCCTCAGGAATCACAATCCCACACCACTCCGTTGACCCCTTTAGGGCCGGCCTCTGAGTCAGGTCTTTCAGTTTTCCTCCTGTTCCTTCAGAAGCATCCATTCAATATGTGAGTACCAGACACCGTCCAAATACAAGTTTCCAAATGAGAAAGACCTGGTTAAACTCCACGGAGGAGGCTGAAAGCTTCAAGGTAAATTCTCAGATGGAAAACAGTTGTTCCCAGCTCTCCATCCTCAGCTGAGTGCCACGCCCACAACATGGAGTCTTCTCATCCTCTCAGGCTCTGATGCCCACAACCCTAACTCACGCTTAGCACTTTGTGTGGGAAGAGACCCCGTGCTGGCATCTTCTACTTGACGACATGGGTTGGACCTCTAGGGAGTCTGCCTTTGTTGAGAGGTGGCTTTTCATATGTTTCAGGGGTATGGCTGCTGATCAGTTACCCATGTTCCAGTAATTAGCCTTCAGTTCACATTCAGACAAGCAATCCTAACTAAATTCAATGGAAAACACACACAGACACAGACACAGACAGACAGAGACAGACAGACAGACAGACAGACACACACACACACACACACACACACACACACACACACACACACAGAGAGAGAGAGAGAGAGAGAGAGAGAGAGAGAGAGAGAGAGAGGACGTGTACTCAAAAGAATGGCGATGGCCCGTTAGAAAGAGCTGCTGGCACACTCCTTTAATCCCAACAGAGGCAGGCAGATCTCTGAGTTCGAGGCCAGCCTGGTCTACAGCGTGAGTTCCATGACTACATAGAGAAACTCAGTGGGGTCCAGGACAGCCAGGGCTACATAGAGAAACCTTGTAAAAAAAAAGGGGGGGAGTAAAAAGAAAGAAAGAGGTAGGAACAGGAAGGGGGATGAGGACGGGTAATAGCACTAAAAATCACCCAAATTCATTGTATATACTTGTGAATCTGTAAGAGATATTTAAAAATAATATAATAAAAATTAGAGAGGGAGGAGCGCCTCATCTCAGCGTGCCTGCCTTCTTTCGCGGCGGACTTTGTCAGCACAGCATGTTTTACATGTGTGACATTTATTTCCCTTCTGCAAACAGCCCCCGTGGGCTAGTCCTCCGCCCTTCCTATTTGTGTGGATTCATTGCCCGCACAGCTTCTCCTTTTCTCGTTACTCAACTTGTTGCCTTGTTGGCCAACTTTCACCATGACGCAGTTTTGCCATCTTAGAGGGTCCGTGGGCACGGCACTTTTTTCTCCTCTTCTGCTGTGATTGTCTGAGGCTGGAGCCCTTGAAAGTCTGCGGTGGTGCTGAGATTGCCAGGACTCTGCTCATGCTATGGACATAGATCTTTTCTTAAGTCTTCCAGGATGAATGTCCCTGAGCAGAAATGTGAGGTGGACACTCTCCCTGGAGAGTAAAAGGGACAACTGGGGCAGGAAACCAACCAACCAATCACTGAGTACCCTGACTCTGAACCCAAAGCCAGTGAAAGAAACACACCCTGTATCTGAGACCTGAGCCAGGGAAAGAAACATCTTCATACCTTAACCCAGGACCAAAGAATCATTCCCTGACTCTGAAACCAGTGCCAAAGAAATATATTTTATTGTCCCTAGAATCAGAGTCAGTGAAAGAAATATGCCCTGGTCCTAAGATAAGAGTAAAAAAGCTAGAAAGAACCAGAGAAAGAAACACAGTTTGGCCATGAAGTCAGAGCCTTCTCTGCCTCTGACCAACTAAACTAACCAATCGCAGGGAAAAACTAACCAATCCCTCTTCTCCCTGGGAAACTGCCACCCCTAAGAAGCCCTATAAGCCTCTCTGCCTGTTCGATGAAGGGCTGCCATTTATCTCTCGCTGGAAGAGGCTGCTACTCAGAAACTCTCCTGGACTCCTCCTTCCCAAATAAATCTCTTTCTCAAAAGAGTCTTAGGTCATGCTCTTCTTTGGCTGGTGCAGAATAGAAGAACCTGGCTGGGACATCCGGTAGGGGACTAAGCTGGAAATCCTTGCTAAGATGCTCACTGGGGGCATTGGGGGGGGGGGGGATGTGCTGAGCAAGGCAGAGCCGAAAAAAATAACAACCTTTAGCTGGAGCTGGAGGAGACTGTTACATTTCTACGGGGGCTACCTCTTTAGCAGAGTGTTTGCAAAAGAAGTAACATCTTGGGTCTAATAAGCTGAATAAGCTGATAGCTCTGCTAGGCTGTTTCCTTAAGGGAACAGAGAAGAGCTCATCTGCAGCGGCTCTCCAGGAGAAGTACTGTCCTATTGCAGCTCTACCCTTCCAGAACTGTCCTATTGTGGCTCTAAGTATTTCCTGGCTTCTTGGTAAGTCAGGATATCTCTGCAATTCCACAGCTTTAACACACTCCCCTACACTCCCTTCTCCCCCAAACACTCCTGATCTGGCACAAACAGATCATGAAGAAACCACACAGCCCACTAATCCATCTTCTTTGCCACCCACATCAGAGGCAACCAGAATGTAGCATGCGGGCCTGCTAGTTGGGGTTTCTCCATTTCCCTTTTTTCTGTTTAAACAAAAAGGAAGGTTTTAACTTTAACATAGTAAAATTACATATAACAAAACAGTTATCAAGCAAGAATTACAGTTACAATATTTATATCTACTTTATCTTTTATCATAACTAAGGAAAATTATATCTATAAATTCTTCAACTCCACATCAAAGACTCCAGAAGGATATAATATTACCTATGTAAACTGGAAGTGCATTATAAACAAATTCCAAAACTCTAGAATTGACAGAGATATCTTGCTGCCTGTACAGTCACCCAAAGCTTTTCTGTACTGTTGGGGCATCCATCTTCAGCCTACAGGCCCATATTATACAGCAGACATTTCCATGAAGCAGGAAATTTTAAAGACAGTTCAGTCACTTTCTTTTGTGCCCTGCAGAATATCTCGCAGACTCTTTCATGAAACAGGAACCTGAAGGATCATCTCACCTTTAGGCAAGTTCAGCAGTCCTCTCTCTGCAGATTCTTCATGTACAGTTTATGCATCAGTCCAGACAAGAGCAGTTTCTTACCCAAATGGCTAACCAACTCCATAAGGAGCCTATTTGATGCCCATCTTCCTCAGGAAGTAGCTTGGTGCTGCCAGGAGCAGACGTGTCTCATTGTCATGAAAAGTCCTAAGTTATTAAAACATCTTAAAAGCCATATTCTGTAGTCTTTAAAAGATATGAAGAATGCCTACCTAAAATATATCTATGCACATCTAGAAAATCTAACTAACAGACTATAGACTTGACTATTATAGATATCTATTTACCTATATTTCTTAATTATACGTTACATTTTAAATGAACTACACAATCACAATATCTTAATCAAAAGCAAAAATGTACAGATAACAAGATTGATCTTAAATTTATATCAACAAAGCAAAATCCAATGCAAATTATTCATATCTATATCATATCCCTCTTTAAATGTAAAAGAACATTTATAAACAATATTTGGGAATATGGGCATAGTTTTTTCTCTCCAAACTGCTTTGTGCTGTATGGGGGTGCTGTTAATCAGGTCTTTCATGGTGTATCCTGTGTGCTAGGTTCATCTCAGCAGTTGGGTGGAGTAATTTTTGAAGGGTGTTTATGCCAACCTTTCAGGAGGGCATGGTCTATCATACCATATTAGTCTAGAAGGAATCCACAGGGTCTCATCCTCTGTGAAAACAAAAGAAGAACCTCTTTTCCAAAGCATCACATCCTTGGACCCAACTTCTGAAGTCATTATACCTTTATAATGTCCATGCTGGTTTAGCTTAGCCCATACAATGAAACGTCTCTCTGTACATAGCTCCTTTATAGTCAAAAAATTCAAAGAAAACACAATATACACAGAATCCAAACTCTCTGTGAATTTTTCATTTTTACAGGGCTTATCTTTTAATCTATAATTATCTGTACTCTGTCTCTTTAAAGACTTTACCTTTTTTTAAAGCATTAACTTTATTTTATGACTATACTCTTTTTCTTCTCTCTCAAGCCTACGTAAACTGTGACCCATTTAGAGGTCTTTTATGTCTGAATCTGTCCTATTGTGTATCTGTAATTCTCCACTGTCTTGAAGAGCTGTTAAAATGCTGAGTAGCTTGGTTGCAGCTGCTCCGGATGTTGGCTCCGCCTCTCTCCAATTTCAAAATGGTGGACGTACCATTTCTGCTAGCTCTGGGACTGCCAGGTAGGAGCCACACTCAGCACTTTAACTCTGGGAATGAGCGTGCAGCACATAAACTCTCTTTATCTGCATTACAATCAAATCTGCCATGCAGAGCACTGTGCAGCCTGGAAACATCTCTGTGTATAGTGGTGGGAATCCGCCATGCTCTCCCACCTGCCCAAGCCTGATCCCGCCATCTGCCCAGGCAGGAAGAGCTGAGCCACAGGCATGATCTCAGATACTTTCCTCCTGACTCTGAGTGGGCACAGAAACACCCGGGCCCACAAGTGCCATTGAAAAGCTTCGTAGCCAGAGTTCATGCTGGCAGCATAGCCCAGGAAGCCACATTTTAAAACCACACTTTTTTTTCCCCTCCGCTACAGCCGAATCAGGAAAATCTCTCTTAAAGCAGCTGTGGCAAGCTGCCAACAAACAGAAAAACGCTGTGTTAAACTCTGTATTCTTTTTGAAGCTCTCTCATATTTTACGTGTAGTCAGTTTACCATTGGGCACCACTCTGTTGTATGAGAAGTGGGCCTGCTTTTGTCCCGCCCAGCTAGCTTACTCCCGAAATAATCACACAGAAACTGTATTCATTTAAACACTGCCTGGCCCATTAGTTCTAGCCTCTTATTGACTAACTCTCACATTTTGATTTAACCAATTTCTGCCAATCTGTGTAACACCATGAGGTCATGGCTTACCGGGAAAGATTCTAACTAGTGTCAGTCTCAGGCAGGAACTTTATGGCATCTGCCACACTGCCCTTCTTCCCAGAACTCAGTTCAGTCTACTGCACCTATCTAAGTTCTGTGCTATCAAAAGATCAAGGCAGTTTCTTTATTAAACCAATGAAAGCAACACATAGACAGAAGGACCTCCTACACCACCAGAAGCAACTTGCTACACTGTTATTGGTAACTGAGGTCCATGGTCCCAAGTCTAGCTGCTTCCTATGCCTCAGCTGGTACTGTCCACTAAATATTTGTATTTTGACCACTCTGCTTTATGTCTTTGCCAATTCTATGAGGACACCATCCAAAACTCCAACATAGCAAATTAGCTCAGACCCCATACTATGTAAAACTTCCTTAATCACTGCCTGTCCTCTCAGACTCTTGGTAAGGACCCCTCCCCCAGAAGTCAGCCCCACTGCCATTTTGGACACTTGGGGGATTTCTTGTGAGACAGGATCTGGTCATTCCCTGCCCCCTGGCATGTTTCTTCTCCCTGGAATCTAGAACAGACTTTCTCTGACTCCTATGTGAGCCCTGTGGTTCCAGGTCTTCAAGGCCACAGAACTACTAACCTGGGGGCTGAAAAGGAGAAGAATTGGTGGGAGCCACAGGGTCCTGCCTCCCACTCATGGCCTCCTTCATCTGCAAACAGCTGTATCTCCAGATCTCAGCAAAGATCATCCACATCCTATCTGATTCGCCTTGGAATCTTGTCCTAAAAAAATCGTGTGTGTGTGTAATGGTGTGCACACACACCTACATATGCATGTGTGGGGATGCCATGGCACAAGTGTGGAGGTCAGTGTGTGCGCATGTGTGTATGTATGCGTAATAATGTGTACACACACCTACATAGGCATGTGTGGAAATGCCATGGCACAAGTGTGGAGGTCAGTGTGTGTGTAGTGGTGTGTAAATGCACCAACATATGTATGTTTGGGAATGCCATGGCACAGGTATGGAGATGTGTGTGTGTGTGTGTGTATGTGTGTGTGTGTAATGGTGTGCACACACACCTACAAATGCATGTGTGGGGATATCATGGCACAAGTGTGGAGGTCAGTGTGTGCACATGTGTGTATGTATGCGTAATAATGTGTACACACACCTACATAGGCATGTGTGGAAATGCCATGGCACAAGTGTGGAGGTCAGCGTGTGTGTGGTGGTGTGTAAACACACCAACATATGTGTGTTTGGGAATGCCATGGCACAAGTATGGAGATGTGTGTGTGTGTGATGGTGTGCACAGACTCCCACATATGCATATGTGGGCATGCCATGGTACAAATATGGATGTCAGTGTGTGTGCATGTGTGTATGTGTGTGTAATGGTGTGTAATGTGTGTTTAATGGTTTAATGGTGTGCACACACACCTACATATGCATGTATGGCATGCGATGGCACAAATGTGGAGCTCAGAGAGCAATGCTATAAAATCGGCCCTCTCCTCATCCTTTCCTTGGGTTTCAGGGATAGAACTCAGGGTGCTGGCTTTTGTTTACTCAAGAGTCATTCCACTCACTTACCTTTCTTTTTCAAATCCTTCCTCTACCTTTTCTTAAATTCTTCATCTTCTTCCCAATGTCAAACTGAAGTGGGTCAGTGCTCAGACACATGACAAATGAGCAACTGGTACCACGTGTAGGGGACGGGGTGGGGAGACAGGTTCTGGAGCCAGTGCATCATGGGAGTCCTGAGAATGCTGCTACGATACCGCCAGGTGACCCTGGTATGAGCTTATTCTTGTGATTAAAATTCTTGTTTTATGTGATGTATGGGCTTATACGTATGTTTTGTCTGTGTACTACGTGTGAGCCTGCTGCCCACAGATGCTCGAAGTCAGAGGATCCCTGGAGATAGAGTTATAGATGGTTGTGAGCTGCTGTACAATTGCTGGGAACCAAATCTGGCCCTGAGGAAGAGCCTCAGGAACTTGTAACTGCTGAGCCATCTTTCCAGTTCCTGGCCTGTGTTTTTTTTTAAACAATATTTATTATTATTATTATTATCCGTTGTGCCCAAATTACGAACCCCAGAGAGAGACCACCAGAGAGGCCCAGACTATAATAAGCAAGGTTTAATCAGCATAATACAAACATGTTTGAAACCCATCTTTGACCCCACTGCAGTGAGGTAGAGAGGAGTTGTATCTCCTCTGTGGGGTAAGCTTTCAAAGGCATAACTACAAAGAGACTCTTTGAAGCTGCTTTGGCATGGGTGCAAGGACTTTTGCTCCCTCCCATTTTGCTAAGTCAGCTTTTTCCTTGTTTTTAGAGCATGGCTACTTTTTCTGAGTTAGGCCATCTTTATCAGCCTGTACCAGGTGGCTGGCTTGGTTGAACTAAGTGACCTTGTGCTCGGAATCTCCCGGGTGGGAGAGGGGAAGGCCACTATCTTCCTGGGAAAACATTCTGCTACGAATTTTTTTCTCTCCCCTTCGAGAATAAGGGTTGAGGGTCCTACATTATAATTTTGAATTTGTGCGTCTGTGTGTGGGCATGTGCATGTGTGTGCAGGTGTCCACGGAACACAAAAAAAGGGTGCAGATTCCCTAGAGCTGGAGGTCAAGTGGTTCTGAGCCACCTGGGGTGGGTGCTGGGAACTGAGCTCAGGTCCTCTGCAAGAGAAGCACCCATTCTTTTTTTTACTCTAATTCTATTTATTTATTCATTTATTTCAGGTGTATGGGTCATTTGACTGCATGTGTGTCTGTGCACCATGAGCATGCCCAGTGCCACACAGAGGCAAGAGGAGGATATCAGCTTCCCTGAAACTGGAGTTAAGGATGGCTGTGAGTCTCTATGTGGGTGCTGGGAATTGAACTGAGGTCCTCTGGAAGAGCAGCAACTTAACCACTGAGCCATCTCTCCAGCCCCTGGAATGATTTTTGACAAGGACAGACACTCTTCATCATGTATCAAAACTGATTAGTAGTGAAAGGGGGATGATTATCGATTCCAAGTCCACTCAGAATTGTAAAGTCTCTCTAAGTAGTTCCTTTAGTATTGAACACATATTTATTAAGAGCCTAGTAACTGCCAAACCCAGGTATAACCAGAAAGGTAGAGTGGCTGCCCTCGTGGAGTTTACTTCCTGTCACAAGGAGTCAAACCAGCTGAAGAGTGATGTAGGGTGGTCATGCAAGTCTTCTCTGACATGGCTTCTCATCTGGGGCCTACAGGGAGGAAAATACTATAGAATGGCAGCCAAATAATCTACTTAAAAACCATGAACTGTTTTTTCAACTCAACTATGTTTATAGCAGCATTATTTGTAATGGCCAAAATCTGGAAACAACCTAAATGCTCCTCAACTGAAGAATGGATTAAGAAAATGTGGTACATTTACAGAATGGAATACTACACAATGGTAAAAATGACATCTTGAAATTTGCAGGCAAATGGATGGATCTAGAGAACATATTGAGTGAGGTAACCCAAACCCAAAAAGACAAATATATTATGTACTCACTCATAAGTGACTTTTAGACATAAGTCAAAGAAAAACCAGATTACAATTCATAATCCTAGAGAACCTAGACTCCAATGAGGACCCTAAGAGACACATACATGGATCTAATCTTCATGGGAAGTAGAAAAAGACAGGATTCCCTGAGTAAATTGGGAGCGTGGAGATCATAGGTGAGGGTAGAAGGGGAGGGGAGAGGAAGGGAGGGGAATGGAGAAAAATATATAGCTCAATAAAAACAATTTTTAAAAAAATCATGAAATCAGTCAGGCAGTGGAAGCACATGCCTTTAATCCCAGCACTTGACAGAGAAGGGAGGCGGATCTCTCTGAGTGCAAAGCCAGCCTGGTCTCCAGAGGGAGTTCCAAGACAGTCAGGGCTACAACAGAGAAACCCTGTCTAGGAAAAAAAAAGAGGTGATGAGGGAAGGGGACCAAACACAGGGAGAAACTGGATCATGAGCTAAGAGTCTTGGTCAAGTGCAAGTAGAAAAAAGGCACCTTGTGTGGCAGTCAAGGGATGTGATAAGCATATCCATCTGTCTGTCTGATCTATCCATCCATCTATCCATGCATCCATCCATGCATCCATCCATGCATCCATCCATCCATCCATCCATCATCTATTCATCATCCATTCATCCATCCATCTATTCTAGTCTGTTTCATGTTGCTGAGATAAGCCACCTTGCTGGGAGGCCTCCATGTCACAGTCCGTTTTGAAGGAAGCATGCAGGAATTCAGCAGGAACCTGGAGGCAGGAGCTGAAGCAGAGGCCACGGCGAACAGTGCTTACTGGCTTGCTCTACATGGCTTGCTCAGCCTGCTTTCTTATAGAACCCAGGGCCATCTACCCAGGCATGACATCACACACGATGGCCTGAGCCCTTCCATATCAATTTACAATCAAGAAAATATTTGGTTACAGTAATAATGAGAAAAATAACTAATATAAGGCCTCTGAAAAGGAAGGAAAGAAGAAAATAAGAATAGAAAGATAACAGCAGACAGACAGACAATGCCTAGTAAGTTTTTGTCAACTTGATACAAACTAGAGACTCCAGGAAGAAAGAACCCATATTGAGCAATTGCCCCATCATCTTGGACAAGTGGGCATGTCTGTAGGGATTTTTTCTTGTAACAATACAATATGAATGATGTCTTGGTTTCTCTCTCTCTCTCTCACATGCGTGCGCACACACACACATACACACACACAGGAACACAACACATCCAAACACACATATGCAAAAACATACACAATCACGTATATAGAATGTAGCTATCCTACCCCAAATCTTCCCTGTTTCTATGGAAACATTCTCTCTCTGTCCCCTTACTTCCTTGTCCATCAATCTCAACTCCTGGGTCTGGCAAAGGCAGTAGCACCCCTCCTCAGCCTCCTCTAAAATGGAGGTCACTTTAGGATCTGACCCTGGGGAGCCTCAAGCCTGGCCCACGTGAGAAGTCAGAACTAGAACTTATCTTTCCCAGAGCCCCTCATTCTGCTCTTTCCCACCACTGTGCAAGTCCCCACGGGGGAATTCCTGCGCACACCATATCTGAATGAAGACATGACAATGTGTTTACCATCCGTATTTACCACTCTGGAGGTTTAACAAGACCCAAGGTGAGAAGAGGAGACTGGCCAGGCATCCATCAGAACTGTCCCATGAACTTCCCATTCCCAGTGAACTTAAGAGGGTTTCACTGTGAATGATACAGACACATATAGTGTGGGCTTCACTGAGTAAAGGCCATGGTTCCTCTGCGCTCACAGAGATGGAGCAAGAGAAGATGGTCAACTCTCAAGTTCACTCAGGAAGTGACGTGTCACAGAGGTTGGGCAACTGAGAAAAGAAAATGCTCTCCAGAGCTCTGCCGGGATTGGGAAGGTTGTGAAACCCTCAGCTGGGGGTTGGGGAACTGGTGGCATCCTCAATCCATGGCCATGGATGCGCCCCTCACCGGGAGTGATAGGACTCAGTGTCCCTGGGACCTGGAGCATCTTCAGAGCACTTCCTGTACCAGTTCACCTGGAGCCTCACACAGGACCAGGAAGCAGAGGACAGAAAGGAGAACAAGGCACGTGAATATTCTTTCCAGAAAGACACGCCCCTTCTCTTCTCTTGGGTGCAGGTGACATCTGAGTTGAAGAAATGACCCCGAAAGTGTTGGCAGTGTGGCTGCCTTCAGCTCTGCTCCTCTTGCAGGTCCCAGGTGAGCACGGGGACTGGGTGGGGGCTTTCAGCTTTGAAAGGGCAAACTCCTGGTGTAAGTGAGAGGGCATGACAGTGGGATGGGAGGTGGGCGAGAGCAGCCAGCAGAGGGAAATGGGGCTTAGAGAGAATGCAAGAGAGGGATGGGCAGGAGTGGGCAGCCTGGTCTCACAGGTGTGGTCAGGCTCAGTACTGTCATGTCAGCCACACCTGAGAGAGTCAGCCTGCTGAGAGGGTTAGCTGTGAAGTCATTGCCAGAGAACCACATAGTCTCCACTGTGTACACACATGTATCTGTGTACATGTGTGTGCATACCAAACAAACACAAGCACTCAATCCCCACAGAGGCACATGTCCCACCCCCAGAGACATATGCACATATATGTTCATAGGTAAAATCTCTCTCTGTCTGTCCCTCTGTCTCTGTCTCTGTCTCTGTCTCTCACTCTCTCTTACACACACAGTGTTGTTTACTGCTGGGCCCTTCCTTTCTCTGAACAATATAGGTGCTGACCTCAGCCCTTGCTCTTGGGTCTGACAAAGCCTGTCTCCCTTCTCGCTGCTTACTCCAGATCAGAGTTCTCTCTAAGACCAAACCAAGGGAGGCCTGACCCCCATCCAGCTGTGAGGGTGCAGAATTGGTGTTTGTGTTTTCCAGACTGTGTCCCTCTGCGTGGCCCCAGCACCGTGACAGGCACTGTGGGGGAATCCCTGAGTGTGCGGTGTCAGTATGAGGAGAAATACAAGAGCAATGCCAAATACTGGTGCAGAGACTTGCTTCAACGATGTAAAGTGATTGTCCAGACCAGAGGCTCAAAAGAAGCAAGAAATGGCCGAGTGTCCATCAGGGACCATCCAGCCACCCGCACCTTCACGGTGACCTTGGAGAACCTCACCCGGGAGGATGCAGGCACCTACAAGTGTGTAGTGGATAGGCCATATATCAATGGCTCCTTGTGGGAGAGCGATCCCTCCTTGGGGATTGTTTCCTCCTTCAAGGTTGTGGTGTCCATGGTTCCAGGTAAGCCCCCTTCATGTCCTGGCATCCTGTGTCCAGGTCTGTCATTTCATCATGAAAGAAGGAATCCAGATACAATAGAATGGTGAGCTTGGTGAATCAGTGACTCAGACACATTGAGTGTGAGTCCACACGTGCCATTGTGAGAGCATGGGTCACCACCATGTATGATAGCATGTGTACACCATTACATACGTGTGCATGCACACACTGGCACAATGAGAAACATGAGTTCTTAGAACCTCTCTTTTTGTAGCATCAATCTATCTGTATGTCTGTCTGTCTGTCTGTCTATCTATCTATCTATCTATCTATCTTTCTATCTATCTATCTAGCTATCTGGATTTGCCAATGTTGTGTGTCAATCAGAGGAGAACGTAAGGCACATAGTTTTCTTTACCATACCATGGGTCCGGATGTTCAAACTCAGGTCATCAGGCTTGGAAAACATGGGTCTTTACTCACTGAGCTGCATCATCAGACCCTATTGGAGATTCTCTGTGTGTCCCATGTGACAGTCTCAAGCCTGAACCTTTCTAGGGACAGGCCCTAAATGACTGGCTCTTTGTGACTTCCTGTCCTAATAGGAGGCACGTCCTCTCTCCCAGGTATCATTTGGTCTGGTCCTCATCTCCATGTGGGAACAGAACCCCAAAACATCTGCTCCCCTCCATCAAGGGCTGCTCTGGCCTGGAACTGAGTGGACAACTCCCTTCCATGGAGGGCCTGAGGGACCAACTTCATCACAGTGGTTCTGGGGCTTCTGAGAGGGACCGGAGACACAAAAAAGAGTCTAGATTGTGTATCAGGGTTCTTGATCCCTGAGGAATCCATTCAACCCCTCCAAGTTCCCCTGTGTTTCCCTTTCCCAGGAACAAAGGCTTGCAGGAAGAAACTCAGAGAATCCCCCAAAAGTTCCCTTTTTCAGGCAGAGAGTCAAAGGGAATGGAAGCCAGGCTCTCGGTTACTTTGGTCCCAATGTTCTCCATGCCTGTAATCTATTGTCCACTAACAGAGGCTGCCTTGTTCATAGAACCCAAATTAGCACATCCGTTTAAGGGCAGGGTGGTGGCAGAGGCTGAAGGGCTGTTCTGCCCTGTTATTTCCAGTTTCTTTTTCTTTTCAGAGAAAGAACCACACTGTTATTCCCAGATTTTTATCTTTTCTGAGAGAGAGTGTAGCCCAGGTTGGCCATAAACTCACTGTGGAGCTGGGATTCATCTTGAATGACTGGTCTTCCTGAATCTGCCTCTCCCGCACTGGCATCCCCACACCCAGCTTCCTGTTCTGGTTCTCAGTGTTGGCTTCCCCCTCACATAAACTTCCCTCCAGCATCCTCTGTGGGTTTACACTGAGGAGTGCGCAACCAAATCTACTGGTATTACTCGTTCTCCACAGTAGAGGCCACTCTCCACAGGGTCCTTCAAGCATCTGCCTTTCTAGAACTTTCCATCTGGCTAAGCCTCAGAGATGACTGCCCAGTGGGCTGTCTGGCTGACTGTGGGAATGAGTGGGCCGGGCACACAGGGTCCCACCCCTCTGTGTCTGTTCCCACAAGGATGGAAGACAAGGAGGCAAAGGTGGGACTGAGGCCAGCTGGGACCTGGTGACACGTGTCTTGACACTGACACTAAACTCTCCTCTGTAGGAAGGCTGGCCTCGAGTTTGAAGGTGCCAACCAGCCACACTGCTCCATGGGAAGGGAGGCCCTGGCCAGGCCTTGGTGTGGTCATCAGCCTACAGGCCGTGGGACTGCTGTCCACCATGTGCCTAGGGACCTGTGTGAAGCAGAACTGCAGAGGTTTCAGCGGGTAGGAGATGGAGTGGCGGTCACGGGGACTGTCCCATGTTTCCATCCTTTATTCCTATCACAGGCTCTGTCCCTGAGGACAGAAGGAACACCCTGGGGTCTCCCACATCCTCACCAGTGCACACTCAGCCCAGCGTGACCACAGAGGACACAACTCCTGGTCCCAGTCTACAGCCTCGGTAAGGAAACCATATCCCTGAGGTCTCTGGATTGTGTGTGGGGGAGCGGGGCGGGGTAATGCTGAGAGGGTGGAGGGAGAAGGATTTGTATCCCTTCCTTGGGCATCTCCTGCATCTCTCAATCCCACACTGACCTGGGGGTGGGGGGGAGATGTCTTGTGAGTGTCAGTTGCTCATGTAAAGATTGGGACACAATAATTACACCCAGACACAGACCTGCTGAGACAGAGTTAGTTTCACGTCCAGAGCCTGGGGAGACGGCTCTGCTGGTAAAGTGCTCGTCTTACAAACACAAGGATCTGAGTTCGAGTCACAGTACACACAAGTCAGGCATGGTAGCATATACTTAAAATACCTGATCTCTGGAGGTGAAGACAGAGGATCCCTGAGACTCGCTGGACAGCCAGCCTAGCTTACGTGGCAAGTTACAGACCTCTGAGAGATCCTGTCAGAAAAGAAGAGAGATGAATCAGGTATGGTGGCTCCTGCCTTTAGTCCCTACACTTGGGAGGCAAAGTTATCGATCTCTGAGCTTAAGACCAGCCTGGACTACACAGCAAATTCCAGTCTAGCCAGTGGGACACAGTGAGACCTGTCTCAGAACAAACATAACAAGGTGATGACTCTGGAGAAATGGCTTCCAAGGTTATCCTAAGGTCTCCACATTCATGTGCACACATGTGCACCTCATACGCACAGATGAACATACACACACGCAGCTAAATTAACCAATTAACTAATTAGAATAAATATGGACACTAGGTGTGCTAGCACCTTTAATCCCAGTGTTTGGTAGGCAGAGGCAGGTGGATCTCTGTGAGTTCAAGGCCAGCCTAGTCTACACTGCAAATTCCCGGAGAGCGAGGGCTACATAATAGAGGGATTTTGTTTCGAAACAAATGACAAAATAACAAAATAACTGCCCCTAAGAGGAAAAGGGGAGGCCCAAGTTAAAGGAGAGCTGGGGCCTCGGTGGGGCAGGGGGGCACACCTGCCTTGTTACAGGCTTTGGGAGTTGAGGTCCATGGGATTGGCCTAGAAAGTGGGGGGCCAGGCCCACAGTGCAAGGCAATCGCTCTCACTGGCTGACTGGGTAGGAGTCTCTTGTCCCTGAAAAGAGCACATGGACACACACCTGGGTGAAAGAGACAGGGACGGTAAAGGGCATCCGCGCTGCATTCTGGGAAGGCACTTTACTGTGACCTTGTCCCCCACAGGTCCCTGCTGAGCAGCATCTACTTCCAGCTCCTGGTCTTCCTGGAGTTGCCCCTGCTCCTGAGCATGCTCAGTGTGGTCCTTTGGGTGAACAGACCTCAGAGGTGCTCTGGGGAGAAGCGGCATCGCCCCAATTAGGAGAAACAGTGACGTCTGTTGACAACAAAGCCCTGTCCATGTCCCCGCACACAGCTCCCCTGGTGCCAGAGGACAGTCTGTGCTTCTGAGAATACTGAGAAGTCTTAGAAGATCCTTTGTGCTGTGTCAAACACGTACAAGAATGTGCCCAATAAATACATATAAATATTAATAGAATATCTTTATTTATTCTTTGATAATTCCACACATGTACACCCCAACTCTATCATATCCACCTCCAAACTGACCCCCTCCCACTCCCTCGGCCAGTTGTTCCCTCCCCCGTCATGGTCTATCCCCCTATTTCCATTCTTCTTCTTCTTTACATAACCTCTGAGTCCAGTCAGCGCCGCCTGCTGGAATGCTCACTGACCTTGCTGTCCTGGTGCTGTGCAGGTGACCGCAGCTGCAGTGTCGTGAGAGCAGTGGCCGTGGCACAGCCGGAACACAGCAGATCACAGCCCCTCCCTCTCCCCTCTGGCTGTCAAGTTCTTTCCTCTCCCTCTTCCTTACATAATGCTCCTGAGCTTTGGGGTAGGGTGGGAGTGATGGGGTAGAATAGAATGCCATGTGTAGGGTCTGGGTACATTGGAGTACAGTGGGGGTACCTTGGAATATGATGGGAGTGCCTTGGGACAGGGTGGAGGTTTGATGTAGGTGTCCCATTTGGGCTGAGCACTAAATAGTCACATATTCTCAGCACTTAGACTACTACTTCTCCTGACCAAGGCTAAGGACAATCTAATCAAAGGATATAGATGTAGATGTTTAGAGGTCGGTTTGCACATTGTCCAATACAGTGACAGCACCTTACGTGGAAATACTCTTGGCACTGTGCTGCTGTGGGAGCTCCTTCCTCTAGCCCATTGGGGCGTGGTCTCTCTCTCTCTTTTGTAGTGAGGAGCTGCAGGCAGGCCTGCTTTTCATCCCGCCCGGCTCCCGCATGGCTAGCTTAGCCCTGGAAATAACAACACACAAATTATATTCATTTAAACACTGCCTGGCCCATTATCTCTAGAGAGTTAGTTACTGGCTAACTCTCACATCTTGATTAACCCATTTCTAATAATCTGTGTAGCACCACGAGGTGGTGGCTGACCAGTCAGCATGTCTGACCTGGTGGCTGACTCCATGGCATCTGCCTCATTGCCCTCTTCCCAGCATTCTGTTCTGTTTACTCCGCCTACCTAATTTTCTGTCCTATCAGAGGGCCAAGGCAGTCTCTTTATTAACCATTGAAAATAACACATAACAGAAGGCCCACCTACATCATTTCCCCTTTTTCTATTTAAACAAAAAAGAAAGGCTTTCACTTTAACATAGTAAAATTACATATAACAAAACAGTTCGGGCTGGAGAGATGGCTCAGAGGTTAAGAGCATTGCCTGCTCTTCCTAAGGTCCTGAGTTCAATTCCCAGCAACCACATGGTGGCTCACAACCATCTGTAATGAGGTCTGGTGCCTTCTTCTGTCCTTCAGGCATACATGCAGACAGAATATTGTATACATAATAAATAAATATTAAAAAAGAAAAAAAACAAAACAGTTCTAAAGCAAGAATTTTAGTTACAATATCTATGCCTATTTTATCTTTTATCATAACTAAGGAAAACTGTAACTATAACTAACCATTCTTCAACTCCATCAAAGACTCCAGAAGGATATAATATTACCTAAGTAAACAAGAAGTAAGCAATTTCCAAAACTCTAGAAATGACAGAGATATCTTGCTGCCTGTACAGTCACCCAAAGTTTCTCTGTACCGTTGGGGAATCCATCTTCGGCCTTCAGGCCCATAGTATCCAGCAGACATTTCCATGAAGCAGTAAATTTCAAAGGCAGTTCAGTCACTACCTGCTGTGTCCTGCAGAATGTCTCGCAGACTCTTTCATGAATCAGGAACCCCAAAAGACCATCTCACCTTTAGACAAGTTCAGCAGTCCTCTCTCTGCAGGTTCTCTGTGTCCAGTCTATGCAACAGTCCAGGTAAGAGCAGCTTCTTGCCCAAAATGGCTATCAAACTTCATAAGGAATCTCTTCGATGCCCATCTTCCTCTTGAAGTAGATTGGTGCTGCCAGGAGCAGACATGTCTCATTGTCATGAAAAGTCCTAAGTTACTAAAACATTGAAAATGCCATATTCTGTAGTCTTTGAAAGCTATGAAGAATGCCTATCTAACTAAAATATATCTCTATACCTAGAAAATCTAACTAACATGACTAAAGCTTGATTATTATCAATGATTATCCATTAACAACCTATATTTTTAATTATACATAGCATTTTTAAAAGAACTACACAGTCACAATACCTCAATCAAGATTAGAAATATATATACATATAACAAAATTGACCTTAAAATCCATACCAATGCAAATTATTCATATCTATATCATATCCCCCTTTAAATGTAAAAGTACATTTATAAGCAATATTTGGGAATATGGACGTAGTTATTTCTCTCCAAACTTCTTCCTGCTGTATAGGGGCGCTGTTAATCAGGTCTTTCATGGTATAAATTGTGTGTTGGATTCATCTCAGTCGGCAGTTGAGCAAAGTAATTTCTTGAAGGTATTCATAGCAACCTTTCAGGAGGACGGGGTCTATCATACCATATTGGGATAGAAGCAATGCTCAGGGTCTCATCTTCTGTGAAAACAAAAGAAGAACTTTTCCAAAGCATCATAACTTTAGATCCAAATTTTGAAGTCAAGGTATTTTCAACATATCTATCTTGGATTAGTTCAGCAGCATTTATAAACAAATATCTTTTAGCAGCTGTTGCTCCTTCCTCAGCATTCAAGCAATTGAAAGAGAGCATAATAGCATACAGTATCAAGATTCTCTGTGTATTTTCCATCTTTACGCTGCTTTATTGTAACCTCTATTTCTTTTTTTTTTAACTTTTACTTTTTGAGACAGGTTTTCTGTATATCTTTGTCCTGGAATAACTCTGTAGACCAGGCTGTCCTTGAACTCACAGAGATCTGTCTGTCTCTGCCTCCCCAGTGCTGGGATTAAAGGAGTGTACTACCACACCTTGAAGTCACAGAGGTCAATCTACCTCTGCCTCTTGAACTCACAGAGGTCTATCTACTTCTGCTTCCCAGGCATTGGGATTAAAGGTGTGTACAACCATACCCAACTACTCTCTTTCTTTCTTTTTAACTTTAGGCACTTTAACTTTTATCCTGCATATATTTTTAACACACTGTAAACCATTTAGATGTTTTCCTCATCTTTGAATCTATCTTTACTGTATATCTCTCTTTTTTCTGACCACATGAGCCTTTAAGGAGAGGATTGAAGTCATGGCTTTGTCGGCTGGATCCAGTCATTCCTTAGCTTTCCAGCCTTGTGGCTGAGGTACCGCTGGAGCCATTTTTATTGCCAAAACTCTATGGCGTTTTAAGGTCCCTGCCAGCAAGCAAACTGCAGCATTCTGCTCACAGACCACACTCAAATCCTCCATAGTCAGACTGCCTGCCTGAAAGAGGCAGAGTTTGCCCTGGCAGGATGGCCCAGAAAGCCAGCATTTGAAAACAGCGCAGCTTTTTTCCTGTTACGGCTGAAAACCCGAAAAGCATGCATTCAGCTTTTCATCAACTCCGTTTAAGTGTTTCGCAGCAGGACCTCTTAAACGAGCTACAAAATTTTGCAGCTAAAGCTGAGTCAGGAAGCCTCTCTTAGATGAGAGCGCTTGCTTGCCTCTAGCAAGCAGAGCAGACCTGAGAAATTACTGCTACCAAGAAAACATGCTTTACTCTATTCTTCCCCAAGCTTTCTCAGGCTTTCTGTGGATTCAGTTACCCACGTGGGCACCATCTGTAACATGAGGGGCCAGCTTGTTGGGGTTTCTGTTCCCGCCCAGTACCCCACAACCGGCAAGTCCCAGAGAAAATTACACACAGGACTCCATAAGATTATAAACTGATTGACCCATTAGGTCAGGCTTCTTATTAGCCCTTGTAACTTATATTAATCCATTATCATTATCTATGTTAGCCACATGGCTCAGTACCCTTCTCAGTGTGACAGCTCACATGTTGCCTCTTCGGTGGTCTGGGCAGGAATGGCAGAGGGAGCTTCCTGCTTCCCAGAATATTCCTGTTCACATCGCCCTGCCTCTACTTCCTGTCTGGTTGACCCACCTATACTTCCTCCCTGACCAATGAGCGTTTTATTAAAATACATGATTGACAGAATACAGACAATTCTCCTGCACCACTCTTTCTCACCGTTTTATTAAAATACATGATTGACAGATTCCAGACAATTCTCCCACACCATTTCCCTCTTTTTTTACACTGTGCCCTTCTCCAGGTCCGGTAACAGAACACGGTCCATACCAATGATCCTGGTGTCTGTATCACATTCCTGTTTTTTCCTTTCCTCACTGACAACCTCAACCTGGTATGTTTTATCTGATGCCTTTAGGACTCTGTCATATACATGCATATGGGTTTGCCAGGCATATACTGTTTAGGGTTTCTGTTTCTGATAGTTATAAAGACAGAACTATACTTTTTTTGAGACAGGGTCTCACATAGAGCCCTGGTTGAGAACTCACTATGTAGACCAAGCTGGCCTCTAACTCACAGAGACTCACCTGCACTCCATGCCTGGATGAATGTTACACTCTTTTCGCTCAGTGTTCAGGAGTAAACCCAAAGCCTGGCATGCAGAACAAGCAAGAGGACACAG
Source organism: Myodes glareolus (assembly GCF_982192425.1). Taxonomy (NCBI): domain Eukaryota; kingdom Metazoa; phylum Chordata; class Mammalia; order Rodentia; family Cricetidae; genus Myodes; species Myodes glareolus. The sequence continues at coordinate 7,534,298 of NC_142034.1, forward strand.
AGATGCACTATAGCCTTCCGGATATTCTGGAACTTTATAGACCACGCTAACCTGGAACTCACAGAGACCCACCTGTCTCCACCTCCTGAGTGCTGGGATTAAAGGTGTGAGCCACCGTGTCTGCCTTTTATTGATTTTTCCATCAAGACTGAACTAATAATCAATATTTCTTTCTGTCAATCTAACACTGCCCACATCTTCCTAGCATCCTGCAATGCCAGCCAATTTGAAGAAGACACTGATGTATGGATACACTTGGATTTTCCCCCTGGCTTCTCTGGTTTGTTTAGTTCGTCTGATTTCTCACTCTGAACAGGTACACTGCTGTGTCCTTGCTAGAGCTTCAGTCTCAATCTTGATGTCAAGTCTCTCTTCTTGGACATCAGGAAGTCTCTGTAAACAATAGTTGGGTCACCTTCCATGTTCATCTTAGGGCTAGACAATCTAACTCCTAATAAACAAAATCCCATCTGAGCTAGAGAGATGGTTCCTTGGTTAACAGCAGAGGCTGCTCTGCAGAGGAACTAAGTTCAGTTCTTAGCATCCACACCAGGTGTCTCAGAACCCAGCTTGAGGGATCCAACGCCTCATTCTGGCCTCTGTGGGCACTACACTTACACGGAGGACATACATACGCACAGACAAAACACTCATACATGTAAAATAAAAATAAAACTTCAAAAAAGAAGAAACATTTCTGAGAAGTCGATGTTGGGATCCCCTGGCTCTGCTTCCCCCACCTTCAGGGCTGAAGTTACAAATGAGACTCACTGTACCCAGGTTCCATGTAGGTGCTGTGGACCTGAACTCAGGTCCTCATGGTTACATGACAAGCCCTTTACCCATCTTTCTTGCCTAAACTTTTTAAATTTTGATGAGACACAATTCACTATTTTTTTTAAAGGTTATGTTTGGTATCCTATATAAGAAATCTCTAGTTGTCTTTTATACATTCCAACTTTTAATAAGTTTTAAAGTATCTACTCCTCATTCATGTATTCCCCCGCTTTGCGCATGAGCACAGAGAGGCCATAGGAGGGCATGAGCTGTCTCCATCACTCTCCACCTTATTCCCTTGTGACGCGGTCTCTCACTAAACTAGACTCACCCATGTTAGCTAAACTGGCAGTCAAGAAGTTTGCGTTTTGCACTCTTTTATTTAACATTTGAGGTCATAAATTGTTATTTATTTGGGTTTTTTGTTTTCTCTGTGTGTGTGGGAGGACAGTTCTAGGCATTTGATTTTCTTGCATGTCAGTATCCAAATGTTTCAACAGTATTTCCTAAACTCTCCATCCTCCCAGCATTATTCTTCCTTGTTGTCAAAAACCAGTCAACACATTAGGGTGGAAGATGTGTGACATGACACAGAGCCTAGGGAGAGATGAAGTCACCAAATATGGATTCTGGAGCAAGGACAGAGCACAGTGGAATGCACACAGACAACGAGTTTCCCTTAATTGAGCTTGGGAAAACAGAACCTGTGTGTTCTTCCGTGCAGAACCTCAGAAGGTAGTCTGCGAACACTGACTAAAGGATGGAGACTTCGGAGCTGGGATGGATGCCGGGGCCATATGGTGCCCCAGCAGGCATGGGGACTGAATGTCTAAGGTGCACAGATGGGCCTGAGGGGTCAACGTGGAGACATGTCAGCTGGGCAGATTCAGCTCTTCTCCCTGTCTTGTGGCTGGGGCCTGTGTGGTGCCACAGCTTCAGGTCTTGTGTCCTCATAATAAGCACATAAGACGATCCAAGACTGAGACCCTTTTCTGTCAGTTTAATGTCCTGGCTGGAAATTCTTTTTTTTCAAAGTTTATTAAAATATAAAAGTTTCCATTTCCGCCCCTCCTCCCAACACCCTCCCACTCCCCCCACTCCCTCTACTCCTCCCTCTCCGTCCCTAAGAGCAGTCAGGGTTTCCTGCCCTGTGGGTAGTTCAAGTTCCTCCCCCCTCCCTCCAGGTCCAGGAAGGTGAGTATCCAAACTGACTGGATTCCCAAAATCCAGTATATGCAGAGGAAACAAGTCCCAGTGTCATTGTCAATGGCTTTTCAGAAAGACTCCGGGCCAGTCACATTCAGAGAATCCGGCCACATTCAGAGAATCTGGTTGGATCACGTGCTCATTCAGTCCCAGTCAACTGGCCTTGGTGAACTCTCATTAGATCAGTTCCCTTGTATCAGTGGGTGATAGCACCCCTCGCAGTCCTGATTTTCTTTTCCATGTTCTTCCTCCTTCTGCTCCTCATTTGGACCTTGGGGGGCTCAGTCCGGTGCTCCAATATGGGTTTCCGTCTGTATTGCCATTCAACGTCGGATGAAGATTCCCTCTGGTGTTGCCTTCTTTGCTCACGTTCTCTTTCCTTCTGCTTCTCGTTTGGACCTAGGGAGTTAAGTCCAGTGTTCCAATGTGGGTCTCTGTCTCTATCTCCATCCATCGCCAGATGAAGGTTCTATGGTGATAAGCAAAATATTCATTAGTATGGTTATGGACAACTATGAGATACCATTTTACACCGGTCAGAATAGCTAAAGTCAAAAACACCAATGATAGCCTTTGCTGGAGAGGATGTGGAGAGAGGGGAACTCTCATCCATTGTTGGTGGGAATGCAAACTTGTGCAGCCACTGTGGAATTCAGTGTGGCGGTTTCTCAGGAAACTGGGAGTCAACCTCCCTCAAGACCCAGCAATTCCACTCTTGGGAATGTACCCAAGAGATGCCCTATCATACCACAAAAGCATTTGTTCAACTATGTTCATAGCAGCACTATTTGTAATAGCCAGAACCTGGAAACAACCTAGGTGCCCCTCACTAGAAGAATGGTTAAAGAAGGTGTGGAACATATATACATTAGAGTTTTACTCAGCGGTAAAAAACAATGACATCTTGAATTTTGCATGCAAATGGATGGACATAGAAAACGCTTTACTGAGTGAGGTAAGCCAGACCCAAAAAGAGGAATATGGTATGTATTCACTCATAAGTGGATTCTAGCCATAATTAAAGGTCTTTGAGCCTATTATTCGTGATCCTAGAGAAGCTAAATAAGAAGGTGAACCTGAAGAAAATCATGCAGTTATCCTCCTGGAGATTGGAAATAGACAAGAGTCTCAGGTAACCTCGGGTGCATTGGGGAGGTGGGAGGGTTGTTGGAAGGGGAGAGGGTTAGAGAGAAGGAAATTCTTTAAAGCTCCCATTGTTCATGGGGCTTGAGATTCCTTCTCTTGAGTCTGGGTGTTCTTGGACGGCTTCAGCCAGCAGATGGCAGTGTGGATCCTACTCTGTCCTTCAATCAGCATCTTTTTCTAAAATTAAATTTATTCATTTATTTTACGTCCTGACCACAATTTTCCCTCCCTCCTCTTCTCCTATTCCTTCTCCCACCTCCCTTCAATCTCTTTCTCAATCTACTCCTCCTCTGTTTCTTCTCAGAAAGGGCCAGACCTCCCATGAATATCAGCAAAGTATGACATATCAAGTTGAGGTGGGACTAAGTTCCTTCCCTTGTATTAACGCTGGACAAGAAAAACTAGTATGAGGAATAGGCTCCCTAAACCCAGTCAAAGCATTAGCGACAGTCCCTGCTACCACTGCTAGGAGTCTCACAATTAGACCAAGCTACACAACTAATACTTGTATGTTAAAGACCTAGGCCTCTCCAATGCAGGCTCCCTGGCTGTTGGTCCAGACTCTGTAAGTGCCTATGGACCCAGGTTGGTTGTTTCTCTGTATTCTCTTGAGTTCCTTGTCCTCCTGGCTCATATAAACCTTCCTCCCTCTCTTCACTAGGATTTTCCATGCTAGTCCAAATGCTTTGGTTTGGGTCTCTATCTGTTTCCACCAGTTACTGGATAAAGGCTCTCTGATGGCAATGTGGGTAGTTGTCAGTCATAAGCATAGCAGAATATAGACTCAGCCTAGAGTTTTTTGAACTGTCAATATCCTCATTCAACCTTCTTTGTACACACCCTCAGTCACACCAACAGTGTATTCTTCTAGTTGATTCAAATCCAGGCAAGCTGACAATGAAGATTAAACATCAGAAGAATTCATAATTAATAAAAAAAGTCTCTGTGTCATTATTCATGAGCTGGAAGTCCAAAGAAAGACTTGTTACATTTGGCACTCAATGTGGTGCACATACAGCCAAGCGTAGGGCCTGAGAAAGCTGAAAAATCTACTAAAACCACAGTCTCTCTGGCAGGATTGTGAGTGCTTTGTGCACAGAAACCACCATTTCCTGTAGGGTCTGTCATGGCAGGTAACCTGGTCCTTTAGGGCTTGGTTCACACTGTCATAGAAAGACTGCAGGCATGCAGAAATTCCAGTTCAGACTGAGAAGACCTCTGAACAGGTGTAGTATGTTTGAAAATGTGCTTAGATGCTGAAGACAGAAAAAAATGGACATAGACAGTCATAGAAAAAATAGTTATAGATTGATAAAATGAAGTCTTAAAAGAAGGAGTAAAGTAATATAAAGAACAAGCCATATAAAGATGGGAAATATTATGCACAGGACATTTGGGCCCTACATAGTACTTTATTTATTTTAAATTTTTAAAATAGTAATGAACAAAAGACAACAGCTGTGAGAAGACAATGGAGAGTTAAAAAAAAACTGCTGAATTATTCCAGCATATATATTCTTAACTTCAGAATGGAAGTCCAGCTTCCAAGGCTACATCCAAGACATAAGTGGAAAGTAAATGAAGTTGAGAAATTGACTTAGAATTTCTTATATTAAGGGTAAAGACTCACATACATGATCTGAGGGCTGTTTTTTATTCTTATTTACATCTAATTCTGTTGTCCTAATTATCTATAATTTCTTAACTGCAATTCTTTAATTTCAGTTTAATTTCGGTAGTTGTAAATCTTTTTCTAATTCTCTGTTCCAAATCCTCTGCTTCTATATTCACCTAACCTAGACATACTTTTGTTTTTTTACAGGAGACTTGAATCAATAATAAGTAATTGCGAGAGTTGTTTCTCATTGGTCAAAAGCCATTCCTAGGGTAAGTGACAAGGAGCTGAGCCATTTCCATGACAACACAAAGTTTCAAGGTTTCAGGAGAAGGACTATGGTCAGAGTCTGGTGGTGCAGTGCCTGGTTAGATAACCCTCGAGACATAGTTCTTTCATCAGCTAGACTTGGAAAGTGAAGAATTGACACATTAGACTGTTTTGTGTTGTTCACCTTGATTAGACACCTGTGACTCTGCCCTTGTTCCCTATTAATCTCTGAGGGACTTTGATGCAGTAGGGCCAGACACCTGCAAGTCTGACCTTGTGCATGACTGTAAAGTTTTAAACGTAGGCTCTATATGCAGAGCTATTTAGTCTAGTTTGAACTTACTCTGAGGTGAAAATGAGCTAATTGTGTGCAGTTTGTCCTAGACTGTGGAGAAATTGTTATTTTCTTGTGTTAATCTCAGTAGAAGGAACAAAGCAGGCTTTTAAGTTCTTACAGTCCTCGTGGGACAACAGATCTGGTTATTAAGTATATCCTAGTATACTTTCTGTATATCAAAATCATACAACTAATGAGAAGTCATCTTCCTGACTATCCACGAATATATATACTCATAAGGTTGAGATGAAATCTTGAGATTACATATACATATCACATGAGATTACACACTACAATGCTGGTATTGGGGTGATATCAAAGCTGCATTTGCACAAATGAAATTACAGATAGGAGTAATAGCTTCCAGAGTCAATGGTCCCACAGGTCTTGCCCAGATGGGATTCTCCTCCATCAGAGAACGATTCCTCTGGTGAGTTGACTTCTGAACACTAGCTATCACCTCCTGTATACTTTTATGGCCATTGACAAGTCAGGGAATGTGTTGCGTTTGTGAGGGGCTATACCTTTGTTTCCATAGGAAATAAAAAAAAAAACTATGGATTCCTTCAAAATTAAGAAAGATCGTATTTGACAAGGGGAGACTTCCTGAAATCTTGACTGCAGACATGAAGGATGAAACCATGAAAAACTACAAGACAGGTAATGTATATGCTGATCCTCCTACATTGGAATGGGTCTGAGACTGGATGAGACTGATAAATCTTGTTGACTACAAAGTCCTCATCTCATGAAAGTTTGGGGATGCAATCTAAAAGAACTTATGGAGTTGGCAGGTGCCTTTTACCTGCTCAAACGTAGAACAGAGAATCATCTTCAGTGATTTGTACACACAACACATTCTACACTTTTGTTGATGCTGATATATGTTACTTTAAAAAATTTCTATGTGTTTCAGGACAAAAGGACCAGACAGCAAGGAAAGCAAGAGAAGTATCCTAGGTGATCCATCCTCAGAGAATGCATCTGTTGCCATTTCCTCAAAAATCTGTATCCAGGACAACTTCAAAGTGGCTAGCCAAGACGGTCCATCCTCACATACCACTACCCAGAACTTCAGCTATACCCTACACTTTCCCATCACACAGTAACTTGACAACAAATGATACAGCTAACTCTCTTAGGAAGTGACCATTTTCCCAAATTTCCTATGATTGCGTAAAGATGCCATCATCCCAAGACACTAGGAAACAATTTTAAGAGCATGACAGCTGTTATAGTTTTTAAAATACCATAAAGAGAAGTCTTGCCATGCAACAAGACTCACAAGATTTATTGGAAAAAAGAGAGAAGGGGCATAGAGTGGGGAAGAAAGAGAGGTGGGGGAAGAGAGGGGCCAGAGAGCAGGCAGAGATTAGTTACTGGGGACAAAGATGTTGGAAGAGAAAAAGAGAGAGGGGGGGGCTCTCCTTTTAACAGGGAACTTAGATTGTGCACAGGTAGTGCTCTTAGCGGCTACATATCAGGATGAAAGCTATCAGAACCCTAAGGGTAGGCCAGTATAGATGCCTGGATACCAACAACACCCACATTCCTGAGGGGTGGGGTGGGTGAGTTTTGATCATTTGGTGGATTATAGATGTTTGTTGTCATTTAGGGGGGTTAGTTACAAGTTGTTATTGATCACGGTCAGGAAGGACACTAAGAAAATGAGGTTAGATTCAGGGATTCCTTTTTTCCTTCCTTCCTTTCTTCCTTCTTTTCTTTCTTTTCTTTTTTCCATCCTCTCTCCTTCTTTTTCTCCTATCTAGTATTTGGGAAGGAAAGAGGATATGATATGAAAAAATGGATAATATAGAATGATTGAATAAAAGGATAGATTATTGAATCTACTTTTTAAACTAAAAACCAACTATTAGTGTCAAATATTTTACACTGGTATAAATTATTGTACAATGATACAAATTTAAGGCTGTTTTCATCCCAACATACTTTCTATTCTCCTTAAAATAATTGTACCTATGCAACTCACTGGAAAATGTTATATGGAGTTCTAGTCTTTAAAAGTTATTATTATAAAATCTTTGGGATAATTAAGAAATACAAGTTAATAATTAGTCACCTATAACAATCAAGCTTGTGTTTATGTTATGTTTTCTATTTTGGGTAGATGGGATGGTCTCAAACACTTCAGAGATCTATAGACTATGCCATTTAAGATGTTTTAATTATGTAAGATCTTTCATGACAATGAAACTATTCCTGCCAGAAAAAAAAATCTATTTCAAAAAGATAAAAGGCATCAAAGAACCTCCATATGGGGTTTGCATCAAATGTGGCAAAGCTAGCCATTGGGCAAGAAACTGTCTTTGCCTTGACTGCTGACAGTAGTATGCTGTCCAAATTGGACAGATACAACACCAAAGAAGCTGATTACCAAACTTTGCCAAAGCAAGGTAGGAAAGTCCTTCAAATTTTTTGCTCCAGATAAAGTTTGTCAGATATTCTGGGCCTGTAGGGTAAAAATGCGTGTCCTAAAGTTGTAGGGGGATTTTGAGTGACTGTCCAGGCAGCCAGCTGACTCTGTCATTTCTTAGTTTTGGAAGTTGCTTGCTCTGCACTTTCTGTTTACTCAGGTAACATTTTATCCTTCTCAGGTCTCTGATGGGAGTGAAGACTATATAGTTATAGTTTTACAATTTTCCTTGTGACCAAATTCAAAAAAGAGATTTGAAGTTTATAAAGTGTAAGGAGCCGTCATAACGTCGTCATTGTCTTATGGCGCTGGCGTCCTGCAGTTTGGTGGTAGACGGATCCTTTTGATGTTGCTGTGTGGGCTGGAGCGCCTTGGGCTTGTATTTTTGCATAACAGAGCCTTGGTTCCCTAGCCTATCTACCATTTGCTACAGCAAAATGGTATTAACCAATCAGCATATGAGCCTCTCCACCCTAGAAAAGCGGCTGCCTTTCGGTTTCACTCTCTCTCATTCCTCTCTCTTCCCCATTCCCCCTTTTCAACCGAGTGCTCTAATAAAATTGTGATTTGGGAAGGATTCTCGATTTTGTGGTCGTCCCTTCTTGCTAGACAAGGGGGGGCGTCTCACAATAAAGGTTGACAAATATAAAACTTAAAGTTTTTTTTCTAAGAAACTGTTTTAAGATCTAAAAGGGTATTTTTAGGCTGGTAATACAAGTTATGATTGTTAGGAATGTCTCCTAATGCTAGCTCTCCTCCAACACAAAATTCCTAATCAAGCCAAATCAAAACAAGCCAAATTAATAGACATTCAGGTTTAATGGGAGTTCTGTGCTCTAGGGTGGCCCCAAGGGTGAACTGGAAAGCCGTGCATTTGCAACCACCACAAGGGAGAAAAGTTGCTCCTCTTTTGAGAGTTCTCTTAAATACTCTTGGGAGTCGTCCTGACCTCCACCTCCCAGGGAGAGGTCAGGACCTGGCCTGCCAGGATTTGGAGTCCAGAGTGCTAACTCTCAGGCTCAGGGGGCTAGGATAGATGCAAGGGGCTGGGGCCTAAGCTCCCAACTTTACAGAGATAGGAAGCGATTTAGGTACAAAACTCTAGACTCGCCAAGATAGGGCAGATAATAGAATACTTTCTCCAAAATTGCCAAATACAAATGGACTAGACATTAGAAATATAATTCTTACCTGATAATGGTTTCTATTTTATTTAGTTTATTGATATTAGAGAAAGAGAATTTTATTCAATTTCTAAAGGGGATGTGGGAGCACACATGTGGCTCAGTTTCCATCTGGAGTCATTTCTGACTTAAAGAAGTCATTTGAGTTCAAGCTTTCCTGCTCTACTTTTTCCTATAACTTTGAGGGCTATGGAAGACTTCTGATTTAGTCCATGAGAAAAGAACACTCTATCTAGTAGAAAGTATACTGCTGATGAAAAACCTCAGGAACATCAAGATATATAGTAATGCTACTCCCAAGTAGCAAGTACATGTTGGAGAAGACGCTGCTCACTCAAGGACAGGAATGGTCTTCTGGTTAGATACTGACTGACTGTCTGTGCTGTGCTTTGTTTTGCTTTTGTATATAAGCAAGTTCTGAAACAAACTCTGGGATGTTTTCCTGCTTCAGCATAACCAGACAGACCTCCCAATTCCATCTTATCTTGCTTCTTTTATCTGACTTTCCTTTGTTCTTGAGGATCCCCTATCCAGGAACTGTAACTTAATGTGTAGGATTGGGCTCCTACAGAGGCAAATGTTGGGATAATACTTCTATTCATAGTGTGAAGATGTATCTCTCTCCTTTCTCAATGATTGGTTTAATGAAGACCTGAATGGCCAATAGCTAGACAGAAGAGATTAGGCAGGACTTAGGGCAGATATGAACTCTGGGAAAGAACTGGAGGCACACGAGATTCTCCAGTCAGACATGGAGGAAGTCAGACTTGGGGTACTGAGGAGAAGTAACAAGCTATGTGGCAGATTGTAAATTAACATAAACACAGTAATTTAGGTGTTAATAGCTGGTTGGGAACAAATCTAAGCCAAGGCCAAGATTTCATAACTAACAAAAGGTCTCTGTGTCATTATCTGGGAGCTGGCAGCCCACAGAAAGGTCCGTTACGTGCTCTCCTCTTTTATGATCTCTTACAACTCACGCATGTCCCAGGTGAGCAGAGGCGTTTGCTGTATTCCATAGTTGGCATCTCTCTCTACTGCCCTGTCTATCTATGTCTCCCCTCGGGTGTCCCATCCACCTTTCAAATTCAGATCTAGCATTGCTTCTGTCTAGTGGAGGAAGTTCCCTGTTCATCCAGCTGTACCACACATGCAAGGACTTGGTCCTATCAAAGACAGACATCCTCTTTCTCGAAATATACAACATTGAGGTTTCAGAATAATGAATGAGAGAGAACAAAAGGAAATTCAAGCTGAACTTTATGGTCTTGCAGGATGTTGGCATCTATCACCACCAAGGATGGGAGAGGAGACAGGATCAAATGGCTGCTCCCTGCTCTGCTCTTCTTCCTCCTAGGTAAGTAGCTGGGACTTTAAGATATCACAGTGTCAGTGGTAGGGGAGAACACAAATGTCTCCCCTGGGTTAGGGAAAACAGTAAGGACTAATTCATTAATCAAATCCTTAGTCCCTAAAAAATAGGCAAGACCCTAACATCTGATGGATCCTATGTGTGCTGCAGGAAAAACAAAATCAAAACCATAGTTTCAAAAACCTTCAAGAGTGTGTTTCTCAACACCAGCTGTTCCACAAAGGAAGATGAGTAAATGGATGAACTAATACTTTTAAGAATACATTTATAGTTTTATATTTGGCACTTTGAGATAGGATCTCATGCAGCCTAGGATGACCCTGAAGTTGTGATCCTCTGACCCTCGGAGTGTTGGTATTTCTAACATGTATCCCCATGTCCAGTTACAGTCTGATTTTATATATATATAGTAAAACATACTTATAGGGGCTGGGTGTGGCGGTGCACACCTTAGTGACCACACTCAGAAGGCAGATGGAGGTGGACCTCTCTGAGTTTAAGGGCAGCCTTGTCTACATAAGGAGAACTGTCTCATAAAGAAAAAAGTAACTTATAAGTACAATGTGGCATTTGCATATGCATACACAGGATGTGACGGTCAGATCAGGTCATCTGGGGTCACACATGGGACCAGGAAGCAGAGGACAGGAAGGAGAACAAGGCCCGTGAACGTTGTACGTTCTAGAAGGAGACACCCCTTCTCCCTTCTTGGGCTTGGTGTGGGTGCAGGTGACATCTGAGCTGAAGAAATGACCCCAAGAGTGTTGGCAGTGTGGCTGCCTTCAGCTCTGCTCCTCTTGCAGGTCCCAGGTGAGCACGGGGACTGGGTGGCGGCTTACAGCTTTGAAAGGGGAGCTCCTGGTGTAAGTGAGAGGGCGTGACAGTGGGATGGGAGGTGGGCGAGAGCAGCCTGCAGAGGAAGATGGGGCTCAGAGAGAATGCGAGAGAGTGGGGGGTGGGCAGGAGTGGGCAGCCTGGCCTCACAGGTGCTGCGAGGCTTCAGGACACAGTACAGTCATGTTTACCACACCTGAGACAGTCGGGGCCTACTGAGGGCTAGCTGTAACAGTCATTGCCAGAAAACAGCACAATCTCTACTGTGTATACACATGTATCTGCATACATATGTGTGCATACCAAACACACACAAGTACTCATTCCCACAGAGGCACATGTCCCATCCACAGAGATATACATACATACATGTACATAGGTAAAACATATTTCTCTCTCTCTCTCTCTCTCACGCACACGCACACACACACACATGCACATACACGTACTACATAGGTAAAACATATTTCTCTCTCTCTCTCTCTCACACACACACACACACACACACACACACACACACACACACACACACAGTGTTGCTTCTTCCTGGGCCCTTCCTTTCTCCAGGGACAAGCCCCCTCCCTGCCCTCTCTTATGGACAACAGAGGTCCTCACCTCAGTCTCAGTCCTGACTCTGGGGTCTGAGAAAGCCTGTCTCCTTTCTCTTTGCTATCTCCAGACCAGAGAGCTCTCTAAGACCTGACCAATGCCGGCCTGACCCCCATCCACCTGTGAGGGCACAGAAATGGTGTTTCTGTTTTCCAGGCTGTGTCCCTTTGCGTGGCCCCAGCACTGTGACAGGTGCTGTGGGGGAATCCCTGAGTGTGCGGTGTCAGTATGAGGAGAAATACAAGAGCAATGCCAAATACTGGTGCAGACGCTCACTGCTATCATGTAAACAGATTGCCAAGATCAGAGGCTCAAAAGAAGTTAGGAGTGGCCGAGTGGCCATCAGGGACCATCCAGCCACCCTCACCTTCACAGTGACCTTGGAGAACCTCACCCTGGAGGATGCAGGCACTTACAAGTGTGGAGTGGATATACCATTTATCAATGGCTCCTTAGGGATTGATGGTTCCTTGTGGGATATTGATCCCTCAATGGGGATTGATAACTCCTTCAAGATTGTGGTGTCCGTGGTCCCAGGTAAGCCCCTTTCATGCCCTGGCATCCTGTGTCCAGGTCTGTCATTCCCTCATGAAAGAAGGAAGCTAGATGCAGTAGCATGGTGAGCTTGGTGAATCAGACACAGGGAGTGTGAGATCACACGTGCCATTGTGAGAGCATGGGTGGTGTATGATAGCATATGTACACCAGTACATGCGTGTGCATGCACACACTGGCACAGTGGGGAACCTGACTTCTTAGAACCTCTCTTCAGTAAATTTATTTATTTATTTACTTACTTACCAGACTTGTCCATGGTGTGTGACAGTCAGAGGAGAGTTTCTTGGACTTAGTTTTGTTTTCCACAGTGTGGGTCTAGGGGCTCAAACTCAGGTCATCAGGCTTGGCAAGCAAGAGTCTTCACCCACTGAGTTGTCTCATCAGACACTGTTGGAGATTCTCTGTGTGTCCCAAGTGACAGTCTCAAGACTGAACCTTTCTAGAGACAGTCCCTGAATGCCTGGCTCTTTGTAACTTCCCGATAGGAGGCACATCCTCTCTCCCTGGTCTCATTTGTTCCGGTCCCCATCTCCATGTGGGAACAGTACCCCAGCACATCTGCTCCCCTCCATCAAGGGCTGCTCTGGCCTGGGACTGAGTGGACACCTCCCTTCCATGGAGGCCCTGAGGGACCAACTTCATCACAGTGGTTCTGGGGCTTCTGAGAGGGACCGGAGACACAAGAAGGAGCCTAGATTGTATATCGGGGTTCTTGATTCCTGAGGAATCTATTCAACCCCTCCAAGTTCCCCTGTGTTTCCCTTTCCCAGGAACCATTTACTGTAGGAAGAAACGCAGAGAATTCCCCAAAAGTTCCCCTTTTCAGGCAGAGAATCAAGGGGAATGGAAGCCAGGCTCTCAGCTACATTGGTCCCAATGTTCTCCATATCTGTAGTTCATTCTCCCCTAGTGAAACATCCTTTGTTTATGGGATTCCAATTAGCGCATCTCTTTAAGGGCAGGGTGTTGTATAATATTTTGTTTGTGTTCTGGCAAATAAAGGTTGCTGGGAGATCAGAGGGCCAGCTCGCTGCTAGTTAACCACAGAGGCCAGGCAGTACTGGCACACACCTTTAGTCCCAGATGAGAGGAGGAAGCAGGAAAAGCAGGATTCAAAGCCACCCAATCATGCAGGAGATTGAACCTAAAAGAGGAACAGAGCCCAGAGGTGGTGTATGGCTTTAAACCCAACATAGTCAGGAGATGAAGACAGTAATATAGAGTGAACAGAGACTGAATCTCACTCATTCAGTCAGAGGATTCCTAGAGACTGGATTATACCCATTTGGTCTGAGAGTTCATAGAGAAAAGAAGTTTCTAGTGGCTGGCCGCTCTGCTTCTCTGATCTTTCAATTTTCACCCTAATATCTGATTCCAGGTTTTTATTGCTAAGACTGATTGGGATCACGCTTCAGCAGGGTAGTGGCAAGGGCTGAAGGGGCTGAACCACACTATTATTCCCAGCTTTTTATCTTTTTTGAGAGGGGGTCTTGCGTAACCCAGGTTGGCCATAAACTCACTGTGTAGAATCCAGATGGGATTCATCTGGAATGACTGATCTTCCTGGCTCTGCCTCTTCCGCACTGGCATCCCCACACCCAGCTTCCTGTTCTGGTTCTCAGTGTTGGTTTTGCACCTCCCATAAACTTCCCTCCAGCATCCGCTGTGCGTTCACACTGAGGGGTGTGAAACCATATCTACTGGTATTACTCATTCTCCGCAGTAGAGTCCACTCTCCACAGGGTCCTTCAAGCATCTGCCTTTCTAGAACTTTCCATCTGGCTAAGCCTCAGAGATGACTACCCAGTGGGCTCTCTGGCTGACTGTGGGAATGAGTGGGCCGGGCACACAGGGTTCCACCATTCTGTGTCTGTTCCCACAAGGATGGAAGACAAGGAGGCAAAGGTGGGACTGAGGCCAGCTGGGACCTGGTAACACGTGTCTTGACACTGACACTGAACTCTCCTCCGTAGGCAGGTTGGCCTCGAGTTTGAAGGTGCCAACCAGCCACACTGCTCCATGGGAAAGGAGGCCCTGGCCAGGCCTTGGTATGGTCATCAGCCTACAGGCTGTGGGGCTGCTGTCCACCATGTGCCTGTGTGAAGCAGAACTGCAGAGGTTTCAGTGGGTAGGAGATGGAGTGGCGGTTACGGGGACTGTCCCATGTTTCCATCCTTTATTCCTATCACAGGCTCTGTCCCTGAGGACAGAAGGAACACCCTGGGGTCTCCCACATCCTCACCAGTGCACACTCAGCCCAGTGTGACCACAGAGGACACAACTCCTGGTCCCAGCCTACAGCCTCGGTGAGGAACCCATATCCCTGAGGTCTCTGGATCATTGAGTAGGGGGGGGGGGTAATGCTGAGAGGGTGGAAGGAAAAGGGTTTGGTGCCCTCCTTGGGCATCTCCTGCATCTCCCAGTCCCATACTGACTTGGGGAGGGATATCTTTTGAGTGCCAGTTGCTCATGTAAAGATTGGAACACAGTAATGACACCCAGACACAGACCTGCTGAGATGGAGTTAGTTTCACACCCAGAGCCTGAGCAGACGGCTCTGCTGGTAAAGTGCTCGTCTTACAGACACAAGGATCTGAGTTCGAGTCACAGCACACACATATCAGGCCTGGTAACATATACTTAAAATACCTGTTCTCTGGAGGTGGAGACAGGAGGATCCCTGAGACTCGCTGGACAGCCAGCCTAGTCTACGTGGCAAGCTACAGACCTCTGAGAGACCCTGTCAGAAAAGAAGAGAGACGGACCAGGCATGGTGGCTCCTGCCTTTAGTCCCTACACTTGGGAGGCAAAGTTATCAATCTCTGAGCTTAAGACCAGCCTGGACTACACAGTAAATTCCGTCCTAGCCAGTGGGACACAGTGAAACCTGTCTCAAAACAAACATAACAAGGTGATGATTCTTGAGAAATGACTTCCAAGGTTATCCTAAGGTCTCCACATTCATGTGCACACATGTGCCCCTCATATGCACAGATGAACATACACACACACAACTAAATTAACTAATAACTAATTAGAATAAATACAGACACTAGGTGTACTAGCATAAGCCTTTAATCCCAGTGTTTGGTAGGCAGAGGCAGGTGCATCTCTGTGAGTTCCAGGCCAGCCTGGTCTACATTGTAAGTCCCAGGACAGCAATGGCGATATAAAACCAAAACCAAATGACAAAATAACAAAATAACTGCCTCTAGGAGGAAAAGGGGAGGCTCAAGTTAAAGGAGAGCTGGGGCCTTGGTGGGGGGGCACGCCTGCCTTGTTACAGGCTTTGGGAGTTGAGGTCCATGGGGTTGGCCTAGAGAGTGGGCCAGGCCCACAGTGCAAGGCAATCGGTCACACTGGCTGACTGGGTAGGAGTCTCTTGTCCCTGAAAAGAGCACGTGGACACACACCTGGGTGAAAGAGACAGGGACGGTAAAGGGCACCCGTGCTGCATTCTGGGAAGGCACTTTACTGTGACCTTGTCCCCTACAGATCCCTGATGAGCAGCATCTACTTTCAGATCCTGGTCTTCCTGGAGCTGCCCCTGCTTTTGAGCATGCTCAGTGCGGTCCTCTGGGTGAACAGACCTCAGAGGTGCTCTTTGGAGAAGCGGCATCGCCACGATTAGGAGAAACAGTGATGTCTGTTGACAACGAAGTCCTGTCCATGTCCCCGCACACAGCACCCCTGGTGTCAGAGGACAGTCTGTGCTTCTGAGAATAATAAGGGGCTTCAGCCAATCACATTCTGTTCGTGGGGCGTGTCGCCCTTAGGCTAAAGTTTACCTATAAACCTGGCCAGTGTGCTTCCCCTAGCTCTCTCGCCTGGCTCCTGCATCCATACTGATCGGATCCTTTGGATTCTGGTGTAAGCTGGTGTAAGTCTTGCTTCTGTTTATTAAAG
The DNA here is from genome assembly GCF_982192425.1 of Myodes glareolus. Taxonomy (NCBI): domain Eukaryota; kingdom Metazoa; phylum Chordata; class Mammalia; order Rodentia; family Cricetidae; genus Myodes; species Myodes glareolus. The sequence continues at coordinate 7,550,546 of NC_142034.1, forward strand.
CTGTATATTTTGTATTAAGATAGTCTGGGGACTTTTCAATACCGATCGCCCTGCGGCATCATGAGAGTACTCTGAGAAGTCTTAGAAGATTCTTTGTGCTGTGTCAAACAAATAAAAGAATGTACCCAAAAAATACATATACATATTAATAGAGTGTCTTATTTATTCTTAGATAATTTTACAATGTACACCACAACTCTATCATATCCACCTCCAACCCCACCACCCACTCCCTTGGGCAGGTGTTCCCTCCCCCTTCATGGTCTATCCCCCTATTCCCATTCTTCTTCTTTACATAACCTCTGTGTCCAGTCAGCGCCACCTGCTGGGATGCTCACCGACCTTGCTGTCAAGAGGTTTGCGTTTGTGGTGTTTTATTTAACATTTGAAGTAGTGAACCATTATTTATTTGGAGTTTCATGTTCTGGGGGGGGACAGTTTTAGGCATTTGATTTTCTTGCATGTCAATATCAAAATGTTTCAACAGTATTTGCTAAACTCTCCATCTTCCCAGCATTATTCTTGCTTGTTGTCAAAAAAAAAAAAAGCCAACACATTTGAGTGGAAGATGTGTGACATGAAATAAAGCCTAGGGAGAGATGAAGCCACCAAAATATGGATTCTGGAGCAAGGACAGAGCACAGTGAAATGTACACAGACAACGAGTTTCCCTTAATTTATCGTGGGCAAACAGAACCTGTGTGTTCATCCATGCAGAACTCAGAAGCCAGTCTGCGACCTCTGACTAAAGGATGGAGACTTCACAGCTGGGATGGATGCCGGGGCCATATGGTGCCCCAGCAGGCATGGGGACTGAACTTCTAAGGTGCACAGATGGGCCTGAGGGGACAATGTGGAGACATGTCAGCTGGGCAGATTCAGCTCTTCTGCGTGTCCTGTGACTGGGGCCTGTGTTGTGCCACACCTTCAGGTCTTGTTGTCCTAGTAATAAGCAATAAGACGACCCAAGACTGAGACCCTTTTCTGTCGAAGTTTAATGTCCTGGCTGGAAATTCTTTAAAGCTCCCATTGCTCATGGGGATCGAGCTTCCTTCTCTTGAGTCTGGGTGTTCTTGGACGGCTTCAGCCAGCAGATGGCAGTGTGGATCCTACTTTGTCCTTCAATCAGCATCTTTTTCTAAAATTAAATTTATTCATTTATTTTACATCCTGACCTCAAGTTTCCCTCCCTCCTCTTCTCCTATTCCTTCCCCCACCTCCCTTCTATCCCTTTCCCAATCCACTCCTCCTCTGTTTCTTCTCAGAAAGGGCCAGGCCTCCCGTGAATACCAGCAAAGAATGATATATCAAGTTGAGGTAGGACTAAGCTCCTCACCTTGTATTAAAGCTGGACAAGGCATTGCAGTATGAGGAGTAGGCTCCCCAAATCCAGTCAAAGCATTAGCGACAGTCCCTGCTACCACTGCTAGGAGTCCCACAATTAGACCAAGCTACACAACTGCTACTCATATGTGAAAGGCCTAGGTCTGCCCAATGCAGACTCCTTGGCTGTTGGTCCAGACTCTGTAAGCCCCTATGGGCTCAGATTCCCTTGAGCTGTCCTTGTCCCCCTGGCTCATGTAAACCTTCCTCCCTCTCTTCACTAGGATTTCCCAAGCTGGACCCAATGCTCTCTGATGACAATGTGGGTAGTTGTCAATCCTAAATATAGCAGAATATAGACTCAGTCTAGAGTTTTTAGAACTGTCAATATCCTCATTCAACCTTCTTTGTACACACCCTCAGTCACACCTACAGGGTATTCTCCTAGTTGATTCAAATCCAGGCAAGCTGAAAATGAAGATTAAACATCAGAAGAATTCATAATTAATTTTAAAAGGTCTCTGTGTCATTATTCAAAAGCTGGAAGTCCAAAGACAGACCTGCTATATTTGACACTCAATGTGGTGCACATACAGTCAAGCATTGGGCCTGAGAAAGCTGAAAAATGTACTAAAACCACAGTCTCTCTGGCAGGATTGTGAGTGCTTGCTGCATGGAACCGGCACTTCTTGTACAGTCTGTCATGGTAGGTGACCTGGTCCTTTAGGGCTTGGTTCACACTGTCATAGAAAGACTGCAGACATGCAGAAATTCCAGTTCAGACTGAGAAAACCTCTGAACAGGTGTAGTATGCTTGAAAATGCGCTTAGATGCTGAAGACAGAAAAAAATGGACATAGACGGTCATAGAAAAAATAATTAGGGACTAATCAAGTAAAGTCTTGAAAGAAGGAGTAAAGTAATATAAAGAATATGTAGATATTCGATTCCCGCCATCCTTATCTCCCTGGATGCTCCAAAGGGGAAGCTTCCCCCAGCTAATCCCTCTCTCCTGCTACGCCATCCCAGCTTTCGGCCTGGAACCCCTCCCGTCCTCTCTCCCTTTTTCGGGGCTTAAATTCCTCCATCTCAGCCGGGATGGGCACCGCGGCCCGGGGCAGGCGGTGAGTGCAAAGGGACGGGAGTTCCTTTGTTCTGATAGCCGGTCTGCAGCAAGCTAAGACCGCAGGCAGGGACTCTTCTGACCAGCGAGGGGCTCTGATCCTGTGGAGGGGTGAGTGTGTTGACCGCCATACAAGTCCGGTAAGGTACACACGGTATTCCCGCCATCATTATCTCCCTGACTGCTCCAAAGGGGCAGCTTCCCCCAGCTAATCCCTCTCTCCTGCTACGCCATCCCAGCTTTCGGCCTCAAACCTCTCTCCCTTTTTCGGGGCTTAAATTCCTCCATCCCAGCCGGGGTGGGCACCGCGGGTCGGGACAGGTGGTGAGTGCAAAGGGAAGGAAGTCCCTTTGTTCTAATAGCCTGCCTGCAGCAAGCTAAGACTGCAGGCAAAGTGATTCCTGGATAGCAAGGGACACTAATCCTGTAGAAGAAGATCCAGCGGAGGAAAGAGCCGTTGGAGAGCATCTGAAGGAAGACATGGGCAGGCACCAAGGCAAGAATTCCTCCAACAATCTGAAAAACAACATGAGAACACCAGATCCCAGCGATCTTACGACAGAAGGACTTGAACGCCCTATTCCGGAAGAAGTGGAAAACAGTGTCATTATGAAAGCAATGGAGTCTCTTAAACTGGGTATGAATAACTCACTTAAAGAAATAGAAGACAAATATACCAAAAAGATGGAAGAAATGAGTAAAGAAATGGAAGACAAATATAACAAAAAGGTTGAAGAAATGAGTAAATTCGTAAATGATACCCTGGGAAACCAAGAAAAAGCAATCAAACAGGTAATGGAATCAGTTCAAGAACTGAAAAATGAAATGGAGGCAGTGAGGAAAACACAATCCGAGGGCCAGCTGGATATGGAAAATCTAGGTAAACGAATGGAGACTACAGACTCAAGCTTAACCAATAGAATACAAGAGATAGAAGAACAAATCTCAGACTATGAAGACACCATAGAGAAAATAAAGGCCCTGACCAAAGAAAACAGCAAATCCAACAAATTCTCATCACAAAACATTCAGGAAATATGGGACATAATAAAAAAACCAAATCTAAGAATAATAGGAGTAGAAGAAGGAGAAGAATTGCAGATCAAAGGTCCAGAAGATATATTCAACAAAATTATAGAAGAAAACTGTCCCATCCTAAAGAGGGATATTCCTATGAAGGTGCAAGAAGCATACAGAACACCAAGTAGATTGGATCAGAAAAAAACATCCCCTTGCCATATAATAATCAAAACACAAAGCAGTCAGATTAAAGAAAGGATATTAAGAGCTGCAAAGGAAAAAGGTCAAGTAACCTATAAAGGTAAACCTATCAGACTTACACCAGACTTCTCTATAGAAACCATGAAAGCCAGAAGGTCCTGGATAGAGGTACTGCAGAAATTAAGGGACCATGGATGCAAGCCCAGACTACTTTACCCAGCCAAGCTTTCGTTCACTATCAACGGAGAAAACAAAATATTCCAGGATAAAAACAAATTTAAACAATACGTAACTACTAATCCAGCCTTACAGAGAATACTAGAAGGAAAATTACATCCCAAGGAATCCAACATTGCCAACACTGACTACAATAATTCAGACATCTAGCAACCCTTCACTAGCACAATTCAAAGAAGGAAAACACATACATTCTATTACCCCCCCCAAAAAAAAATGACTGGAGTCAACAACCAATGGTCATTAATATCTCTTAATATCAATGGACTCAATTCACCTATAAAGAGGCACAGACTTAGAGATTGGGTACGAAAACAGGATCCAACATTCTGCTGTTTACAAGAAACACACCTCAACCACAAAGACAGACACCTACTCAGAGTAAAGGGTTGGGAAAAGGTTTTCCAAGCAAATGGACCTAAGAAACAAGCGGGTGTGGCCATTCTAATATCTAACAAAATCGACTTCAAATTAAAATCAATCAGAAGAGATGGAGATGGACATTTCATACTCATAACAGGAACAACTCATCAGGAAGAAGTCTCAATCCTGAATATCTATGCCCCTAATATAAAGGCACCCACATATGTAAAAGAAACTCTTCTAGAACTCAAGGCAGTCATCAAACCACACACGCTAATAGTAGAAGACTTCAACACTCCTCTCTCACCAATGGACAGGTCAATCAGACAGAAACCAAACAGAGAATTAAGAGATTTATTGGAGGTATTGAATCAAATGGACTTAACAGACATCTATAGATCACTCCACCCAAATAGGAAAGAATATACCTTCTTCTCTGCAGTTCATGGAACCTTCTCGAAGATTGACCACATACTCGGTAACAAAGCAAACTCCCACAGATACAAAAAAATATTAGTAACCACCTGTGTCTTGTCAGATCACCATGGATTAAAATTAGAATTCAACAACAATGCTACCCCCAGGAAGTCAACAAACTCATGGAAGTTGAACAGTCAACTACTAAATCACCCCTGGGTCAAGGACGAAATTAAGAAAGAAATTAAAGTCTTCCTTGAATTTAATGAAAACAAAGACACAACATACTCAAACCTATGGGACACTATGAAAGCAGTGCTAAGAGGAAAGTTCATAGCAATAGGTGCCCAACTAAAGAAAACGGAGAAAGCACACATTGGAGATCTAACAGCACACCTGAAAGTTCTAGGAAAAAAAAGAAGCTGATACACCCAGGAGGAGTAGAAGACTGGAAATAATCAAACTGAGGGCTGAAATCAACAAAATAGAAACAGAGAAAACAATCCAAAGAATCAATGAATCAAAAAGCTGGTTCTTGGAGAAAATCAACAAGATTGACAAACCCCTATCCAAACTAAGCAAACGGCAGAGAGAGCACATGCAAATTAATAGGATCAGAAATGAAAAGGGGGATATAACCACAGACATAGAGGAAATTCAGAGAATCATTAGATCTTACTACGAAAGTTTATATGCCACAAAGTTGGAAAATGTAAAAGAAATGGACATTTTTTTTAGATAAGTACCATATACCAAAGTTGAACCAAGAACAGGTGAACAATCTAAATAGACCTGTTAGTCGTGAAGAATTAGAAGCTGTTATCAGAAATCTCCCTGCCAAAAAAAAGCCCAGGACCAGATGGTTTCAATGCAGAATTCTACCAGAACTTCAAGGAAGAGCTAATTCCTATACTCCTTAATGTATTCCATAATATAGAAACAGAAGAGTCATTGCCAAACTCCTTTTATGAAGTTACAGTTTCCTTAATACCAAAACCACATAAAGACACAACCAGGAAAGAGAATTACAGGCCAATCTCACTCATGAACATCGACGCGAAAATTCTCAATAAAATCCTGGCAAACCGAATCCAGGAACACATTAGAAAAATTATTCATTATGATCAAGTAGGCTTCATTCCAGAGATGCAGGGCTGGTTCAACATACACAAATCTATCAGTGTAATCCATCATATAAATAAACTGAAAGAAAAAAACCATATGATCATTTCATTGGATGCTGAAAAAGCATTTGACAAAATTCAACACCCATTTATGATAAAGGTGTTGGAGAGACTGGGGATACAAGGATCATACCTAAATATAATAAAAGCAATATACAGCAAGCCGACAGCTAACATCAAATTGAATGGAGAGAAACTCAAAGCCTTTCCACTAAAATCAGGAACACGACAAGACTGTCCACTCTCTCCATACCTCTTCAATATAGTGCTTGAAGTTCTAACAATAGCAATAAGACAACATAAGGAGATCAAGGGGATTCAAATTGGAAAGGATGAAGTTAAACTTTCGTTATTTGCTGACGATATGATAGTGTACATAAGTGACCCCAAAAACTCTACCAAAGAACTCCTACAGCTGATAAACACCTTTAGTAACGTGGCAGGATACAAGATCAACTCCAAAAAGTCAGTGGCCCTCCTATACACAAAGGATAAAGAAGCTGAGAGGGAAATCAGAGAAACATCACCTTTCACGATAGCCACAAATAGCATAAAATATCTCGGGGTTACTCTAACCAAGGAAGTGAAAGACTTATTTGACAAGAATTTTAAGTCTTTGAAGAAAGAAATTGAGGAGGATACCAGAAAATGGAAAGATCTCCCTTGTTCTTGGATTGGGAGGATCAACATAGTAAAAATGGCAATTCTACCAAAAGCAATCTATAGATTCAATGCAATCCCCATCAAACTTCTTCACAGACCTTGAGAAAACAATAATCAAGTTTATATGGCAAAACAAAAAACCCAGGATAGCCAAAACAATCTTATACAATAAAGGAACTTCAGGAGGCATTACCATCCCTGACTTCAAACTCTATTACAGAGCTACAGTATTGAAAACAGCTTGGTATTGGCATAAGAACAGAGAAATCGACCTTTGGAATCGAATAGAAGACCCGGATATTAACCCACAAACCTATGAGCACCTAATTTTTGACAAGGGAGCTAAAGGTATACAATGGAAGAAGGAAAGCATCTTTAACAAATGGTGCTGGCATAACTGGATGTCAACCTGTAGAAGGATGAAAGTAGATCCATACCTATCACCATGCACAAAACTCAGGTCCAAATGGATTAAAGACATCAACATTAATCCGTCCACTTTGAACCTGATAGAAGAGAAAGTGGGAAGTAGTCTACAAGATATAGGCACAGGAGGCCTCTTCCTAAGCAGGACCCCAGCTGCACAGACAATAAGAGAAACAATGAATAAATGGGATCTACTGAAACTGAGAAGCTTCTGCAAAGCAAAGGACACTGTCAGTAAGACAAAAAGGCTGCCTTCTGACTGGGAGAAGATCTTCACCAACCCCTCATCAGACAAAGGTCTGATCTCCAAAATATACAAAGAACTCAAGAAACTAGGCACTAAAACTCTAATTAACCCAATTAAAAAATGGGGTACTGAACTGAACAGAGAATTCACAACAGATGAACTTCGAATGGCCAGAAGACACTTAAGGTCATGCTCAACCTCCTTAGCGATCAGGGAAATGCAAATCAAAACCACTTTGAGATACCATCTTACACCTGTCAGAATAGCTAAAGTCAAAAACACCAATGATAGCCTATGCTGGAGAGGATGTGGAATGAGGGGAACACTCATCCATTGTTGGTGGGAATGCAAACTTGTGCAGCCACTGTGGAAATCAGTGTGGCAGTTTCTCAGGAAACTGGGAGTCAACCTACCTCAGGACCCAGCAATTCCACTCTTGAGAATATACCCTAGAGATTCCCTACCATACTACAAAAGCATTTGTTCAACTATGTTCATAGCAGCACTATTTGTAATAGCCAGAACCTGGAAACAGCCTAGGTGCCCCTCAATAGAAGAATGGTTAAAAAAGGTGTGGAACATATACACATTAGAGTTTTACTCAGCGGTAAAAAATAATGACATCTTGAATTTTGCATGCAAATGGATGGACATAGAAAACGCTTTACTGAGTGAGGTAAGCCAGACCCAAAAAGAGGAACACGGTATGTATTCACTCATAAGTGGATTCTAACCATGATTAAAGGTCTTTGAGCCTATTATTCGTGACCCTAGAGAAGCTAAATAAGAAGACGAACCTGATGAAAATTATTTAGCTATCCGCCAGGAGGTAGGAAATAGTCAAGAGTCCCAGGTAACCTTGGGTGCATGGGGGGGGGTGGGAGGGTTGTTGGAAGGGGAGAAGGTTAGAGAGAAGGGAGTAGGGGAGGAATGGAGAAAGCTCGGTTGACCGGGATGGGGGGAAGGGAGGAAGGATGAATATGGGATCAGGGAAGAATATATTTCAACTAGGGGAGTCATTTTAGGGTTTATAGGAAACTTGATTATATATGGGATCCCAGGTCCAAGGAGAGATCCCCAGATTGTTCTCTGGACAGAGGAGAGGGTGCCTGAACCGGCCTTGGCCCATAATCATACTGATGAATATTTTGCTTATCACCATAGATCCTTCATCTGGCGATGGATGGCGATACAGACGGAGACCCACATTGGAGCACCGGACTGAGCCCCCCAAGGTCCAAATGAGGAGCAGAAGGACGAAGAAAATGACGAAGGACTGCGAGGGATGCTATCACCCACTGATACAAGGGGTCGGATCTAATGAGAGTTTACCAAGGGCAGTTGGACTGCGACTGAACGAGCACGTGATCCAACCAGATTCTCTGAATGTGGCCGGATTCTCTGAATGTGGCTGGCCCGGAGTCTTTCTGAGAAGCCATTGACAATGACACTGGGACTAGTTTCCTCTGCATATACTGGATTTTTGGGATCCAGTCAGTTTGGATACTCACCTTCCTGGACCTGGAGGTAGGGGGGACGAACTTGAACTTCCCACAGGGCTTGAAACCCTGACTGCCCTTAGGGACAAAGAGGGAGGAGGAGAGGGAAGGGGGGAGTGGGAGGGTGTTGGGAAGAGGGGCGTAAATGGAAACTTTTATAATTTAATAAAATTACTTTAAAAAAAAAATAAACACATCCAGAGCCTGGGGAGACGGCTCTGCTGGTAAAGTGCTCGTCTTACAGACACAAGGATCTGAGTTCCAGTCACAGCATGCACATGTCAGGCATAGTAGCATACACTTAAAATACATGATCTCTGGAAGTGGAGACAGGAGGATCCCTGAGACTCGCTGGGTGCCAGCCTAGTCTACGTGGCAAGCTCCGAGTCACTGAGAGATCCTGTCAGAAATGAAGAGAGATTGACCAGGCATGGTGGCTCCTGCCTTTAGTCCCTACACTTGGGAGGCAAAATTATCAATCTTTGAGCCTAAGACCAGCCTGACTACACAGCAAATTCCATTCTAGCCAGTGGGACACAGTGAGACCTGTCTCAAAACAAACATAAAAGGTAATGATTCTTGAGAAACGGCTTCCAAGGTTGTCCTCAGGTCTCCACATTCATGTGCATACATGTGCACCTCATATGCACAGATGAACATACACACACACAACTAAATTAACTAATAACTAATTAGAATAAATGCAGACACTAGGTGTGCTAGCACAAGCCTTTAATCCCAGTGTTTGGTAGGCAGAGGCAGGTGGATCTCTGTGAGTTCAAGGCCAGCCTGGTCTACATTGTGAGTCCCAGGAAAGCAAAGGCCACATAAAACCAAAACCAAATGAAAAAATAATAAAATAACTCCCCTAGGAGGAAAAGGGGAGACTCGTGTTAAAGCTGAGCTGGGGCCTTGATGGGGGTCACACCTGCCTTGTTACAGGCTTTGGAAGTTGAGATCCATGGGGTTGGCCTGGAGAGTGGGCCAGGCCCACAGTTCAAGGCAATCGGTCACAATGGCTGACTGGATAGGGGTCTCTTGTCCCTGAAAAGAACACATGGACACACACCTGGGTGAAAGCGATAGATACAGTAAAGGGCACCCGCGCTGCATTCTGGGAAGGCACTTTGTTGTGACCTTGTCCCCCACAGGTCCCTGCTGAGCAGCATCTGCTTTCAGCTCCTGGTCTTTCTGGAGCTGCCCCTGCTCCTGAGCATGCTCAGTGCGGTCCTCTGGGTAAACAGGCCTCAGAGGTGCTCTGGAGATAAGCGACATCACCCCGATTTGGAGAATCAGTGATGACTGTTGACAACTAAGCACTGTCCATGTCCCCGCACACAGCTCCCCTGGTGTCAGAGGACAGTCTGTGCTTCTGAGAATACTGAGATGTCTTAGAAGATTCTTTGTGCTGTGCCAAGCACATGAAAGAATGTGCCCAATAAATACATATACATATTAATAGAGTATCTTATTTATTTTTAGATAATTACAGCCATGTACACCCCAACTCTATCATATCCACCTCCAACCCGAGCCCCCCACTCTCTCGGCCAGTTGTTCCTTCTCCCTTCATGGTCTATCCCCCTATTTCCATTCTTCTTCTTCTTTACATACCTCTGTGTCCAGTCAGCGCCTCCTGCTGGGGTGCTCACTGACCTTGCTGTCCTGGTGCTGTGCAGGTGACCGCAGCTGCAGTGTCGTGAGAGCAGTGGCCGTGGCACAGCCGGAACACAGCATCTCCCAGCCTCTCCCTCTCCACTCTGGCTGTCAAGTTCTTTCCTCTCCCTCTTCCTTACATAATGCTCCTGAGTTTAGGGGTAGGGTGGGGGTCATAGGGGCAGAATGGGATTTCATGTGTAGGATCTCAGTGCATTGGGATACAGTGGGGGTACCTTGGGATATGATGGGGGTGCCTTGGGACAGGGTGGAGGTTTGATGTAGGTGTCCCATTTGGGCTGAGCACTAAATAGTCACATATTCTCAGCACTTAGAACACAACTTCTCTGGCCAAGGCTGAGGACAATCTAATCAAAGGATATAGACATAGATGTTTAGAGGTCGGTTTGACACGTTGTCCAATACGGTGACAGCACCTTATGTGGAAATACTCTTAGCACTGTGCCCCTCTCCACATCCAGTAACAGAACACGGTCCATACCGAAGATCCCTATGTCTGTATCGCGTTCCTACTTTTTCCTTTCCTCACTGACAACCTCAGCCTGGTATTTTTTATCTGCTGGCTTTAGGGCTCTGTCATATACATGCATATGGGCTTGCCAAGTGTATACTGTTTAGGATTTCCGTTTCTGATAGTTATAAAGACAGAACTATACTTTTTTTAAGACAGGGTCTCACATAGAGCCCTGGTTGAGAACTCACTATGTAGACTAAGCTGGCCTCTAACTCACAGAGACTCACCTGCACTCCATGCCTAGATGAATGTCACACTTTTTTTGCTCAGTGTTCAGGACATTGCAGAACAATGTCCTGACATGCAGAACAAGCAAGAGGACACAGAGATGCACTATAGCCTTCCAGATATCCTGGAACTATATAGACCACGCTAACCTGGAACTCACAGAGACCCACCTGTCTCCACCTCCTGAGTGCTGGGATTAAAGGTGTGAGCCACCGTGTCTGCCTTTTATTGATTTTTCCATCAAGACTGAACTAATAATCAATATTTCTTTCTCTCAATCTAACACTGTCCATGTCTTCCTAGTATCCTGCAATGCCAGCCAATTTGAAGAAGACACTGATTTCTGGGTATGCTTGGATTTTCCCCCTGCCTTCTCTGGTTTGTTTAGTTCGTCTGATTTCTCACTCTGAACAGGTACACTGCTGTGTCCTCGCTAGAGCTTCAGTCTCAATCTTGATGTCATTTCTCTCTTCTTGGACATCAGGAAGTCTCTGTAAACAATAGTTGGGTCACCTTCCATGCACATCTTGGGGCTAGACGATCTATCTCCTAATAAACAAAATCCCATCTGAGCTAGAGAGATGGTTCCCTGGTTAACAGCAGAGGCTGCTCTGCAGAGGAACTAAGTTCAGTTCTTAGCATCCACACCAGGTGTCTCAGAACCCAGCTTGAGGGATCCACGCCTCCTTCTGGCCTCTGTGGGCACTGCACTTACACGGAGGACATACATACACACAGACAAAACACTCATACATGTAACATAAAAATAAAACTTCAAAAAGGAAGGAACATTTCTGAAAAGTTTTCGTTGGGATCCCCTGGTTCTGCTTCCCCCACCTTCAGGGCTGAAGTTACAAATGAGACTCACTGCACCCAGGTTGCATGTAGGAGTTGGGGACCTGATCTGAGGTATTCATCGTTACATGACAACCCCTTACCCATCTTTCTTGCCTACACATTTTAAATTTTGATGACATACAATTCACTAAATTTTCTTTTAAAGGTTATATTTGGTATCCTGTATTAGAAATCTCTAGTTGTCTATTATACGTTCCAACTTTTAGTAAGTTTTAAAGTATCTACTCCTCATTCATGTATTCCCCCCCCTTTGTGCATGAGCACAGAGAGGCCATAGGAGGGCGTTAGCTGTCTCCATCACTCTCTACCTTATTCCATTGTGATGCGGTCTCTCACTAAACTAGAATCACCCATGCTAGCTAAACTGGCAGTCAAGAGGTTTGCACTTTGCAGTGTTTTATTTAACATTTGAGGTCATGAATTGTTATTTATTTGGGTTTTTTTTCTCTGTGTGTGTGGGGACAGTTCTAGGCATTTGATTTTCTTGGATGTAGGTATTCAAATGTTTCAACAGTATTTGCTAAACTCTCCATCCTCCCAGCATTATTCTTCCTTGTTGTCAAAAACCAGCCAACACATTTGGGTGGAAGATGTGTGACATGACACAGAGCCTAGGGAGTGATGAAGCCACCAAATATGGATTCTGGAGCAAGGACGGAGCACAGTGGAATGTATACAGACAACGAGTTTCCCTTAATTTAGCGTGGGAAAACAGAACCTGTGTGTTCTTCCGTGCAGAACCTCAGAAGCTAGTCTGCGAACTCTGACTAAAGGATGGAGATTTCGGAGCTGGGATGGATGCCGGGGTCATATGATGCCCCAGCAGGTATGGGGACTGAACATCTAAGATGCACAGATGGGCCTGAGGGGACAATGTGGGGACACGTCAGCTAGGCAGATTCAGCTCTTCTTCGTGTCCTGTAACTGGGGCCTGTGTGGTGTCACACCTTCAGGTCTTGTTGTCCTCATAATAAGCAATGAGACGACCCAAGACTGAGACCCTTTTCTGTCGAAGTTCAATGTCCTGGCTGGAAATTCTTTAAAGCTCCCATTGCTCATGGGGATCGAGCTTCCTTCTCTTGAGTCTGGGTGTTCTTGGACGGCTTCAGCCAGCAGATGGCAGTGTGGATCCTACTCTGTCCTTCAATCAGCATCTTTTTCTAAAATTAAATTTATTCTTTTTTTTTTCATCCTGACCACAATTTTCCCTCCCTCCCTACTTCTATCCCTTCTCACACTTCAGTTATATCCCTTCCTCAATCCCATCCTCCTCTGTTTCTTCTCAGAAAGAGCCTGATCTCTCATGAATATCAGCAAACATGATATATCAAGTTGAGGTAGGACTAAGCTCCTCATCTTGTATTAAAGCTGGACAAGGCAACACAGTATGAGGAATAGACTTCCCAAATCCAGTCAAAGCATTTGTGACAGTCCCTGCTACCAGTGCTAGGAATCCCACAAGTAGATCAAGCCACACAACTAATACTCATACGTGAAAGGCCTAGGTCTCTCCAACGCAGGCTTCCTGGCTATTGGTCCAGACTCTGTGAGCACCTATGGGCCAAGATTAGTTGTTTCTATTGATTCCCTTGAGTTGTCCTTGTCTCCCTGGCTCATGTAAACCTTCCTCCCTCTCTTCAGTAGGATTTTCCATGCTCGGTCCAATGCTTCGGTGTGGGTCTCTGCATCTGCTTTTCCAGTTACTGGATAAAGGCTCTCCGATGACAATGGGGGTAGTTGTCAGTCATAAGTATAGCAGAATATAGACTCAGCCTAGAGTGTCTAGAACTGTCAATATTCTCATTCAACCTTCTTTGTACACACCCTCAGTCACACCTACAGGGTATTTTCCTAGGTGATTCAAATCCAGGCAAGCTGACAATGAAGATTAAACATCAGGAGCATTCATAATTAATAAAAAGTCTCTGTGTCATTATTCACAAGCTGGAAGTCCAAAGAAATACCTGCTATATTTGGCACTCAAAGTGGGGCACATACAGCCAAGCGTAGGGCCTGAGAAAGCTGAGAAATGGACCAAAACCACGGTCTCTCTGGCAGAACTGTGAGTGCTTTGTGTACAGAAACAAACACTTCCTGTAGGGTCTATCATGGCAGGTGACCTGGTCCTTTGGAACTTGGTTCACACTGTCACAGAAAGACTGCAGACATGCAGAAATCCCAGTTCAGACTGAGAAGACCTCTGAACAGGTGTAGTATGCTTGAAAAATGTGCTTAGATGCTGAAGAGAGAAACAAGTGGACATAGATGGTCATAGAAAAAATAATTATAGATTAATAAAGTGAAGTCTTGAAAGAAGGAGTAAAGTAATATAAAGAATAAGCCATATAAAGATGGGAAATGTTATGCACAGGACATTTGGACCCTATATAGTACTTTATTTATTTTAAATTTTTAAAATAGTAAAGAACAAAAGACAACAGCTGTGGGAAGACAATGGATAGTTAAAAAAACTGCTGAATTATTCCAGCATATAAATTCTTAATTTCAAAATGGAAGTCCAGCTTCCAAGGCTACATCCAGGATTTAAGGGGAAAGTAAATGAAGTTGAGAAATTGACTTAGAATTTCTTATATTAGGGGTAAAGACTCACATACATGATCTGAGGGCTGTTTTTTATTCATATGTGTATCTAATTCTCTTGTCCTAATTATCTATAATTTCTTAACTCCAATTCTTTAATTTCAGTTTAATTTCTGTGGTTTTAAATCCTTTTCTAAGTCTCTGTTCCAAATTCTTCTGCTTCTATAGTCACTTAACCTAGACATACTTTTGTTTTTTTACAGGAGACTTGGATCAATAATAAACAATAACAAGAGTTGCTTCTCATTGGTCAAAAGCCATTCCTAGGGTGAGTGACAAGGAGCTGAGCCATTTCCATGACAACACAAAGTTTCAAGGTTTCAGGAGAAGGACGATGGTCAGAGCCTGGTGGTGCAGTGCCTGGTTAGATAACCCTCGAGACATAGTTCTTTCATCAGCTAGACGTGGAAAGTGAAGAATTGGCATGATATTTTAGGCTGCTTTGTATCAATCAACTTGATTAGACATCTGTGACTCTGCCCTTGTTCCCTATTAATCTGTTATGGACTTTGATGCAGTAGGGCCAGACACCTGCAACTCTGACCTTGTGCATGACTGTAAAGTTTTAAACTTAGGATCTATATGCAGAGCTATTTAGTCTAGTTTGAACTTACTCTGACGTGAAAATGAGCTAATTGTGTGCAGTTTGTCTTAGACTGAGGAGAAATCATTATTTTCTTGTGTTAATCTCAGTAAAAGGAACAAAAACATGCTTTTAAGTTCTTACAGTCCTTGTGGGACAACAAATCTGGTTATTAAGTATATCCTAGTATACTTTCTATATATCAAAATCATACAGCTTAATGAGAAGACATCTTCCTGACTATCCACGAATATGTATACTCATAAGGTTGAAATTACAGGTTGAATATGAGATTACATATGTATATCACATGAGATTACACACTACAATGCAGGTATTGGGGAGATATCAAAGCTGGTTTATAGCACAAGTGAAATTACAGACAGGAGTAATAGCTTTCAGAGTCAATGGTCCCACAGGCCTTGCCCAGATGGGATTGTCCTCCAACAGAGAACCATTCCTCTCATGGGTTGACATCTGAACACTTGTTATCACCTCCTGTATACTTTTATGGCCATTGACAAGTCAGGGAATGTGTTGCATTTGTGAGGGGCTATGCCTTTGTTTCCATAGGAAATAAAAAACTATGGATTCCTTCAAAATCAAGCAAGATAAGATTTGGCAATGGGAGAATTTCTGAAATCTTGGCTGCAGACATGAAGGAAGAAACCAAGAAAAACTACAAGATGGGTAACGTAAATGCTGATCCTTCTACACGGGAACTGATCTGAGACCAAATAAGACTGATAAAGTTTGTTGACTACAAAGTCCTCATCTCATGAAAGTTTGGGTATGCATTCTAAAAGGACTTACGAAGTTGGCAGGCACCCTTTACCTTCTCAAACATAGAATAGAGAATCATCTTCAGCTGATTTGTACACACAGCACATTCTATAATTGTGTCAATATTGATATATACATTACATTAAAAAACATTCTATGTTTTTCAGGAAAAAGAACCAGAGAGCAAAGAAAGCAAGAGAAATAGCCCAGGTGATCCATCCACAGAGAATGTATCTGTTGACATTTCCTCAAATTCTACATCCAGGACAACTTCAAAGTGGCTAGCTAAGATGGTCCACCCTCACATACCACTAGCCAGGGCTTCAGCTATGCCCTGCACTTTCCTGTAACACAGTGACTTGACAACAAATGATACAGCAAACTCTCCCAGGATGTGACCGTTATCCCAATTTTCTTATGGTTGTGTAAAGATGCCATCATTCCAAGACACCAGGAGACAATTTTAAGAACATGACAACTGTTATAGTTTTTTAAATGCCATAAAGAGAAGTCTTGCCATGCAATTAGACTCACAAGGTTTATTGGAAGAAAGAGAGAAGTGTCAGAGGGGAAAAGAGAGTGAAGTGGGGACAGAGAGGGGACAGAGAGGAGGCAGAGACTAGTCCCTGGGGACAAGGATGGTAGAACAGAAAGAGAGAGAGAAAGTGGGAGAGACAAGACAGAGAGAAAGAGACAAGAGGTAGGCAAAACTCACTTTTTAAAAGGGAACTTAATGATTGTGCATATGGAGTGTTCTTAGTGACTATATATGAGGTTGTAAGCTGTCAGTACCCTAAGGGCAGGCCAGTACAGACGCCTGGATACTAACAAGACCCACATCCCTGAGAGGTGGGTTGGGTGGGTTTTGATCATTTGGTGGATTATGGGTGTTTGTTGTTATTTAGGGGGGTTAGTTACAAGTTGTTATTGCTTATAGTCAGGGAGGACACTAAGCAAATGAGGTCAGATTCAGGGATTCCTTTTTTCCTTTATTCCTTTCTTTTTCTCTTTTTCCTTCTTCTTTCCTTCTTTCTCTCCTATCTAGTGTTGAGAAAGGAAGGAGGATATGGTATGAAAAAGGGATAATATAGAAATGATATAAGGATATATTATTGGATCTACTTTTAAACTAAAAATCAACTATTGATGTCAAATATTTTACGCTGGTATAAATTATTCACATAGCTACAAATTTAAGGCTATTTTTATCCCAACATAATGTATAGATGTTTCTATTCTTGATTAAAAAATTGTACCTATGCAACTCACTGAAAAATGCTATGTGAAGTCTAGTCCTAGAAAGCTACTGTTACAAACTATTTAGGATGATTAAGAAATACAGGTTAACAATTAGTCACATATAACAATCAAACTTTTGGTGATGTTAGGTATGCGTTCTATTATAGATAGATGGATAGTCTCAAATACCTCAGAGATCTATAGAATATGTCATTTAAGATGTTTTAATTAGGTAAGACTTTTCATGGCAGTGAGACTATCTGCTTCTGCCAGAACCAATCTATTTCAAAAAAGACAAAAGTCATCAAAGATCCTCTATATGGAGTTTGCATCAAGTGTGGCAAAGTTAGCCACTGGGCAAGAAACTGTCATCTCCTTGACTTCTGACAGTAGTATGCTGTTCAAATTGGACAGCTACGACACCAAAGAAGTTGACTGCCAAACTTTGCCAAAGCAAGGTAGGAAAGTCCTTCAAATTTTTTTGCTCCAGATAAAGTTTGTCAGATATTCTGGGTCTTTTAAGGTGAAAATGCATGTCCTAAAGTTGTAGGGGGATTTTAAGTGACTGCCCAGGCAGCCGGCTGACTCTGTCATTTCTTAGTTTTGGCAGTTACTTGCTCTGCACTTTCTGTTTACTCAGGTAACATTTTATCCTTCTCACATCTCTGATGGGAGTGAAGACTATATAGTTATAGTTTTACAGTTTTCCTTGTAACCATATTAAAAAGAGAGATTCAAAGTTTATAAAGATTGACAAATATAAAACCTTAAGTTTTTTGTAAGAAAATGTTTTAAGGTCTAAAAGGATATTTTTAGTCTGGTAATACAAGTTATGATAGGAAATGATTTAGGAACAACAAAACTTTGTACTCACCAAGATAGGACAGATAATAGAATACTTTCTCCAAAGTTGCCAAATACAAATAAACTTGGCATCAGGAATGTAATTCTTACCTGATAATGGTTTCTATTGTATATGGTTTATTGATGTTAGAGAAAGAGAATTTACTTTAATTTCTAAAGGGGACGTGGCAGTCCACGTGTGGCTCAGTTTCCATCTGGACTCTTTTCTGACTTAAATGAGTCATTTGAATTCAAGTTTATCTTCTCTACTTTTTCCTATAAACTTCAGGGCTATGGAAGAATTCTGATCTATCCCATGAATACTTTTATCTAATAGAAAGTATACTGCTGACAACAAACCTCAGAGACATCAAGATTGAAAACAAAACTGCTTCCCAGCAGCAAGCACATGTTGGAGAGGAGGATGCTCACTCAAGGACAGAAACTGTCTTGTGCTTAGATACTGACTGACTGTCTTTGCTGTGCTTTGTTCTGCTTTGGTACATAAACAAGTTCTGAAATAAACTCTGGGATATTTGTCTGCTAAGGCATGACCAGACTGAGATCCCAATTTAATCCTATCTTCTGTTTCTTCCATCTGATTTCCTTTGGCCTTGAGGATCCCCTATCCAGGAACCCTAACTGACTATGTAGGATCAGGCTCCTACAGAGGCAAATGTTGGGATACTCTTTGTATTCACTGTGTGAAGATGTAACTCTCTCCTTCCTCAATGATTAGTTTAATGAAGACCAGAATGGCCAATAGCTAGACAGAAAAGATTAGGCAAGATGTCTGGGCAGAGATAGGAACTTTGAGAAAGAATTGGAGGAACACGAGATTCTCCAGTCAGACAAGGAGAACATCAGATTTAGGGTACTGAGAAGAGATCACAAGCTATGTGGCAGATTGTAAATTAATATAAACACAGTAATTTAAGTATTTATAGCTAGTTGGGAACAAGTCTAAGCTAAGGCCAAGATTTTTTTCTTTTCTTTTTCTTTTTTTGGTTTTTTGAGACAGAGTTTCTCTGTAGCTTTTGTAGCCTGTCCTGGAAGTAGCTCTTGTAGGATAGATAGGATGGCCTTGAACTCATAGAGATCTGCTTGCCTCTGCCTCCAGAGTCCTGGGATTAAAGGCATGCACCACTACCACCCAGCTTCCAACTTTTAAAAAGTATTAAAGTATCTACCTATATATTTGTTTAGTCCTCCTTGATCCTCTGTGTGTGTGTGTATGTGTGTGCATGCACACGTGTACTCACATGAACATGAAGAGGTCATAGAACTATCTCACTCTAACACTTATTCCCTTGAGATAGTGTCTCGCTGTCTTTTTTGTTTAGTTTAGTTTTGTTTTGTTTTGCTAGATTGATAGCCAACAGAACTGTGTTTTGTAACTTTCTATTTAACATTGGAGCTCATAAATTGTGATTTATTTTGGATCTCTTTTTCCATTGCCTAGGGCCCAGGGAAAGATGAAACCACCAAAATATGGATTCCGAACAAAGGGCAGAGCACCCACAGTGGAACTTACACAGAAAACAAATTTCCCTTAAATTATTGTGAACAAAACAGAACATTGTTTGTGGGTCCATACAGAACCTCAGAGCTAGTCTGTGAGCACTGACTAGAGGTTGGAGACTTCATACATGTGGGTACATGCCTGGGGACAGATGGTGTCCCCAGCAGGAATGGGGACTGACCTAAGGTGCACAGATGGGCCAGCAGGGATGAGGTGGAGACCAGTCAGCAGGGTAGATAAAACTCCTCTGCCTGTCTTCTAACGGTAGCCTGTGTGGTGTCACACCATCAGGTCTTGTTGTCCTTACAATAAGCTATGAGATGTCCCTAGACTAAGATCCTTTTCTGTAGCAGTTTAATGTCCCAGCTGTAAATTCTTTAAGACTCCTATCATCTGTCAGGCTCAGTCTTCCTCGCCTTGGGTTAAGTCTATAGCTTTTGAGATAGTTGCTATTAATGTCTCCCAAAAAATTAGCACAAGCTCTTTGCCATGGTCCACTGTCTTCCCATAACTTTTTTATTTCATCAGTAATGAAAGGTACTATAATTTCTGCTGGATCTATACCTGCTAATTGACAAAGTCTCAATTTACCTTTCGTAATTAATTCAGAGACTTTTTTCACACAAGTTTTTAATTTTATTTTACTTTGTTTATGTGATAAATAAGATCCATTCTAAAATAATATCATCCCTTTGCTTTAAAATTTCCGTTGAAGAAACTCTGGAAGGCAATATGACTAGAAGACAACTAAGATTTGGATTCAACCTATCCACATGTGCCTCCTGTAATTATTCCTCAACCATGGTCAATTCCTTTTCTGCTTCAGCTGTTAATTCTCTGGGACTATTCAAGTCTTAACACCATCTAAGTCTTTAAATGAATTATTAGATCAGGTTATTATCCCAACAGCCATTCGTAGACTGGAAATGTCTCCTAACAATCTTTGGAAGTCATTACGAGTCAATAACAAGTCTCTCCTAATTTGGGCCTTTTGGGTCTTAATTTTCTACACATCTATTTTATAACCTAGGTAATTGACTGGATCTCCTCTCTGTATTTTTTCAGGATCAATTTGTAATCCGCATGTTGTCAAAACTTTCTGTGTTTCTTCAAACATTCTTTCTAAAATATCCATGTTTGAATCAGATAGCAAAATGTCATCCATGTAATGGTAAATTATAGACTTAGAAAATTGCTTATGTATTATTTCCAATGGCTGACTTACAAAGTATTGGCACAAGGTGGGGCTATTGAGTGTTCCTTGTGGGAGGATAGTCCATTGATATCTCCTAGTAGGCTGAGAATTATTATAAGTTGGCACTGTGATGTCTAATTTTTCTCTATCCTTTTCTTGTAACAGTATAGTGAAGAAACAATCTTTCAAATCAATAACTATAAAAGGCCATCATTTTGGTAATTGGGAGGGCAGAGGAATTCCAGATTGCAGAGTCATGACTAGAAGCAATGCAACAGTGACAGGAATGGTCCTGGGCTGCTTTAGTTTCCACCTTGGTACTGGTTAAATACTGAGAAATATGTGTTGCTTGACAAATTAAATGTAATTAAATTGATTCCATACACAAAGCAAGAAACCCAGAATCCAGGGGTAGGAAAAAGAAACCCAGAAATTGTACAAGTCACCAACATGGCAAGAAATCGCCCCTGGTTGGGGGGGGGTACAGCAGGGTGCCTGGGAAATTTCCAAGTTGCCACACGCACAAACTCTGCTGTGACAAGAGAGTGAATTGTAGGGACACAAGACTCTCCAGTCAGACATGGAGGAAGTCAGGCTTAGGGTACTGAAGAGAGGTAACAAGCTATGTGGCAGATTGCAGATTAATACAAATGGGTTGATTTGAGTGTTAATAGCTAGTTGGGAACAAGCCTAAGCTAAGGTGAAGCTTTCACACTTAATAAAAAGTCTCTGTGTTATTATATAAAAGGTGGCAGCCCACCGAACAGTCTGTTACATGCTCTCCTCAAACCTGATTTCTTGCAACTCGCGCACATCACAGGTGAGCATAGGAGTTTGCTGTATTCCATGGTTGACAGCTCTCTCTCTATTGCCCTGTCTTTCTGTGTCTCCCCTCAGGAGTCCCACCCATTGTTCTAATTCCGATCTATCATAGCTTCTATCTAGTAGAAGAAGTTCTCTGTCCATATAGCTGTACCACACATTCAATGACTTGGTCTTATCAAAGACTGACATCCTCTTTCTTGAAATATGCAAAATTGAGACGTTGTCGAGGAAGTGAATGATTTAAAGGTAATTCAAGCTGAGCTTCAGGTTCATGCAGGGTGTTAGTTTCTGTTACCACCAAGGACAGCAGAGGAGACAGGATCATGTGTCTGCTCCCTGCTCTCCTCCTCTTCCTGGCAGGTAAGTATCTGGGGCTTTAAGAGATGGCAGTGTCAGGATGGGGGAGGACACAAACGGTCTGCCCTAGGCTGTGGAAAACAGGAAGGGCTGATTCATTCACCAAATGCTTACTCCCTAAATAAAAGGCAAGTCTTCAGCATCTGATGGATCCTATAGGTGCTGCAGGAGAAGCAAGAACAAAACTAAAATTTCAAAACTCCACGGAACGACCAAGCTGTCCACCCAGTGGGCGTGGAGTTTGAAACTACGTGGGTGCCAAGTGTGGAATGAACCAAGTGATGAATGGATGTTTGAAAAACATCCCACACTAGCTCAGAAATGAGAAATAGGTATTTATTTAGGGGTAAACTCACAAATCAGAATCCTCTGCTTGACCAGTTGAATCCTGCAATCCAAATGAGCAGCCGGTGGAAAGGAGGAAGGAAAAAAGGGATGAACACAGGTTCTACATCCACATATATAGTATAAGAGGCCACACACCAGTAGGTGGGTAATCATAAGCTGTAGGTCTTCCTACAGCATATGGTGGATTATGTTGACAGATTTTCATATGTTGAACCATTCCTGCATCTCTAGAATGAAGTCAAGTTGATCATGGTAGATGATGGTTCTGATGTGTTCTTGGATTTGATTTGACAGTATTTTATTTAGTATTTTTACATGAATGTTCATGAGTGAGATTGGTCTGTAATTCTCTTTCTTAGTAATGTCTTTCTGTGGTTTGGGTACCAGGGTAATTGTAGCCTCATAAAAAGAGTTTGGCAATGTTCCTTCTGTTTCTGTTGTGTGGAATAATTTGAGGAGTTTGGTATTAATTCTTTGAAAGTTTTGTAGAATTCTGAGCTGAAGCCATCTGGCCCTGGGCTTTTTTGGTTGGGAGACTTTTGATGACTGTTTCTATTTCTTCAGCAGTTATAGGTCTATTGAATTTGCTTATCTGATCTTGATTTAAATTTGGTAAGTAATATTTATCCAGAAGCTTGTCCATTTCCTTTAAGTTTCCTAATTTTGTGGAGTACAGGTATTTAAAATATGACCTAATGATTCTCTGTATTTCTCTGTGTCTGTTGTTATGTCCCCCTTTTAATTTCTGATTTTGTTGATTTGAATATTCTCTCTCTACCTTTTGGTTGGTTTGAATAAAGGTTTGTCTATTTTGTTGATTTTCTTGAGGAACCAACTCTATCTCATTGATCCTTTGTATTGTTTTCTTTGTTTCTATTTTGTTGATTTCAGCTCTCAAATTGATTATTTCCTGCTGTCTAGTTCTCTTGGGTGAGTTTTCTTCTTTGTGTTCTAAAAATTTCAAATGTTCTGTTAATTCATTAGTGTGGGATTTTTTCAGCTTCCTTATGTAGGCATTTAGTGCTATGAACTTTCATCTTAACACTGCTTTCATTGTGTCCCATCAATTTGGGTATGTTGTGTGGTCATTTTCATTGAATTTTAGGAAGTCTTTAATTTCTCCCTTTATTTCTTCCTTGACCCATTGATGATGCAGGTGAACATTGTTTAATTTCCGTGTGTTTGTGGGCTTTCTGGAATTAGTATTGCTGTTGACTTCTAGTTTCAAACCATAGTGATCTGATAAGATACATGGGGTTATTCCTCTTTTTGTAGGTGGAAGCAGGAGGATCAATTCAAGGTCATCCTTAGCTGTGTAGGGGCCAACCAGAGCTAGAGAAGCTGACACAAACAAATGAACAACAGCCAATCAGAATAAGATGGACAGGGAGCAAGAGTTGTGACCTACAGGTCTGTACCCTTTGTTGGGGGACTCAGCATCAAGGTGAACTCTGATTAAGGAATCAGGATCACAGTGTAAGCTTGACCAGCTGTGTGAAGCCAGAAATGGAGCCGGAGACCCCTGGACTCAGAGCACGCTGTGGATGGCTAAGCTGACTATTGGGAGGAGATGGTTCCTCCGTGCTCACAGAGATGGAGCAAGAGAAGACGGTCAGCTCACAAGTCCAGTCAGGAAGTGACATGTCACAGAGGTTCTGCAGCATGAACACAAAAGGAAATGCTCTCCGGGCTGTGCCAGGACTGGGAAGGTTAAGAAGCCCTTAGCTGAGGACTAGGAGGCAGGTGACATTCTCAGGTGACCATGGATATGTCCCTCACTAGGTGGGAGTGATAAGAACAAGTGCCCCTAGCACCTGGAGCATCTTCAGAGCACTTCCTGTACCGGTTCATCTGGGGCCACACACGGGACCAGGAGGCAGAGGACAGAAAGGAGAACAAGGCACTTGTGCATTGTACATTCTAGAAGGAGGCGTCCCTTCTCTTCTCTTAGACTTGGTGTGTGTGCAGGAGACATCTGAGCTGAAGAAATGACCCCGAGAGTGCTGGGCGTGTGGCTGCCTTCAGCTCTGCTCCTCTTTCAGGTCCCAGGTGAGCACGGGGACAGGGTGGGGGATTTCAGCTTTGAAAGGGGAGCTCCTGGTGTAAGTGAGAGGGCATGACAGTGGGATGGGAGGTGGGCGAGAGCTGCCAGCAGAGGGAGATGGGGCTTAGAGAGAATGCGAGAGAGTGGGGGTGGGCAGGAGTGGGCAGCCTGGTCTCACAGGGTGGTCAGGCTCAGTACAGTCATGTCAGCCACACCTGAGACAGTCAGGACCTGCTGAGAGGGTTAGCTGCGAAGTCATTGCCACAGAACCGCACAGTCTCTACTGTACACACATGTATCTGTGTACATGTGTGTGCATACCAAACACACAGAAGCACTCAATCCCACTAAGGCACTTGTGCCACCCACAGAAATATATACACATATAGGTACATAAGTAAAGTCTCTCTCCCTCTCCCTCCCTTTTTCTCTCTCTGTCTCTGTGTCTCTGTCTCTGTCTCTCTCTCTGTCTCTCTGTCTCTCTGTCTCTCTCTCTCTCTCTCTCACACACACACACACACACACACAGAGAGAGAGAGAGAGAGAGAGAGAGAGAGAGAGAGAGAGAGTTGTTTGTTCCTGGATCTTTCCTTTCTCCAGGGATAAGCCCCCTCCGGCCCTCTCTTATGGACAACAGAAGTGCTGACCTCAGTTCTAACTTCTGGTCGGACAAAGACTGTCTCCTTTCTCATTGCTTCCTCCAGACCAGAGCTCTCTAAGACCTGACCAAGGGTGGCCTGACCCCCATCCAGCTGTGAGGGTACAGAAATGGTGTTTGTGTTTTCCAGGCTGTGTCCCTCTGCGTGGCCCCAGCAACGTGACAGGCGCCGTGGGGGAATCCCTGAGTGTGCGGTGTCAGTATGGGGAGAAATACAAGAGTAATGCCAAATACTGGTGCAGAGCGCCATCGCTGGTGGAATGTAATGATATTGTCAAGACCAGAGGCTCAAATGAAACTAGGAGTGGCCGAGTGTCCATCAGGGACCATCCAGCCACCCTCACCTTCACGGTGACCTTGGAGAACCTCACCCTGGAGGATGCAGGCACCTACATGTGTGGAGTGGATATACCGTTTATCTATCATGGCCCCTTGCTTGGGTTTGATGCCTCCTTTAATGTTGTGGTGTCTGTAGTACCAGGTAAGCCCCCTTAATCCCCTAGCATCCTGTGTCCAGGTCTGTCATTCCGTCACGAAAGAAGGAAGCTAGATACAGTAGCATGGTGAGCTTGGTGAATCAGTGACGCAGACACAGGGAGTGTGAGTCCACATGTGCCATTGTGAGAGCATGGGTGGTGTGTGATAGCGTATGTACACCAGTACATGCGTGTGCATGCACACACTGGCACAGTGGGGAACCTGACTTCTTAGAAACTCTCTTCAGTAAATTTATTTACTTACTTACTTACTTACTTACTTACTTACTTACTTACCAGACTTGTCCATGGTGTGTGCCAGTCAGAGGAGAATTTCTTGGACTTAGTTTTGTTTTCCACAGTGTGGGTCCAGGGACTCAAACTCAGGTCATCAGGCTTGGCAAGCAAGGGTCTTCACCCACTGAGTTGTCTCATCAGACCCTGTTGGAGATTCTCTGTGTGTCCCATGTGACAGTCTCAAGCCTGAACCTTTCTAGAGACAGGCCCTGAATGTCTGGTTCTTTGTTACTTCCTGTCCCGATTGGAGGCACATCCTCTCTCCCAGGTCTCATTTGGTCCGGTCCCCATCTCCATGTGGGAACAGAACCCCAGCACATCTGCTCCCTCCATCAAGGGCTGCTCTGGCCTGGGACTGAGTGGACACTTCCCTTCCATGGAGGCCCTGAGGGACCAACTTCATCACAGTAGTTCTGGGGCTTCTGAGAGGAACTGGAGACACAAGAAAGAGTCTAGATTGTATATCGGGGTTCTTGATCCCTGAGGAATCCATTCAACTCCTCCAAGTTCCCCTGTGTTCCCCTTTCCCAGGAACCATTTCCTGCAGGAAGAAACTCAGAGAATCCCCCCAAAAGTGGCCCTACCCAGGCAGAGGTGAACGGGGACTCAGCTACTTTGGTCCCAATGTTCTCCACGCCTGCATTCCACTTTCCCCTTACGGAGGTTCCCTTGGTCATAGAACCCCAACTTGTGCATCTCTTTCATAAGACCAGGGTGGTGGCGGGGCTGAAGGGCTGAAGTGCTCGGTCAGTTTTTATTTTATTTTCTGAGAGAGGGACTGTGTAGCCCAGGTTGGCCACAAACTCACTGTGTAGTGGGGTTTGTCCTGATGACTGATCATCCTGGCTCTGCCTCTCCCACACTGGCATCCCCACACCCAGATTCCTGTTCTAGTTCTCAGTGTTGGTTTCTCCCTCACATAAACTTCCCTCCAGCATCCTCTGTGGGTTCACACTGAGGAGTGCGCAACCAAATCTACTGGTATTACTCGTTCTCCACAGTAGAGGCCACTCTCCACAGGGTCCTTCAAGCATCTGCCTTTCTAGAACTTTCCGTCTGGCTAAGCCTCAGAGATGACTGCCCAGTGGGCTGTCTGGCTGACAGTCTGGGAATGAGTGGGCCAGGCACACAGGGTCCCACCCGTCTGTGTCTGTCCCCACAAGGATGGAAGACAAGGAGGCAAAGGTGGGACTGAGGCCAGCTGGGACCTGGTAACATGTGTCTTGACACTGACACTAAACTATCCTCTGTAGGAAGGCTGGCCTCGAGTTTGAAGGTGCCAACCAGCCACACTGCTCCATGGGAAGGGCTGGGAATGGAAGCCCTGACCAGGTCTTGGTGTGGTCATGAGTTTTATGGGCTAAAAGACAGCTGTTCACCTTGTTCCTGTTAATCTGTGTGAAGCAGAACTGCAGAGGTTTCAGTGGGTAGGAGGTGGAGTAGAGGTCACTGGGACTATCTTGTGTTTCCATTTTTTGCTACTATCATAGACCGTATCCCTGGTAACAGAACAAATACCCTGACATCTCCCACATCCTCACCAGTGCACACTCAGCCCAGCGTGACCACAGAGGACACAACTCCTGGTCCCAGCCTACAACCTCGGTAAGGAACCCATATCCCTGAGGTCTCTGGATTGTGTGTGGGGGGGGTAATGCTGAGAGGGTGGAGGGAGCGGGTTTGCATCCCCTCCTTGGGCATCTCCTGCATCTCCTAATCCCACACTGACCTGGGGAAGGGGGATGTCTTGTGAGTGCCAGTTGCTCTTGTAAAGATTGGAACACAGCAATGACACCCAGACACAGACCTGCTGAGACGGAGTTAGTTTCACATCCAGAGCCTGGGAAGACGGCTCTGTTGGTAAAGTTCTCGTCTTGCAAACACAAGGATCTGAGTTCGAGTCACAGCACGCACATGTCAGGCATGGTGGCGTACACTTGAAATACCTGAGCTCTGGAGGTGAAGACAGGACCATGACTGAGACTCACTGAATAGCCAGCCTAGCTTCTGTGGCAAGCTCCAGGCCAATGAGAGATCCTGTCAGAAAAGAAGAGAGATGGACCAGGCATGGTGGCTCCTGCTTTTAGTCCCTACACTTGGGAGCAAAGTTATCAATCTCTGAGCTTAAGACCAGCCTGGACTACACAGCAAATTCCATTCTAGCCAGTGGGATACAGTGAGACCAGACTCAAAACAAACATAAAGGGTAATGATTCTTGAGAAACGGCTTCCAAGGTTATCCTCAGGTCTCCACATTCATGTGCACACATGTGCACCTCATATGCACAGATGAACATACACACAGATGAACATAAACACACACAAATAAATTAACTAATTAGAATAAATATAGACACGGGGTTTGCTAGCACAAGTCTTCAATCCCAGTGCTTAGTAGGCAGAGGCAGGTGGATCTCTGTGAGTTCAAGGCCAGCCTGGTCTACAGTGTAAATTCCAGGACAGCGAGGGCTACATAATAGAGAGACTTTGTTTCAAAAAAACAAAACCAAATGACAAAATAATAAAATAACTGCCCCTAGTAGGAAAAGGGGAGGCTCAAGTTAAAGAAGAGCTGGGGCCTCGTTGGGGGGCTGGGCACGCCTGCCTTGTTACAGGCTTTGGGAGTTGAGGTTCATGGGGTTGTCCTAGAGAGTGGGCCAGGCCCACAGTGCAAGGCAATCGGTCACACTGTCTGATTGGGTAGGGGTCTCTTGTCCCTGAAAAGAGCACGTGGACACACACCTGGGTGAAAGAGACAGGGATGGTAAAGGGCACCCGCGCTGCATTCTGGGAAGGTACTTTATTGTGACCTTGTCCCCCACAGGTCCCTGATGAGCAGCATCTACTTCCAGCTCCTGGTCTTTCTAGAGCTGCCCCTGCTTTTGAGCATGCTCAGTGCGGTCCTCTGGGTGAACAGACCTCAGAGGCACTCTTTGGAGAAGCGGCATCGCCACGATTAGGAGAAACAGTGACGTCTGTTGACAACTAAGCCCTGTCCATGTCCCCGCACACAGCTCCCCTGGTGACAGAGGACATTCTGTGCTTCTGAGAATACTGAGATGTCTTAGAAGATTCTTTGTGCTGTGCCAAGCACATGAAAGAATGTGCCCAATAAATACATATACATATTAATAGAGTATCTTATTTATTTTTAGATAATTACAGCCATGTACACCCCAACTCTATCATATCCACCTCCAACCCGACCCCCCCCCCCACTCTCTCGGCCAGTTGTTCCCTCCCCCTTCATGGTCTATCCCCCTATTTCCATTCTTCTTCTTCTTTACATAACCTCTGTGTCCAGTCAGCGCCACCTGCTGGGATGCTCACTGACCTTGCTGTCCTGGTGCTGTGCAGGTGACCGCAGCTGCA
Organism: Myodes glareolus; assembly: GCF_982192425.1. Lineage (NCBI taxonomy): Eukaryota > Metazoa > Chordata > Mammalia > Rodentia > Cricetidae > Myodes > Myodes glareolus. Next base: position 7,579,668 of record NC_142034.1, read on the forward strand.
GTATCATGAGTGCAGTGGCCGTGGCACAGCCGGAAAACAGCAACTCACAGCCCCTCCCCTCTGGCTGTCAAGTTCTTTCCCCTCCCTCTTTCTTACATAATGTTCCTGAACCTTTGTAGGTGGAGGTCGCTTGTTCATCCCAGCTGCCCAGAACCAAAATAACCACACAGAAACTATATTAATTAAATCATTGCTTGGCCCATTAGCTCTAGCTTCTCATTGGCTAACTCTTAAATATTAACTTAACCCATTTCTATTTATCTGTATATTGCCATGTGGTTGTGGCTTACCGGGTAAAGTTCCCAGCTTCTGTCTCTGGTGGCGGCTGCATGGCTTTCCCCTGACTCCGCCTTCCTTCTACCTTGCTAGAGGCCAAACCAGTTTCTTTATTCATTGACCAATAAAAGCAACACATAGACAGAAGGACCTCCCACACCAAACCTTGGAGTAGGATGGAGATGCTTGGGATAGGGTGGGGGTGCATTGGGATAGGGTAAGAGTGCCTTAGGGTAGGATGGGGTGCCTTGGGGTAGGGGGGGTGGGGAGGGTTGACATAGATGTCTCTCTTAGGGCTGAGCACTCAATAGTTACTTTTTCTCAGCATTTAAATGACAGCAGAGAGATGCTTCTCCAACCAAGGCTGGGGACAGCACTAATCAAAGGGTTCAGACATAGATGTTTAGAGGGCAGTTTGGCAATGTGTCCAATAAATACACACACCTCACATGGAAATACGCTTGGCACTGTGCCCTTCTCCAGATCCAATCATAGAACATGGTCCATACTGGTGATCCCCCTCTCTGATGTCACATTCCTGCTTTCTACCCCTGTGGTGACAACCTCAACCTCGAATTTTATCTGCGAGCCTTACGGTTTTATCACATACATGCACATGGATTGGCCAAGCATATTTTTTAGCACCTTTATTTCTGATTGTTATATGGACAGAGTTATACATTTTTTAACGATTTTAATTATTTATTTATTATATATACAGTGTTATGCCTGCAGGCCAGAGGAGGGCACCAGATCTCATTACAGATGGATGTGGTTGCTGGGAATCAGATACTTCCCTTCCTTTATCTGTCTGTCTTCCTATCTGTCTGTCTGTTGGTGTGTTTGTCTGTTGGTGTATCTACCAGTCTGTGTCTATCTGTGGGTGTGGGTGTGTCTGTTTGCCTGTGTGCTTGTGTGTCTGTCTCTACATTTCTCTCCCCTTGTCCCTTCTTTCTTTCCTTCTTCCTTTTCTTTCATTAGCAGAGCCTTATAGTGTAGCCCAGGCTAGTTTTCACCCCCTCATTCTCCAGCCTCAGCCCTCCTAGTTCTGAGACCGTAGGCATGTGCCATGCTCAGGACGCATGCTTCATTCCTAAGCCTTTGGTGTTCTCATTAGATGTTGTGCCTCTGAGGTTCATGCACACTGCTGTGTTGACGCTCTAACGTGCATCTTGTTTGTGTTGACCTCTGGTTGGCTAGGTCAGCACAAAATTACGTAGCTTTCCTTCTGTGGATAAACACGGTAGAGCCTCTCTTTCCTTTTCTTCTCCCTTCTTCCCTCCACCTCCTCTTCCCTCCCCCATCCTGCATTTGTGATGAAACAGAACACAAGATGGTCTCTTGACATATTCTCTCTATATCAACCTAGAGGTGTCCTGGGACTCACAGAGATCCATCTGCCTCTGCCTCCCTAGTGTTGGCAATAAAGGTGTGCACCGTCATGCCTGGCATAGATGTATTTTCTCATTTGAGGTTCTCTCCTCTCAGATGACTCTAGCTTGGGTCAAGTTGACATAAAATATAGCCAGCACAGTGCATCAAATGCACCTTTTGGATAACTTTCCTAGCTATGGACCTGGACTGTAACCTCAATTATTCGGGAACTTTGAAAATACCTTTTTAAAGGTTGGTGAGATGGATCAGCTTCACTGTGAAAACCTGGCCAGCTGGGTTCGATGCCCAGAATGATGGTGGAGGAGAGAACCAGCTCCCAGGTGTTTTCCTCTGACTTCTACATGCAAGCTGTGTTGCACATCCATGCTCACAAACACATCACACACACACACATATACACAAGAAACAAAATTTAAAATAAATAATAAAATGTCTTAATAAACTATTTCTTCTTTGAAACCTGTTCATATGTTTGCTATATTTGATTTTGAATAACTTGCATTTTTATTTCAAGATTTTTAAAAAGATTTTATTTTAATTATTTGTGTGTGGCACACACACATACACACACACACACACACACACACACACACACACACACACACATGTAAAAGAAGTGCCCATGGACAACAGAAGAAGACAATGGATTTCCCTGGAGCTGGAGTTTAAGGTGGTTGGGAATCACATGTTGTAGGTGTTGGGAACCAAACTTGGGTCCTTTGAAAGAACAGTATATACTCAATCACTGAGCTGTCTCTCCAGTGCCTATTTTTAAATTTTTAGTTACACATATGTATGTACAATCACATATAATTACATATATATGTATACATATGTGTATAATTACATGTAATTGCGTACTGTGTGTGGTTATGTGTGTTTGAGTGCAGTTGTCCATGAAGGTCAGAGGTAGCTCTTACCTAATAAACCACCTCCCTCACTCCTGATAGTTATTTAATTATTGCATTTTCATTATTTTGAATTTTGTGTCTGTGTGAGATTAGAGCGTCAGATATCCCTAGAGTTAGAGGCGTTTGTGTGCCCCTGATGTGGGTGCTGGAAGTAGAACTTGAGTGCTCTGGAAGACTGGGAAATGTTCTTAACAACTGAATCCTCTCTCCAACCCCTTATTTTTATTTTAAATGGTGTCTTTAGGAGGGAGACATGGCTCAATGGTAGCATGCTTGCCTACCATGTGAAAACCCTGGTTAGATCACCAGTACCACGCACACACACAAAAAGAAAAATTATTATTAAGTGATATTTTGTGCATCTATATGACAACTTTTTTAAAATCTTAGAAATTTCTTTTCATTTTTATATGTAGACATTTCAATTATAACAAAATTTGGTTTCTTTCCAATCCTTTTATCTTTTTTGATGTATTAGTTAGTGTTCTATTGCTGCGGTAAAACATCAGACCAAGGCAAATTATAGAGGGGAGGATTTATTTGGGCTTATGATGCCAAAGGGGTTGGAGTCTATCATGGGAGGCAATCGTGACAGCAGGCAGCAGGTACAGCTGAGAGCTCATCTCTTGGGCCACAAATAGGACACAGAGAGTGTTGGGAAGAGCAGGAGGCTTTGAAACCTCAAAACGAGACACTTCCTCCAACAAGACGCCACCTCCTAAACCTACTAAACAGCACCATCAACTGGGCATTCAGTATTCAATGCCAGGTGTGCCAAGCACAGCTGGGAACCCGACTGCTGGGGCCCATCATTATAGCCTAGATCACTTCTGAACCTAATACCCAGAGAGTTTTACCCCTTAACCCAAGGCCAGATAGTCTGGCCATCCCCACCACTGGTCTACAGGCTTGCCGCCTCTGCTCGCCTGTCACAGTTCCCTAACCTCCTCATTTCTCCTGAGTGACCAGCTCTGTAAAGAGCTGATGCATCTTGTGCTGAGTAATGGACAGCAGGAAATACCCACTCTATAAAAGGAAGCTGACAAGGAAGACACCCACAGGCAACCTGGACAAGCAGAAGGGGTCAGCTGGGCTCTCCAGTGCGTTGTGTATCCAGCTGGGATTTGAATTTGCTGCTGGCTGTCGATCAAGGGTGTGAAGCAGGGAGGCAGGACCATGTGGCTATCCCCAACTCTGCTCCTCCTCAGTTTCCCAGGTATGTTCAGCTAGGGTCTGGAAGCTTGGGACTGCAGCTGCCAAGCAGGAGGCAGAGGGCTCTGTCCTGGGTTTGAGGGAGAGCTGCCTGCTGCTTTTAGGGACATGAAGCTCTGCAGCTTCATTCAGCTAAAGGATCCCTGATTCTATATCATGCCAGGCACATGTTGGGACCTGGGAACGTGAAGGGAAAGGAGAAATGGAGTGGCCATCAGAGAAATCCCAGATGCTCTGATGGGTGAGACATACTTTAGAATAAGAATGCGGCAGGGAAAAAAGACAGGACAGAAGAGGAAGGAGCTTAGAGCAGGGAGAGGCTACCACTAAGGGAGCTACAGAAAGCCCTCCTGGACCTGTGTTCCTTCCATGCCCCAGGAGGAGACAGATCTTGGCAGCCCTTGCAGTAAGAAGAGTAGGCACTCCATGGAGAAGGCATAGCTTGGGGAAAGGGCTACAGGCTTAAAGAGGTGGCACACCCATGCAGAGGGAGCTCTCAGTGGGCAGGACACTGAGGGGACACTGGCTAAACGTGAGTTTGGAAATGCCGAAAATAAAATGGTGACTGACAGCTGTGGATGCCTACATGCCCTAGCTAGCGTCTGAGTTTCAGCTCCCAGCTGCCTGCTCTCTACGTCTCAACGTTAGGCTTTCCCAGAGGCCAAGCGGGACAGGAGGAGCCCTGCGCAGCTTGCACATTTGCTCTCTCTCACACACACATTCACTAGGACACTCAAAGGCACACATCTGCTTACAGTCACACTCAGTCCATACCCCCACGATCCTCTACTCACTCACATTCACACTCCTAAGATGCCATACGCTGAGACTGTTCACAGAAGGAATTTTAATTTTTATTGTATTATGTGTGTGGGTGTTCCGCCTGAATGTGTGTAAGTGCATCACGTGTGTGCCTGGAGCCTGCAGAAACTAGAAAGAAGTTCCTAGCTCCCCCGTGGAACTAGAGTCATAGATGGTTGCAAATGACCATGCTGAAGCTCAGAATTGAACCTGAGTCCTCTGGAAGAGCAGCCAGTGTTGTTAACAACTGAATTATCTCTCCAGTTACCCACCCACCTACCCCCCTTTTATTTTATTGATACAGGGTCTCATTACATAACCTTGACTAGCCTGGAGCTCACTATGTAGACCAGGCTGGCTTCAAACTCACAGAGATCCTCTGCCTCCCGCATGCTGGGGCTAAAGGCATGCAGCTACCCTGTTAGGTAACTTTAAAAAAATAATCTAATAATAATGTGCTTTGGAATCACTCTTGTCATTGTTTGGACAATACTCTTTGCTTTTTAACTGTGTATCGCTACATCAGAACTTCCCAATCTAATTCCCTATTAGCGGCCTTTGAGTTTTCCCGGTGTTTACTGTTACATCCGTGGTGAGGATAATTCCCACACTCCACTGTCTTCACTAATCCTAGAGCTAGGATGGTTGTGTGCGTGACCACTATGCACAGATTCTTCACAAAAATAGCTAACAACTTTAGTGGTACCCACCATGACCAAGACACTGAGCAAGACTGGGGTTGGGGATGGAGAAAGGGAGAAAGGATGTACAGCACCTCTGGGCTTTGGGCGTGAGAAGCCTGTTGAGGACATTAGGGAAAGAGATATAAAGGCGTTGGGCTCCAGACGAAAGGCCAGGGGGCCAACAGGAGGAGGAAGCTCCAGGAAGAGGAGGAGGCATTAGTAAGGAGCTCAGCCTGGTCCACAGCCTTGAGAGGGTGCATTGGGGTTAGGGAAAGCAAGGCTCAGGTGGCTACAAGAGGAGCAAGGAACGACACTATGGAGAAACTAAAACCAGTTTGCAATAGGACATCCATTGCAGGAATGAAGCTTTTCCAGTCACTCTGGGGCAGGGGAGTAGCTGACATGCCAGATGCTGCTGAAGGGGAAGAGGAGTAGCTGACATGCCGGAGGCAGCTGAGAACGCAGGGGAGTAGCTGATACGTTGGGTACAGCTGAGGGGGCAGGGGAATAAGTGACATTCTGGGTGCAGAGGAGGCAGGGGAGTAGATGAGATGCCGGGTGCAGCTGAGGGTGCAGGAGAGTAGCTCACATACTGGGTGCACTTGAGAGTGCAGGGGAGTAGCTGACATGCTGGGTGCAGCTGATGAGGAGACAGGCTCAGTTCGTCCCGACAGCAGTTTGAACTGAAAGAAGGATGTACCAGACCTTTCTGAATGCTACTACCACGATCCAAGTATGAGAGCCGACTCCTGCCAAACAGCCCAATATCCAGCATTAGACAGTTTCATGAGGTTTCTAACAGCCAGAATCTGACTGAAAGGAGCATGGCAGCTGTGCTCAGGGGGAAGCGAGGCTCAGCGAGGTTAAGTAACCTCCCCAGGGTTTCTCAATAACACCATGGTAGACGCGGCCATCTGCTGGCAAAGTTCACACCCTCTCTGCTCTGTCGTGATGTCCCATGGGCTGTGATAACAAAGACATAAAGATGGTTCAGATCGGCATTTCCAGGGTGCAGTTGGTTGAACTGGCGACCAGTCACTTGCGGACGGAAGGAAAGGAGAAATCAATATAGATGCTAATTCTCCAATGTGGCTCCCGAGTGGAGTAAGCTCAGTGCTTACAAGGGGGTCTGGCAGAATCCTTTATGCACCTCCTGCGGCTGTTGTACCCAGTGACCACAAATGCACCAGCATTCTTCTCTGCTTCCCGATGGCAGCAGATGCAATGTGACCAGCCACCTCATATTCCCACCACCATACAGTCCCCGCCATGGTGGATGCAGCCCTTAAACCAGAATTTTGAAAATAAAAACAAAAACAAACCCCTGCTTCCTTTCTTAGGTTGCTGGTCGGGCAGTTTTGTCCCAGCTGGGAGGAAAGTAACTCATGCCCTGGATTTCCCCAGGTACATGTAGAACCAGCCCAAAATGGCTCATAAGACTTGGTTTGAGACATCTCAGCTCAGTTCAGTGCTCACTGATAGCCTGATGTCAGTCTCAATGGGGGACATTTACACCACAGAGACTGGCAGATGTTACTAAGATGGAGGGATATTGCCTAGATAGAAGACAGTTGACCGTTTCCCAGCATGCCACTCTAAGATCCAGAGAGAAGAAAGAGAAAGGTCACAGAGCAGAACAGTCAGAGCAGGGAGGCGATCCGAGGAGAACAGCGGCCAGAGGTCACGGAAAAGGTGGCGGAAATCAGAAGTGTTACATGATACAGAGGCCTGGGGAGATAAAGTCTGGAGAGGCCAGGGCACAGGCATACAGGGGTTAATAGCACACTGGACCTCAGAGGAAACAGATGTGAGGAAACAGATGTGAAGATCCAAGTGGATCATGGCGGCTGCAGTGAGCAGGACCCTTCTCCAATCCTGTGGACGTTAGGTTGACTTAGATATCTTGCCCTCCTGTTTTCCAGGCTGTTTTGCCATCCAAGGCCCAGCATGGGTGAGAGGCCCAGAGAAGGGGTCAGTGACCATTCAATGCCACTATAGTTCCAGATGGCAAGCCTACAACAAGTGGTGGTGTCGAGGAGCAAACTGGAAGACTTGCAGGGTCCTCATTCGAACCACGGGGTCAGAGAAAGAAAGGAAGAGTGGCCGGTTGTCCATCAGGGACAACTGGAGAGAGAACTCGCTCCTGGTTACCATGGAGATGCTCAGGCAAAATGACACAGACACTTACTGGTGCGGTATTGAAAGATTTGGAACTGACCTTGGGACCAGAGTTAAAGTGACCGTTTACCCAGGTAAGCATTGGCCTATGGGTTACCCCAAAGTTCTGGTGCTTGGGACCAAAAAGACTAAAAAGAAAGAACTGGTAGTCTAAAAGACAGACAGACAGACAGATAGGACAGGGCAGTGACAGAAGTAAGGAAGAATAGCAGTCCAACACTTTTACCAATGTAAGCTCCTGGGGTCACTCTAAGGAATTCAGCAGATGTGAGTCCTGACTGGTAGATGTCTATGTGGGGCTGGGGCTTAGACATCTCCCTTTGGGACCCATGGCCGAGCCCTGCTACCCTGCAGTTTCCTGGAGCTACACAGCCCTGGAAACTCACATTCTTCCCCTGGAGACTTGAGTAAGTCTTGGATGCCTGAAGAATCCCTCAGCACCGCAGGCTGAGAAGTTTCTAGTTTTCTAAGACGTGTACCCTTGCCCTGTCATTACATGGGACAGTGGGAGCGAGCTAAGGCATCCGTGGGGAGGGCCGCAGGGTTGAAGGCCAGGCCTGGCCAAACCACAGTGACTCTGGGCACGTTGACGGGCCTGAACTTTCCGGGTGACCACTTCTGCTTTTTCTGACTACAGAAGACAAAGCGTGGGGTGAGGAAGACCCAGGAGGCTTGCAAGTGTTAAGTAGATGCTTTAAATGGAGGCTTTGGTTACTAAATCAAAATCAGAGACATCCCTGGTTCTCCTGACTTCTTCCTGTCTCATCCTCATTGAGGGACTCCAGGGTCTTCTGTTGGTACCCAAAAGGCAGCCCTCCCCACTTCCACCCGACTAGTCATGCTCAGACCTTCCTCAGCCCGGCAGACACGCTGGCTCCTGAGAAGGCAACAAGCAAACACAGCGCTGGCACTGAAGTTAGCCCATGGGGGTGACCGGGCTGAAACAATGAGAGAGATATGGAAGTTGCCTCCTAGGGAATGTGAGGTGCAGAAAGGATCACCCCCCAAAAAGATTTCCCCAGGGACACAGCTCAGAGGATGTTGAGAAGATCTGTGGGGACACAGCGTGGGTTGAATAAGACATGTAGGCAAAAGACAGAGTAGCCAAAGAATGTGCCCCACGCTGAGCTTGAAGTGTCCAGGGGGACAGGGGACACCAGCCTATATGGTGACTGTGACCTCTTGGAGGACAGCAAGGACTGGGGCTCCCCAGAGTTCTCCTCAGCTTCCAAGTGTTCTTAAAACCCGGAACCTTTGCAAGAAGGGTTTGCTGGGTCAAGAGCTAGCCCAAAGGACTAGCCAGAGATGCTCATGCCCAGCTGGGCTCAGGAATCCATGACCCAGCCACCCACTACAAGCCGCCCGGAGTTTCTTCTCGGTGACATTTCCTTCCTCAGAACCATTCATGATTTAGCTAGCATGTGCCTTCTTGCTCAGCGACCTTCAGGAGTCCCTCTGTCACTCACCACCCTGGCCACTAAAGACTTGTTTCTGGGATCATCGGTCCTTGAGCCTTACTCAGGTACTGTTTGAATGGAAAGGCACAGAGGTTCATCCCCCTGCCAAAACAAATGGAAAGAGACTGTGGGTGTCTCCTCCTCCAGAACTACAGTCTTTCTCCTCCCTGATTTCCATATCTCCCTGTCATATAGCCTATTAATAAAAAAGATGAAGGAAATGACTGTATGGGGAATCCAACAGTTCAATAGAAGCCAAAGGACTGTATCAGAGAGATGGGGCTTCCTAATCCAGGGGAAGAATGGTCTCCTGATGTGATGGAGAGTTTTATGTCAATTCGGCACAAGCCGGAGTCACTGGAGGAGATGGAGCCTCCATAGAGAAAATGTCTCCGTAAGATCAGGCTGTAGGCAAGCCTGTAGGGCTTTTTCTTAATCAGTAATTAATGTGGGAGGATTCAGCCCATTGTGGGCAGTGCCACCCCTGGACTGGTGGTTCTGGGTTCTACAAGAAGGCAGGATGAGGAGCTGGAGAGGTGGCTCAGCAGTTAAGAACAATGGTTGCTCTTCCAGAGGACCCAGGTTCAATTCCCAAGGCCCACATATGGCAGCTCACAACAGTCTGTGACTCCAGTTTCCACACAGATATATATGCATGCAAAACACCAATGCACAGAAAATTTTTAAAAGAAGGAAAAAAATAAAGAAAAATCATTTAAGGGAGGAAGTAAAAAGAAGGAAGGGAAGAAGTAAAGAAGGAAGAAAAGGAAGGAAGAGAGAGAGAGAGGAAGAAAGAAAAAAAGAAAGAAAGAAAGAAAGGAAGGAAGGAAGGAAGGAAGGAAGGAAGGAAGGAAGAAAGACAAAAGAAAGAAAGAGAGAAAGAAGTTGGCTGAGTAAGCCATGGGGAGCAAGCCAGTAAGCAGCACCCTCCATGCCCTGCATCAGCTTCTGCCTCCAGGTTCCTGCCCTGCTTGAGTTCCTCTCCTGCTTTCCTCCAGTGATGGACTAGGACGTGGCAGTGTAAGCCAAATAAACCCTTTTCTCCCCAACTTGTTTTGGTCATGGTGTTTCATCACAGCAATAATAACCCTGACTAAGACACCCAGTGAGGGCTGGTTGGATGGGGTGCCAATGTGAGCCATGTATGAACCACCCCCAATCTGTTCCATAACCTATGGCCATCTTTGCTTATGTCTAGAGGGAAAAGATACCATGTCTTCCCAGCTACACTCCTCTATGCCCACTGTGGATAGCAACACATATGTGATTTCTTCTGACTTGCATAAGAGGTGAGTCCTGAAGTCCTTTCTCCCTCTGCATGGGTTCTTCCTACGGGGACGCCAAACCCATGTTCTAGTGATTGTCATAGTCAAGATTCAAGGTCCCAAGGCCACCTCTGTCCCTGGTCCTTGCTCCCACCATGGTCCCATTCCAGCTCCACCAGAAAACTCCTCTGTAGAGCTGTTTGTTCATCACTACCCATCCCTGGTGGCAGCAAGGGAAGAGATGATCCCATAAGGTTCCAGTCTCATCACAGAAGCAGGGCAGGAAGAGAGATTTGTCAACCTGGAGTGAATGTTGAGGGCAGAGTAAGCAGACATAACCCAGATGTTGAAGGATGTAAAGGAGAACCCTGCCTTTGATGTAAAATTGGGACGGGGACAGACCATACTAAGACCACATGGAGTCATTGAGGAGCCCTCATGGTTGGTGGTCCTTGAAGAAGGCCCTGGGGGATCTTCCAAGTAGGACGTGAACCTTCAGTATCAGGCTGTGATGAGCTGGCTATTGACTTCCCAGTGTTGGGGAGAGGGCATCATGGGATTCAAAGGCATGGGACCCTGATAGCTGTATCTTTCTCATAGGACACACTACATACTCCTGGTATTTCTGAAGGTGCCTGCCTTGCTCATCTTGGCTGGTGTTGTCCTCTGGCTGAAGAAGTCAACTCGGAAGATCCCTGAGGAACAGTGGAGACACACTCTCAGCAGCAATCTGGACTCTGAACTTCTGGACAAAGACATTTCCCCTTAGACTGGAGCATAAGCAGTGCCTTCCCAGTCTGGACTCGCATTCCAGAAACATCTTTAAGTTTTCAGTGGGTAGTGAGTGAGGCTGGTGCCCAGAGGGCTTGGCCAGGCATGATCTCCACTCTGCACACTATGGGGACACCACCCAGTCCCCCCTCAGGTGTCATCACACCTGCAGTACCAGAATCTCGCTCCTCCTCTACATTCTCTCCTGCCCTATCTCCTTTACCCGCCACGGTCAGCCCAGGGTGAGAACCGCTGGAATGGAACCAAAGCTGCAGAAAGACAGCTGCGTGTCCCTTGCTGAAAAAGCTTGTGCAGGGTCTAAGACAAAAGCACAGGGAAACAGAAGGGACCCAGTGGTGCGGGTAGATAGCCTATGCTTTGAGAGCTCAGGGAGCCTGGAGCAGGCATCCGCCCTCTGTCTGTCCTGGACACTGAGGCCACCCCTAGCATGCACTTCTGAGGAATCTGACAGGCCCAGGGTCTGGAGAGAAGAGAACTCAGACATCCATGACTTCGCCACAGGAGCTAGCTGGGTCTGCATTTCCCAGCAGGTGTGTTTGTCCAGGGCCAGAAACAGAAGGCCACACTCCCTTAAATAGAGCTGTGGCCTACACAGATGCATGGCATGCTGGTTCTAACCAGAGGTTAGTCAGGGGAGAGTAACAGAGAGAGGAGAGCCGCCAAGAGAGCAAGGCAGGCAGAGAGAGCCATGTGCCTCCCGACCTGGGTCCTCCCTGTGACCTGCACTGCAACATCCGCTCTGCAGAGGAAGTCAGGTTAGGGTATCTCGTCAGAGTAACTACCAACAGCGTGAGTCAGAAAGGCAGACACAGCAAGAATGGTCTCTTATCAAAGGGCTCTTCTGCTTTAACTGTGGTTGGGGAAAACAACGCCTAACATGCTTTTTCCATGAGGTTTCCAGTGCACAGTACACAGCCGGTATGCACACTGCAAAGGCAACAGATCTCTAGAACATTCTCATCTTGCAAGGCTCAGACTCTAAGCCCACTGCACACAACCCCTCACCCCACCAGGTCCTAGCTACCACCATTTCACTCCCCCCCCCTCGATGAGTTTTGCTAATGTACTTGAGTGGAATCATGAGGCATTTTTAGTCCGGGATTGCTTTATTCTATTTAGCACCATGTCCTCAAGGATCATCCACCTTCTAGCAGATGACAGAATTCTTTTAGGTTCAATGCTGAAATAATCTCCTACTGTGCGGATATACCACTCATTTACTAACAGGCCTTTTGGCTGTTATTACCTCTTGACGTTCGTGGACAATAAGCGTGGGTAGGTTGGTATCACATTGAGATGCTGTCTTCAATTCTCTTGGATCTGGTGGTGACGATTAATCTTGATTGTTGACTTTGCTGGGTTTAGAATCACCTGCGAGACACACCTCTGAGCTTTTCTATGAGGGTGCTTCCAAAGAGGTTTAACTGAGGAGAGATGACCCACCCTGAATGTGGGCCCTCCCCCTCCCGTAGTCTGGGGTCTCAGACTGAATAAAAACAAGGAAAGGGAGGAAGTGGGCTGAGCACCAATGGGTTCATCTCTCTCTCTTCTTCCTGAGGATGAAGTGTGGCTAGGTAGCTCATCGTTCGGCCTTTACAGCTAGATCTACCCCTGCTGCCGTGCCATCTCCAACATGATGGACTGTCTCCCTTAAAACAGTGAGCCAAAATAAACCTCGCCTTCCTTAAGCTCCTTCCATCATGGATTTTGTCACAGTGAGGCAAGTAACTAGCACGCAGGCCCGAGAGTTCTATCACTGGGTCCTGTGGCCATGGTCTCTATTTTGAATGATCGCTATAACATTTTCCACAATGGCTGCATTATTTTATATTACCACCAACAGGATGTAAACATGCTAATTTCTCCATATCCTTCATCTGCATTCATTGTCTTTTGTCTGGTTACTTTTATCACAGCTATTCTTCAGGTATTTTAATTTATGTTTTCCCAATAATTGGAGATGTTGGGCGTCTTGTCACATTCTTGCTATTCAAGTCCTTTGCCTAGTTAAAAAATAAAAAGCAAAGTTCATTGTAAAATGGTGGCACACACCTTTAATCCCAGCACTCAGGAGGCAGAGACAGAAGGATCTCTGTGAGTTCAAGGCCAGCCTGGTCTACGAGAGCTAGTTCCAGGACGGCCAGGGCTACACAGAGAAACCCTGTCTCGAAAAACCAAAACAAAACAAAACAAAAAAAAAACCTTTAACTTTTATTCTTTAGTTAGGAGCAGAGGCTATAAAGCATCAGATTCCCTGGGACTAGAGTGACAGGTGGCAGCGAGTCACATGATGTAGGTTCTGGGAATCCACGTTGGGTCCTCTGCAACGGCAGTGGGTTTTATTAACTGCTGAACCATTGCTCCAGCTCCCTTTTGTCCACTTCTTAGTCAGACTGTTTATGCATACATATTCCAGATGTAATATCTCTTCAAAGATAATATTTTCAAACATCCTTCCCATTCTATGACTATTCTTACACTCTATTGAGAGTATAGCTCTTTGTCGGATATGGAGATAATGGATAATTTATGGAAGGGAAAAACATGACTTAAAACAAGCTGGCTACAAGAAGTAGGTAGAGAATTTCACTTTTTATAAGAAGATTATAGTGGCCAGGCATGGTGGTGCACACCTTTAATCCCAGCACTCATAAGGCAGAGGCAGATTTTGTAAATTCAAGGCCAGTCTGGTCTACAGAGTGAGTTCCAAAACAGCAAAGTCTACACAGGGAAACTTTGTTTTGAAAAGACCAGAAAAATAAAAAAAAGAAAAAAGATTAAACCATATACACATACATATAAAATAGACTGTCATATACTAAACTATGAACATTATTTTTGTTACATGAATAGTCTTCCCTTTACTTTTATGGATTTATTTATTTATACTAAAGTCTTGCATATCCCAGACTGGCCTTGAATTTGCTGTGGAGCTGAGAATGACCTTGAACTCACACGATCTGTCTGCCTCCACTTCAAAACTGCTGGAATTACAGATATGTGCCTTCACATGTAGCTTTATGTTGTGCTGGGGGTCTAACCCAGGCAATCACTCTACCAACTAAACTACATTCCAACCTGTTTTCCAATTAGATTTTAAAATCTGTTTTTCTTTTTTATAATTATATATGTGTGTGTATGTATGTATATGTGTATATACATATATATATATACACACACATATACACATACAATGTACTGTCACATCCAGCCCCACCACCCGCTCTCATGCTCATCTCAATCTCTCTAACCCTCCTCTTCTCAACTAGTCTCCCTACTTTCATGTCACAGGCGCTGTGTGTTCACAAGCGCAGCAGCGACATCACACCCAGAGGACAGCATTTCACAGCACTCCTCCCGTCCTTCAGCAATCTTTCCACCCATTGTTGTGGATATTACTTTAACTATGTAAAAATTGTTACATTTGCTTATGTTGTGAAATATTACTTTAACTATGTAAAGATTGTTACGTTTGTTTATGCTGTGAAATATTACTTTAACTATGTAAAGATTGTTACGTTTGTTTATGCTGTGAAATATTACTCTAACTATGTAAAGATTGTTACGTTTGTTTATGCTGTGAAATATTACTTTAACTATGTAAAGGTCTGTTGCATTTGTTTAACTGTGTAAAGATGTTACGTTTGTTTATGATGCATTTGTTTAACTATGTAAAGATGTTTTGCATTCGTTTCAGCTCGTCTGCTTAAGGTGCCTGACTGGTCTACTAAAAAGCTGAACAGTCAATAGCTAGGCAGTAGAGGGGTAGGTGGGCTGGCAGGCAGAGAGAATAATTAAGAGGAGGAATCTAAGCTCGAGAGGGAAGAGAACAAGGAAGAAGAGAGAGCTGCCTGAGGCCAGCCAGGCAACCACCAGACAGACAGACACCGAGGAAGCGGGAAAGTGGGACATACAGAATGAGAGAAAGGTGAAAAGTTTCAATGCAACATGTAGATAAAGAGAAACGGGTTAAAATAAGTTATAAGAGCTAGTGGGACAAGCCTAAACTAAGGTCAAGACCATTCATAAGTAATAGTAAGTCTCCATGTCATGATTTGGGGGCTGGTAGGCTGAGAAAGCCTAATACAAACCATTCTTCTTCAGTGCTCCCTGGGCCTTACAGAGGGTGATTCCAATGTCATGTTTAAGGATGAGCACCCACAGTCACTTATTCTCAGCCCTTTGACCAGTTAGAAGCTTCTTCTCTGGCCATGGCCAAGACCAGCACTAATCTACAGATATGAACACAAATATCCAGAAAGCAGTTTGACTATGTGTCCACTTGGCAAAATATCAGAGTGTTTTTGACCAAGTTTGCAGTGCCTAGATTTTTCTCCCTCCCATGGAGTGGCTTCAAATTCAAGCATAAGGTAGTTGTTTACCCCCAAAACAGCAGCGCCACTATTGCACCAGTGAGTCTATCTTGCCTGGAAGGTTACTATTGTAATATTTAGGGTCCAGATTTGGGTAAGACCACTGATCTTACCACTTGGCAAGGCTCCCCCAAAATGCCTACATGGCACTTTCCTGCTTCCAAGGACCCAGCTCAATTCCAGAGTAGTCCCTCTGTGTCCTGTAACGACATTGTGTGATATCTTTGGCAATAACGTAAACTACATATATTTTAATATTAACTTGTTATTATTTTGTGTGTATGAGTTTTTTTGTTTGCATGTGTGTGCCACATGCATGTCTGGTGCCACAGAAGCAAAAAGCAGGCACCATATCCCCTAGAATTGAAGATGGTTGTGAGCAGCCATATAGGTGCTGGGAACTGAACCCAGGTCCTCTGCAAGAGCAGCCAGTGCTCTTATCCACTGAACCATCTTGCTAACCCCTAATTATATTTTAAACATTGTCATTTTGCTCATGTTTCTACTTTGCTCATAGGTAGGCAGTTTTGAATCCACCACAATAGGGTCTTACATTTAGCTTCCCCTCCTTGAAAATTCTTGGTTACCCCTTTCTCCCCATTCCACGGATCATCCCCAGCCCTTGCTTCCTTGTTCAGGGGTTCGTCTCAGGGCATCACCACTTCCTCCATGCTCTCACCGTTAGCTACCCAGGACCTTAAGCCAGTTTATTTGGCCAGTGTGGGTGGACTGATGCAAGTTCCTTCCCGTTTTTCTGCCTGCCGCCTCATCATTATCTTCATCCTAACATTGGTTCTTCCTGGTTTCCAGGGAGTACATTGCATGCAGTCATCACACTCAGCCCCAGTGACTTCCAAGGAAGAAATGAGCCATCTCTTCTAGAAGATTCCAAGAGACCCTCTTCCCACACCTCCCTTGAAATTCCATGGTCTGATTCAGACTCATGGGAGCACCCTTAAGCCAATCAATGACAAGATGATTGGGAACACCTTGCCACTGGGGTATAACCCTCTGCCCGTTCACACTCCAACAAAGCATTACTGTCTTGGTGTGGCAGTTGGGCAGGAGGCCGCCCTACAAACTTTGCTGAAACCCAGCTCTATTCTTGGACGGCTCACGTGCTGCCCAGGTCCTGCCCCTTAGTCTGTGTGAACACAGCAGCTCCTTGCTCTCTCGTCCTCCCTCAACAGGGACACATGGTGAGAGACCAGAACACACACCAAAGCATCCCCTCTGCTACACCACCTGATAGTCAGGTTGCGGATGACATTTTGTGACTGTGAGTTCTCTGCAAGATGCAGGCTTGGAAACCTGACCTTCCCTCTGCCTCTCAGCACAGCCTCCTCCAGGATAAGGAAATGATCCTCTTTGTAACAAAAGGTTCTGTGAGAACACTGGCTGAAGGCTGGGTGACCATCATTTTCTAGATGCTTGTGGCAAGCCCAATAGCCATATTCCTGCCAATCAGTCAATCAATCAATCAATCAATCAATCAATATTGAGGCTTTATTTAGCTGCCAAATTTTCCCTTAAGCCTATTTGTCAGGAAGCAACCGTCTCTCCAGTGTTAACGCAGGTCCCCTCTCTGATTCTGGGGAGGGTTTGTCTTCATTTCAGGGTATCCTCAGATAGCATAAGCCAAAGGAAGATGGGGCACTGCTAACTCATGCTGGGAGAAGGAAGTGGCAGAAATCCTACCAGTCACAGCTCAAATTCTCTGTCAAGAGGTCCCTGCATGTGGCTGGATGAGCCTCCCTCTTGGACATAATTACTCTTAGCCATCAATCATAGTCATGTATCTAGGTGATCGGAGATGAAACAAGATGTCACCTGCCATCAGCTCTCTCGTTTACACAGGAGAGGGGATGCTGTGACGTGTCCCCTTCCAAGGACTCATTTGGTGATGTCCCTGTTGTGAGCCGCTGGCATGCCACTATCTGCTTCCCACAGCAGCTAACTCTGGAAAACTCCCGGCGAATAGTCTTGCTGGGACAACAGAAAACCAGCACTGTCCTCCATCAGACTCGCAGAGGCGCCGTAGCTCCACCACCCTGCACAGGACAGCGACGCTCAATGAATACCAACTCAACTGATCCCACAGAACAACTACGGGTGGTGGGAAAGGTCCAACTTGAAGTGTTCCCTGTGCGCCCAAAAGACATACAGAACCTTCACCTTGAGGTTTTGTGGGAGGACACTTTGCTGACCACAAAGAGAGAATGGGCTGACCAGAGACAGTATGAAACCATGACCTGGAATGGAGTGATGGGTATGACATGGAGGACATCACGCTTGGTGGAGCATACACAGAAAGCCACATGCATTCTGCTTATTGTGGAATCAAGATATATATTCTACCGAATACTTCTGCTTCTAGAACATTCTCCTGTCTTCACCTCCCGTCTCACAGTAGAGTGCTAGGATTACAGATGTGCACCACTGCATCCAGCTTTCTTACGTGGTTTCTGAGGATCAAACTCAAAACCATGGCAAGCACTTCTGCCCCCCACCCCCCCAGCCATCTCGCTTGCTCCAGGTTTCTCCTCGCTCATTCCTCCAAAGGCACATGAGCGTTCTGCGTGGCAAATACTATCAGAAACTTGTTGTTGGGGACAAGCAGTGGGTGGAAGAAGAGGAAGCTGGGGAGCAGGAAGCTTGTTTACCTTCTTCACTTCCCCATCCCTGGGGTCATGGCAGCATCTGGAGCCCTGCAGACAGTTAACAGATACAAGCTAGGGAAGGAGAGAATGATAGAAAATGGAGGCGTGAATATGGGAATGAGGGGCTGAGAAGAGGGCATGGTAACTAAGAGGCTTGCTTATTCTTTTGTCTGTTTCTTTGCTTGCTTGCTTTTTGAAACAGCATCTCACTCTTTAGACCTGACTGGCCTCAAACTTGCAGCAATCCTCCTACCTCAGTTTCCAAAGTGTTGTGGTTACAGGTGTGAGTCACTGTAGCTGGCTGTAATTAAGTCAACAACATAGAGGCCGTTTCAAAAGATACAGAAAAGGTGTTTTAAGTCTCGAGGAGCAGGGGCGTGGCTCTTCTTTTCTCTATTTTCCGGCATTGGGCTTTTTTTTTTTTTACTTTTACTTCATTTTGCGTGTCTGACTGTTCACCGCATGTATAGCCCACTGCATATGTGCAGTGTCCTCAGAGGCCAGAAGAGGGCGTCAGATTCCCTGGAGCTGCAGTTACAGAGGGTTGTGAGCCACTATGTGGACGCTGGGAATAAACCCAGAGCCTTGTGGAGAACAGGCAGTGCTCTTAGCTGCTGAGCCATATTTCTAGGCTCTTTTCTGATTTTTCTAAAATGAATATTCCTCTGTACTTTTGAACATTAAAAATAAATTTCCAGTGCCTTCAGAATCATTTACAAATAAAAATCTAAGCAGGTTCATGCCGCCCCAGTTGTCCTGTGAGCTGGTCTTTACTCTCTGGTCTGGCTTATGGGCACTTCCCAGGCCTGGGTTCTGGGGGTAGGTAGCACACACCCACTCCTCTGTGCACATATGGACCTCAACTCCTTTCTTAGGTCGCTGGGCCCACTTCCACTTAGAAGACTCTGCTCACCCCGCAAGAGTCACTTTCAGGAAGTCACCACGACACCTCCACCTCAGGAGGAGGTCTGTTCCTATGTTCACCGGTTCCTTAGTTAATTGTGTAGCTAAGAATAAGTTTGAACTCCTGATCCCAAGTGCTGGGATTACAGGCATGGGCCACTATACCCAGCACCCGGGTGTCTTTATCTTTGAAACTGATGGTATTTCCTCATACGGTTTTGACAGCCCTGCATACGCTGGTCTCCAGGTCCCTTTGAGACTGCGTCACCACTTAAAACCATGTATGTGTTTTTTTAGCAGAAAGAAGGAAGGGCTGGGTGAAAGGGAGAAGGAAGGGAAGTGAGTCACATAAACAGAGGCTAATTTTGGTCGGTGACCCCTCTTGATGCCTCCACTGACCTGTGCCCATAGGTTTTGCCGTTTGCACACGTCATTCTCCTTCCCAGACAGCTGAGAACTCCTGGTTTGGCAGTTGCTTGTGCCCCACATGTATCTCTTGGGCTTTGCTGAGCTGGGTGGTCCAGACCTGTGAGTCTAATCCAAAGGAAGCGGGGAAGACCCTCAGACAGGCGGCAAGGAGACTGTACATGAAGGAGTCCAGGTTTGAAAGAGAGTCTGGGTGGCAATGGCAACCGACGCAGGGGCACTGGGCATTGTGTTCCGGGCCTGGCACTCAGATGGTCTTGAATGATGGAGTTCCTCCTTGGTATGTAGGAAGGCGTGGCTTCTATCCCCAGCACCACATAAAACTGGGTGTGATGGCACACTCCTGTAACCCAGCACTTGGAAGGTGGGGGCAGGAGGATCAGGAGTTCAAGGCCATCCTTTGTTACCTGACAAAGTTGAGGCCAGAACATGAGATCCTGTATCAAAAACTTAAAATAAACCAGGTGGTGGTGGTTCATGCCTTTAATCCCAGCAGTCGACAGGCAGAGGTAGGAAGATCTCTGTGAGCTCATGGCCAGCCTGGTCTAGGGTTCCAGGACAGTTAGGGCAACACAGAGAAACCCTGTCTCAAGAGACAAATGAAAAGCCGGGGAGTGGTGACAATGCCTTTTATCACAGTACTCAGGAAGCAGAGGCAGGTGGATCTCTGTGATTTTGAGGCCAACCTGGTCTACAGAGTGAGTTCCAGGACAGTCTCCAAAGCTACACAGAGAAATACTGTCTCAAAAAAATCAAAATAAAAGATTTGTGTGTCCTTTTGCCTCACTGTCTATCAGTCTGTTCCCATATTTTCTATCCCCACCACAGGGGCAGTGGCGGCCCTGCCCTTGGGCAGTCCGCAATCAACGGAAAACTTAGAGAATCAGGACTGTGTGATTGGACACGGCAGGGAAACTCGTGATCAGGAAGTTTGGGATTCTCTTTCTACACCAAGGGAAGGGCAAGAGAGTCGAGTGCCAGGCAAGGGTTTTCTGTCCTTCCCCTTAATTCAAGCTCGTCCCCTTCTCAGCCGCAGGACCCAGAAAATACAAAATTCCTTGTCTTGGCTGGCCCGCTAGAGCAAGACACGTGCAGTTCTCGACGCCGCCACAGTGTGGCGACATATGACTGTCTAACTCCTCCGATTTGGCCCAAGGTGGAATCAATTACTGAGGTGCAAAGTCAAAAAAAAAGAAAGAAATGAGGGAAGGAAGGAAGGAAGGAAGGAAGGAAGGAAGGAAGGAAGGAAGGAAGGAAGGAAGGAAGGAAGGAAGGAAGGAAGGAAGGAAGGAAGGAAGGAAGGAAGGAAGGAAGGAAGGAAGGAAGGAAGGAAGGAAGGAAGGAAGGAGTTCCTCAGGCCCTTCCTCCTTGGACAAGGCCTATATATATCAGCGGTTCTCGACCTATGAGTTGTGACCTCCTTAGTAAACCTCAATCTCCAAAAATATTTACATTACGATTCATAACAGTAGCAAAATTACAGTTATGAAGTAGCAACAAAAATAACTTTATGGGGGCTGGAGAGACAGCTCAGATGTTAAGAGCACTGGCTGCTCTTCCAGAGGTTCTGAATTTAATTCCAGCAACCACAGGGTGGCTTACAACCATCTATCCTGAGATCTGGCGCCCTCCTCAGGCCTGCAAGTATACATTGCAGGCAGAACACTGCATACATAATAAGTAAATAAATCTTAAAAACAAAACAAAACTTTATGGTTGGGTGTCACCACAACATGGGGAACTGTATTAGGATGCAGCATTAGGAAGGTTGAGACCTAACTTAGAATACCTTCCATCAGGCTGAGGAGTTAGCTCAATTAGTAAAGGACATGGCACCCAAGTTCCATTCCTAGAACTCACAATAAAAATAAAAAATAAAAAAAAAACTGGGTGTTTAACACCCATTTGTAATCCCAGTGCTTGGGAGGTGAGGATGTCCTCTGGCCTCCACACATACACGCACACGTGTGTGTGCTCCCATGGGTGTAGACACGAAATAAGTAAACTTAGTTCCAGTCCCTGTAAGGCAGAGGCAGGCAGATCTCTGAGCTTGAGGCCAGCCTGCTCTACATAGTGAGTTCCAGGTCAGCCAGAGTTACACAGTGAAATCATCTCACAGAGAAAAGACAAGAAAAAGGAAGAAAGAAAATGACAAAATGTGGGGTTTGTTGCCGTTAACTGCTAAGCCTCATGAGTCTTAGAGTCACTTAGGCTGCTGTTCTCGGAAGAACAAAGTCCAAGCTCTTTTGTTGCTGCTAAAGCTTCCCACAGTGTGACTGGAGCCTGCTCGTCCCCAAACGAGCAAGCAAAACAGATTTTGATGACATACCTTGAGCCAGGAAAGATATACACCTATAATCCTAGCACTAGGGTGGCAGGAAGAGCAAGTGCTCAAGTCCAGCCTGGCTATACAGCGTGTGTGTGTGTGTGTGTGTGTGTGTGTGTGTGTGTGTGTGTGTGTGCATGTACACATATATACACACAACATATCCATAATTTGGTCATTTCAGCATATACCATTTTATGACACTCATTCATTGGTGCCAAATCTTGGATCTGAAACTCATCTGAGTTCTGATTGGCTGATATCAAGTTTCCATACTCGTGCTCGCTTCGGCAGCACATATACTAAAATTGGAACGATACAGAGAAGATTAGCATGGCCCCTGCGCAAGGATGACACGCAAATTCGTGAAGCGTTCCATATTTTTCAGGTAACCTCGGGTGCATGGGGGGGTGGGAGGGTTGATGGAAGGGGAGAGGGTTAGAGAGAAGGGAGTAGGGGAGAAACGGGGAAAGCTCGGTGGCCTGGGATGGGGGGGGAGGGAGGAAGGATGAATATGGGATCAGGGAAGAATATATTTCAACTAAGGGAGTCATTTTAGGGTTTACAGGAGACTTGATTATATATGGGATCCCAGGTCCAAGGAGAGATCCCCCAGATTGTTCTCTGGACAGAGGAGAGGGTGCCTGAATCGGCCGTGGCCCATAACCATACTGATGTATATTTTGCTTATCACCATAGATCCTTCATCTGGCGAAGGACGGCGATACAGTCGGAGACCCACATTGGAGCACCGGACTGAGCCCCCCGAGGTCCAAATGAGGAGCAGAAGGAGGAAGAACATGAAAAACGAAATCAGTACTGCGAGGGATGCTATCACCCACTGATACAAGGGAACGGATCTAATGAGAGTTTACCAAGGCCAGTTGGACTGGGACTGAACGAGGAGGTGATCTAACCAGATTCTCGGAATTTGGCCGGATTCTCTGACTGTGGCTGGCCCGAAGTCTTTCTGAAAAGCCATTGACTGTGATACTGGGACCTGTTTCCTCTGCATATACTGGATTTTGGGGATCCAGTCTGTTTGGACACTCACCTTCCTGGACCTGGAGGGAGGGGGAAGGAACTGGAACTTCCCACAGGGCAGGAAACCCTGACTGCCCTAAGGGACGAAGAGGGAGGAGGAGAGGGAGTGGGGGGAGTGGGAGGGTGTTGGGAAGAGGGGCGGAAATGGAAACTTTTATAATTTAATAAAATTTACTTAAAAAAAAAAGTTTCCATACTCACCTCCAAAAGGGATTCTCTCATTCCCCAGTGCAAGTCCTTGAGTTGGGGCTCTTATCTGCTCTTAAGTCAGGGTCCACCTCTGGACCCCACAAACTCTCCTCCCATGAGCCACTCTAGATTCTTTTCCCTATTTGAGTCTGGGAGTTGCTCTCTCCTCTCGATTTCTGTTCTCTTACATGATCACTGCAAGGTTTGAAATCACAGAAAGGAATTTTCCCTGTCCCTCTGCCGTCTCCCCTATGAGCCATGACTGCAGTAGGCTGAGGGAACTGGATTTAGAAAGGCGCCTCGGAACCACATCAGTTGGCATTTCAGAAGAGTTTCCCACCAGTGTTTTAATTGCACTGTGCACATGTGCGTGTGGGTGTGCATGTGTGTGTATGCATGTGTGCCTGGGGGGCAGCTTCTTTAGGGAAGAGGGGCTCCCTCCAAATCCTGCATCCCACACCAGGTGATGGTCTAGGGTAAGCAGATCTTTCGGTCTTGGCTTATGCCCTGACTGCACAGTGTCATCAACGTAAGAAGAATCAACAGAGATGGATTGGGAAGCAGGGACAGGTTTGCTGGGAGCACTGGGGGAGCAAGGTCGAAGGATAGCCGACTGAACTCTGTAGGAGAAGCAGTATTTTATGGGTTATGTTTATTCTTGCTGTAATGTAATTTCCAGACTTTGCTATCTGCAAATATATGAAGAGTTATAGGGACCCCCCCCATTTTATAGTTGAGGACCTGAAGGCCAGCACCCTGTGATGCATTCCATTTCAGACCCAAGATGGCTCTTGAGAAGCCAAGAGAAAGGCTTCTCCTGAATTGTAGAATAAAAGAGGGCTGGAAAGATGTCTCAGCAGTTAAGAGCACTGGCTGATCTTCCAGGAGACCAAGGTTTGACTCCCAGCACACACGTGAGTTCACAACCATCTGCAACTCCAGCCCCAGAAGATCCTATGCCCTCTTCTGTCCTCCCTGGGCACCAGGCACTCATGTGGTACACAGACATACATGCAGGTGAAATACCCACATAAAATTATCTAATTTTTTTTAAGCCAAGGTGGCATTGCAACTGCCCTTCCTGGAGTCTTACCCACCATTGAGCCTGGTCCAGAGATTCCTGAATTTAGCTAAGAATTGAAAGTAAGATGTAGCTATAAAGTAGCTCGGTGGTAGAACACTCATCTAGTCCAGCCATGCCGTGGAGTATTATGGGATGGTGCTGATGTACTTACATGAGAATGTAAAATTATCTCTGAGGTTGATGCGGCATGACAACACTAAGGGGCAGGAAGAGGAACTGGGGATGGGAAGACTGGCATCTACGTGGCTGGAGGAGCAGGAACATGTGGACCACATCTATATGTATCCGTGCAAAATGACCTGGTATGGTCACAAGCCACATAACCACATCGAGTCAATGACAGGCCACGTATGCAATGTTGGACCTAAAAGAATGTCATGAGATGAACCATTATCCCCTAGTGACGCCGGAGCTGTCTATCATTGCTGCACACATCACCACTTGTGGGTTTACCATGTGCTATAAACACACCTACAGCCCTTTGCCCGGAATATAAAACCATAGCACGTACGGGGCCAGAAATGTGGCTCTGTGGGTAGACTATTCGCCTAGCACGCTCCAAACCCTGGGTTTGGACTCAACATTGAAAAAAAAAACAATAAACCAACAAATCTGGTCATGGTAGGTCATGTAGAGGCAAAAGGGCCAGAAGGTCA
The DNA here is from genome assembly GCF_982192425.1 of Myodes glareolus. NCBI lineage: Eukaryota > Metazoa > Chordata > Mammalia > Rodentia > Cricetidae > Myodes > Myodes glareolus. The sequence goes on from NC_142034.1 coordinate 7,604,299, forward strand.
AGGCTATCTTCTGCTGTATAGCAAATTTGAGGCTAGCCTATGCTATGTGAGATGCTGTCTTAAATATACACATATTTATGTATATGTGTATATATAGATGTGTGTGTCTAAATGTGCTTTGCATTATTTTAAAGTGTGCTCTTACTTATTAAAAATAACTTTATTCCAAATAGTTATGCAGCAGCCGTATGTAGTTCTAATTTATCACATCTTTTTATTTGTGTGTGTAGACTGCATGAGAAGCGCACACAGGCCACGGCACACATGTGAAGGTCACAGGATAACTCTGTAGAGTCAGTGTGGTCATATAGAGCAGGTACTTCACCCGTTGAGCCTCCTCGCTGACCCCTATCATGGCTTTTGTTTGTTTGTTTGCTTGTTTGTTTTTAACAGACTTGATTCACTTTTAGTTTTCTTGTATAAAAACCCTTATGTGGTGGTCACAGCTGGAGCCTGGGTCCTCTGAACAGATACTCTGGTGTGGGTTTTCACAAGATGGTCAGTGAATTCCTGATAAGGAGACTTGGTGAACACAGTCTCTTTCCAGAGGTCAGGGGTCAGGTAGCTGTAGGTCTTAGAGATGGCATCAAAGGTGGTCTTGGCAAAGTTGCCCAGGGTGGCAGTGCAGCCCCTGGCTGATGTGTAGCAGTCATCAATGCCAGCCACCATCAGTAGCTTCTCGGGCACAGGAGCGGAGACTATGCCAGTGCCTCTGGGGGCAGGTATGAGACGCATCAGCACAGAGCCACAGTGGCCTGTCATTTTGCAAGGCACAGTGTGGGGCTTGCCAATCTTGTTCCCCCAGTAGCCTCTCCGCACAGGGACAATGGAAAGCTTGGCCAAGATGATGGCCCCTCGGATGGCAGTGGCTACCTCCTTGGAGCTCTTAACACTGAGACCTACGTGACCATTGTAGTCCCCAATAGCGACGAAAGCCTTGAACCTGGTCCGCTGGCCTGCCCTAGTCTGCTTCAGCACGGGCATGATCTTCAGAACCTCGTCCTTTAGGGATGCTCCCAGGAAAAAGTCAATGATCTCGGACTCCTTAATGGGCAGGGAGAACAAGCAGATCTCATCTAGGGACTTGATTTTCATGTCCTTAACCAGGCGGTCCAGCTTGGTGATGGGAATCCACTCCTTATCTTCAGCTTTACCTCCACGAGCCCCACAGCCTCGGCCACGGCCCCTCAGACCGCAGAAGCTGCCCGGCCTCCTAATCCTGGGCCCCCGGGTCCTCTGGGCCCTCCCACTGCACCGGCGTCATCCACCATTGGTGTTTTTCAGAAGAAGAAGAAGATTTGTTTTTGTTTTTTAAGACAGAATTTTGCTGTAGCTCTAGAGCCTGCCCTGGAACTAGCTCTTGTAGACCAGGCTGACCTTGAACTCACAGAGATCCACCTACCTCTGCCTCCTGAGTGCTGGGATTAAAGGCTTGTGCCACCACCGCCCGGCTTTATCACTATCATGGCTTTTGAGTACATTATTTTCTCTTGTGCTTAATCTAATCTCATGTTGTTTTGTTCATAGTGGCCCTAGGAGGAGCACTATTCTCTCTCTCTCTCTCTCTCTCTCTCTCTCTCTCTGTGTGTGTGTGTGTGTGTGTGTGTGTGTATGTGTGTGTGTGTAACAGGTAGTCTACTACATATACTCATTCACACAATGATAAAAATCGTCCACAAACTCATTTCTCAGAATATGGCATCACTGTTGCGTGACATAACACTGTCTCTTCCTGTGGTTTGGACGTTGTCTCTCAAACTCACATTGACATCGGTTTTATTGTTTAGTTTGTTTTTGGAGACAATGTCTCACTCTGTAGCCAGCTGTCCTGCAATGCACTATGTAGCCCAGGATAACCTCCGACCCTCAGTGGTCCTTCTGCCGGGGATCACAGGTGTGAGCCACCACAGTGGGACTCAGCTTGGATTTAACTGCCACTGTGATGGGTGTTGGGAGATAGGACCGGACAGAGGAGACCAGAAGTGGGCGTGGTGGCACACGCAGGTAGTCCTGCAGAGACAGTACAGCATGGTGGGAGCGCATGGCAGAACTGCACACCGATGACAGTGAGGGGCAGAACGAGCGAGAGGAAGGGGCTGGGTGCCATCTCTTGAGAGTCTATCACCTTCCGACATTCTACAAGCTGACAGCCAAGCCTTCAATACCCAGGCCCTGAGGGCACTTCTTGAGGCTTCTCTCTAGGGCTTGTCTCTCATTGTTGCTGAGCCCTCCGTGTGGCCACTTCTGTCCCCACTCTGCTCAGGTCTGCACTGGCACCGCAGTCTGTGGGACCCCGCCTCTCTCGGGGCCCATTGACCAGACCAGCAGCGTTATCTACTCAAAGTCACAGTCACAGGTATAATAACCATCTTAAAGCAGCACAGACTTTACAGTTCTGGTTCAAAATTCTCAAACCAAGGTGTTGCCAGGCTGTGTGTTCCTCCTGCGGCCTCTAGGGGGAGCCCCTCATTTGCCTTTTCCTGTTGCCACAGGGCCCTGAATTCTTTGGTTTATGGCCCCTACATCCATCTTCAAAACCAGTGTAGCATCTTCCCAACTTTACATCTCTCTATATATCTCTCTCCGGCCCCTCTCTGCCAGCTCTGGTTAACACCGCCCCCCACCCTTCACTCTCTTACATACAGTTGAATATACCTTGGTAATTCAGACTCATCACACAGGCTTGTGCAAGTGTGTGCACACGTACACACACACAGAAAGAGAGAGCGTCTCACTTAAAATCTATAATGCCATCACCTAACTTACTAAAATATATTCCCAGGTTCTGGGGGTTGAGACAAGGACATCTTCTCCCCTCATTGTTCTGTCAGCTGCAATTGCTGATAGGGACACTCCAAACCCCCTCTGTCTTAGTCAGGGTTTCTATTGCTGTGATAAAACACCATAAAAGACCAAAAGCAGCCTTGGGAGGAAAGGGTTGATTTCCTCTTCCAGTTCCACATCACAGACTGTCACTGAGAGAAGTCACAGCAGGAACTCAGGAGAGCGGGAGCCTGCGTGAGGCAGGAGCTGATGCAGAGCCCATGGAGAAGTGATGGCTACTGGCTTGCTCCCCGTGGCTTGCTCAGTAGCTTTCTTCTAGAACCCAGGACCACCAGCCCAGGGAGGGCACCACCCACAATGAGCTGAGCCCCTCCCACATCCATCACCTGTCAAGAAAATGTACCCAGGCTTGCCCACAGGCCGGTCGGGTGGGAGCATTTTCCTAACCGAAGTTCCTCTTGCCAAAGGACTCTGACTTGTGTCGAGCTGGCATAAAACCAGCCAAGACACCCTCCCTCTGGGGGTGGGGGTGGGGGTCTCCAGTAGTGTAATATGAAGATACTAAACTGAGCAGGGTGTGATGAGATTGCAATATGTATGGCCCATGTATGCTACAGGGGGTGCAAGGTGCCACAGAGCAAGAGAGTAAAGGGAGGCGAGGGTTAACGGGAAGGTGAGGGAGATTACAGAAGCTGGGTCCTCGCTGCAAAGCTCAGTGCTAAAGGCGGAGTCAGCATGAGGCTGAGCAGGCAGCTTCTGGGCCGATGCCTGGAAGGGCAGTTTTGCTGCAAGGCTGTGGTTCTTTGTGCAAATTCATCATGATTTTTGTGCAAGGCTGTGGTTTGGAAAGAGTCTTCGGTGACAGTTATTGTCACCAAATAAACATACGCAATGATCTTCTTCATAAATGGCTCCACCTGGGTGAGCCCGTCAGAACAGAGATTGAATTTTAACCCTGTTGGGCAGTAGAACCAGGCGGGACCTTGGAGTGTGACAGTCCTGGACCTAGGCCTGTCATGCCAGCTACTAAAGACACTGAGGCAAGTTCCAGACCTGCCTGAGTTAGAGAGTGAGTTCAAGGCCAGCCTTGGCAACTTAGCAAGACCCAGTCTCTCAATAAAACAGTGAAGAGAGTACTGGGGACTGAGCTGGATGGGAGGGTACCTGGTTAGCATTCCTGAGGCCCTGGGTTTGACCACCAGGACTGCTGAGAGAAGGGGGGGTTCCGACATAGATTGCTGGATTAATGAAGTTATTTTAAGTATAGGTGTGTTGGGAGCCAGGTGCGGTGGCGCACACCTTAAACCCACCACTTGGGAAGCAGAGGCAGGTAGATTTTTGAGTTTGAGGTCAGCCTAGTCTACAGAGTGAGTTCCAGGGCTACACTGTATCATTTAAAAAAAAAAAAATTGTTCTGTTGAGCTCAGTGGCTAAGGGCACTTGCTGCCAAGCCTGACAATGTGAACTCAATCCCTGAAACTCTCATGGTGGAAGGTGAGGTGAGAACAGGCTCCAAACTGTCCTTGGATCGCCACATACACACCTCGGTGTGTGAGCACACACACATTTGCACACACCTACACAAACATCATTAATTTTAAAAAAGAACGGGTCTGTGAAAAGTGCCGCTCAGCGTCTGCTGCGCATCTCTCTCCCAGTCTGAAGTTCCATCCTTTCTGTAGATTCTGCAGAATCTCTATCAGCAAGGAGGCTCTCACCCAGTGCAGCCTCCTAACTTGGCCCTCCCAGACTTCAAATCACTAAGACAAATAAACCTTTTTCCTCTAAACGTCCCAGCCTCCGGTCGTTTGCACTCGATCTTAGCCAAAAGTTCAAGAAGCAGCAGAAAGTAGACAATGGCCCCTGGACTCTGGTAGGGTTTGACAGACAGAAGTGACTCCATTTTGATCTGACAACTTTTTGTTAACACACACACACACACACACACCACACTACTTACAAGGACAAACAGTATTCCTCAGAGATGCTGGGGAACATTGTCCTGGACATGACATGGTCACCGCCGTCTTGAAGGGCCAGCAGCTGTAATGGCCCACACTCATGAGACTTTGAAACATTCCCATCAGTCCCTCACCTGAGGTCCCCACCATTCCCTCCTGAACGCTCCCCTTCCTGCCATTTGCCCATAATTCTGTCCTCCTGCATGTAAGGAGGGGCTGGAGTACATAGGAGATGGGAAGTTAGCTGAAGTGGGGGGAATTCCACATATAGGGATTTGGGGGAGACCTGTGCCTATACTGGAGCGGGGCTTTCAATGATGCAGCTGTGACCTTAAGGAAACCCAGGGAGCTCATTGGTTCATCAAAGCTGGACCAGGGTGCAATTGTCTCTTTGGGTTGAC